>NC_138953.1:38620000-38977500 GCF_965226115.1 Aulonocara stuartgranti
GAATGTTAGAAATAAGTAATGACCTAATTCAAATAATAGTAACAATTATAATAACTATAATAATAATAATGGCTTAATCAATAAGTCCATTAAAAGTGCATAACGCTAATTGTGAGTATTGAGAGCTATTCTTCAGCCTGCTGGACCAGATACTGCACAGCCTCCGGCCCGAGGGGAGGGCCGTGTATAAGGTGGGTGGAGTCTGTCATGATGCAGGTTGTTCTTTCCTTACATCTGCTGGTGTAAACGTCTGAGAGGTGAGGCTGTCATCTATCCTTAGAACTGCACCAACCCTCTACATGTTATTCTTCACTACAGTCGTGAACTTCCTCTGAGGTCCTCTCCAGACTCCCTTCCACCTGCCTTCAGTCTCACTGCAGATCACAATGCTGTGCGGAAACATCACAGTCCACAGAGACTCCTGCCTGATTTCATCTGATTTCATCTGTCCATCACCACAGAAAACAAGAAAGACTCAGATCTTCTCCCTGATGTAATCCCGCCCCCACCTTAAACCCAACTACTGCACACCTCACCACTGTCTCACAGTCCTCATACGTGTCCTGCAGCACCCTCGCAGACACAGTTCCTCTCTTGGCACCTTATCATTTGCTTTCTCAAGCTCCACAAACTTACAGTGCAGCTCCTTCTGACCTCTCAAAGCAAACATCCCGTCTGTAAGTGCTCTTTCTCAGCATGAAGCTGCTCTGCTGCTCACTGAACATCACATCTCTCCTTAGCTTCTAGTTTCAGCAACTCACGATGACTCATCAGCTTTACCTTTCTGTAGTTACTAAAACTCTGCACGTCACCCTTGTTCTTGAAAATCAGTCTTATGATTATAACTGCTCACCTTTGTCCAGCTTTTACACATACAACACATGTTTAATTTTTATCCTCATAACTGAAATTCTGTATGAAGCACACATTAATGAGGGTAAAATAACAGAGCCATTATTAATGCAAAGAAAATTAACTAATCCATATACAACATCATCAAAATATACAATTCTGTGACTATTTGTGATTAAAAACTAATAAATAATAAACTAATATATAAATAATAATAATACCTTTGTTCCTTTTTGCTAATGCATTTTGTCATGAACAGAGAAAGGAAGATGGCGCCTGTGTGTTTGGCATGCCGTCTGTCGCTCTCTTCTATTTATTTTATTTTACTGTTTTTAGTCAATTTTGTGCAACATGTCAGCCCTGCATTGTTTTATGATCGCCAGACATTATTGGAAATAGGCTTATCTACCCAAGCTTAGTTTTTAAGTCTTTATTAAAAACCTATTTTTATTCTCTGGCTTTTAACTCTGTGGGTAACTGATTTTTTTTTTATTGCTATGTCTGGTTTTATGTCTGGTTTTTAAAAAGCGGTTTAAGGATATGGTTTTTACAGGGTACAGGGAAAAGGTAGAGATTTGATAGGGTGTTCTTGTCTAATATTTTCATGTGTGTGCGCATGCACGGGTTTGTTGGTATGGGTATATATGTATGTGTATATGTATGTATGTATATATATATATATGTAATTGTAGGTTGTGTATCCTTCAGGTGTTAATGGGGTTATTGAAAATGTGTATATGTGCGTATGTGTGTATATACGTAGGTATGGATAGATAGAAACATATATGTGTATATATTAAAAAAAAAAAAAAAAAAAAATTACACATAACATATAATGTAATTACAAGGAGGTATTTCTGTAGTCTATTGATACTAGATAGTGGAAAAGGGGTGGGATTAAATAAGCTTATGCTTCTTCCTGCTCCTTTTTGAACATGGACGTTATTTGGAGTTGTGGTTGCTCGTTTTCCTTTTGTTTGCTTTGTTCATTTGTCTCTTTTAATTCTATTTTTTTTTTTTATACTTTTTCAACATGTTCAAAATAAAGATTCAATCAATCAATCAATGTGCATATTAGTATTGTACAGCACTTGTGCAGGTGTGTTTTTAAAGTGCTATATAAATAAATAAATGATGATGATGATAATAGTTGTATTTAACTTGTTGTTTTTACTTTTTTGTTCTTTGTTTGTTTCGTATGTTCCCTTTGGCAGCTGTCTACAGGAAGGACAATTCACTATTTTTTATGTAAAAATGTATTTATTTCTGTTATTATCAGATTTCTGGCAGAAATAAGTCAGACTGAGTCAGAAGGTTTGGTAGATGTTCTCTGTTCGTTCATAAAACCTGGAAAAACAGAAGAAACTCCAAGAACAAATGAACCGATATGAGCTGGCTTTGGCTGCAGGGTTCCTCCACATCCCTCACGTAGAGACAAACAGGAAGAAGTACATATGAGAGATTTTATTCATGTGCAAATGCCATTTTTAAGAAGAATGCTACAAGACATTTAAAGCAAAAATAAGTTTGAAAGAAAATATGTCAACTTAAAGCAAGTGTGTTCTCACCTCGCAGTAGACAAAAGCTAAAGTATATTTGATTTATTCCCACTGAGCCCAAATCACAGGTTTGTGGTGATTTTACATAAAATCTAAAATCCATTTTGAGCTTTTTCTGTGTCCAAATCAAATTTTTCTATTTGAGAAAGACAAGACACGTTGGGTCATGAGAGCATCCAGGTGTTTATTGCAGACCTCACCCTAAACTAAAAGTCATCCATTCCTTTTTTTAAAAACTAAAATCAACAGAAACAGCTGAAACAGTCAATAGTCCTACATACACTCTGCTGCTAAATTCTGCATTACATTCAGACATTTTTACCTCAAATCAGAAAATGTTGTGTAAGTTCTGAGTTTAGACTTTACTGAGCTGAAAACAGGAAATCTTTCCTGTAAAATGAAAAGGCCGAGGCACCAGAGTGGAAACGAGTGAAGGTTCAATGGCCGGAAATAACATTTTTAATGAGCCATTTCATATTGACATTACTTCTCTTCCTCACTGAGTCATGCTATATATTTACACACCTGTTACATAAAATTTTACCAATAAAAACATATTACAAACAAAAAAACAATGAGAAAACACACTTTTCCAGTCTAGTTTTAAAGCTTCAGTACAGGACAGCCAAGAGGAGCCTGTATGAGAGAGAAGACTGTAACGGTGCTTCTCCACAGAAGCACGGTGACTTTCATCTTTTCTTCTTCTCTTCCTCCAAATCAGCAGGTTTTTGGTTGTAGAAGTAAAACTGCAGTTTTTTTATATGACGTTGATAATTTGTATGACATGTAGACATATAATAAACCACGTGGGCCTTTTCATATCAGTGATAACTGAAGGCAGCACTCGCTGAAGCGCTCCAGTCTGCTCCAGAAAAGCGCAAATGTACACTTTGTTTAAAAAAATTGTGTAAAAAAACCACGAGAACATGAATCTGAAGTTAAAAGTTAATGTTTAATTTGTTTCTAAAAAAAAGGAAATGTAAAAAATGAAAGTTGTGAGACTCAGTCCTCTGGGCACAGGTTCAAACATGGACAGATGATGGTTCAGCTCAGAGAGGAGGGAGGTTTTCCAGGATCCTTCTGTGATAATTTAACAGAAAACTGGAAAACATTATGAGTGCAGAAATACAACAAGTATTTGTTTGTGCTTGCCCTTATTTTTAACCTTTATGTGTTTTTATCTATATTTCTTTTCAGGAACAAGCATTGAAAACAAAGTTTTTAAACTAACAGCTCTCTCAGCCTCCCGGGGTGTATGTTAATGCACTTGTGCTGGTCTTATAAAAAAGTTCAGCAGTTTTAAACCTTTGTAGTCAGACACAGGCGACTGATGGTTGGCTAACATTGCAAATACACTAGAATTCACTCTCCGGGCGCTTTACCTTCAGCAGGACGCTGCTGAGGTCAGCTTTTTGTCTGACAGGTTCATATAGACCAAAGATGCAGTCTCCCTGAGCCAATTAGGTTTATGTCTGTTTCATCCGCTTATCTTGTGGCTCCCTTTGTAAAATGTAGTTCCCAGAGAAAAGGGCGACTGAATGTCTCCGTGAGATATGAACAATCCCATTAAAACAGATGTAATCTGAAAACATCACATTTTCCTTTCGGGCATTAAAGTAAACATAGAAGTCATGTTTTTATTGTCACAAAGATTCTGCGCAACGTTTCTGAGAACAAGTAAAAAAACACAAATGTCCAAAAACGTCAGACGAAATGCTGCGTTAGAAACAATTTAATGATCAATTAGTAAAGTAAAAGTTCAAAAAAGTTAAAATAGTATAAAATAAAATGTTGCACAGCAGAAAAGTTTCAGATGATCATGTGTTACTGGGGATGTAACTTCTGATTGGTTGGATGGAGAGAAAGGCACGGACGTTCAAAGCTGTCCTTCACATGTGTGCAGTGATACCAAGGTAATGTTAGTTGCACACCTACAACTACGGCTGTGAGTTAAATGTAGAGGCAGATATATTAGCCTTCAAAATACATTGCATATAGCAATAGTTGTTATTTCATTCTATTAATTAAAAATGTAGATTTTAAAATTTTATGACATATATATGTTTTAATATCTCCAATGATGACAGAGATTTGATCTCAATCGTCACAGTTTCACTTATATCAGCAGCTGATGTTGGATGTTACAGGCACGAGTATCTCTCGAGGCTCAACAGGAAATGACTTCTCCAAAACTGCTGCCACAAACTCAGAAATGTGTAAAATATTATCATATATTGTGATATAAAACAGCCCAGTCTTAAAGTTTAGCTAGGCTGTGTCCACGAAGTTTTGAGCACGTAGAGTTGGTTTTTCTTTTAAGCCTTTATTCAACCAGAAAAATGTGACTCTATCCCTTTTATAAGACAGACAGTAGTGCAGTTATCGATGATAACATATTCTAGGTAAAACGGAGAAGATAAATAAATAGCCTCATAAATAAGAAAGCAAAGCAAGCTGCCTGACCCCGAACGTGCAACATACACTGGTGACCAGTGTTGGTCAAGTTACTTGAAAAAAGTAATCAGTAACTAATTACTGATTACTTCCCCCAAAAAGTAATCCCGTTACTTTACTGATTACTTATTTTCAAAAGTAATTAATTACTTAGTTACTTTTTAAAAACACGATTTACAACCTGAAGAGGTGATAAAGCGATAGATCTTTCAGCCCAATTCTACTTTTTCTGCATAATCCATCATACAAAATGTAATCAGATGGAAAAGTCTCTTTTTAAACTTGTTTTATTAGTTTTTAATCTTTTAACTTTATGCATCAAGCAAAAATTAAATTATCTGCAACATTCTCTGACTGGAAGAAATTTGTTTAATATTTAAACCTATTTTCTGCACATTCCAGCACATAAAATAAAATATTTTTTGTGTTTACACTCAGTCTTTCAAATAGATGCAAGTAAAACATAGCAGAAAATAAATAAAGTCAAAGACTCAGCGGTCCTGTTGCTCTATTTTCACCTGTAAAGCAGGAGTGGGGTAGGCGGAGGTTTACCCTGGTGCAGGTGTGCCGCGGTCAGTGGAAGAATCTGCGAGTTGCTCGGAAGTTTAGGGGTTTTTTTCGCGGTGAAAAGAAGTTTTCTTCCCACGCACAGCGGACACTAATGTTTTTGTCACTTTTTATGGAATCAAACTCAAAGTAAGGTCAGTACTTCCACGCTTTAAACGCTGCACGCTCATACTCTCTCTGCACTCAACATATGATCCACTGTTGATCTGCACACAGCTGTTGTCATGAACGTCGCACTTGCTTACGTCACTGTCATGAGACATTCTCGCAAAAAAATCACTGTTTTAGTAACGCAGTAACGCAGCGTTCCTACGGGAAAGTAACGGTAATCTAATTACCGTTTTTGCAATAGTAATCCCTTACTTTACTCGTTACTTGAAAAAAGTAATCGGATTACGCGTTACTGCCCATCTCTGCTGGTGACCTTTAAGATTTGCAGTTAATCTCTGCGCTGCGTGACAGACAGAATCCAGCTTGTGTAATCAGTGTGACGATGCGTGCACGCAAATGACGTTGCCATTTGTTTCTTAATATATATATATTAAGAATATATATATATATATATATATATATATATATATATAATGATGAAAAGTCAGAGGGTCCCTCCCCTCTTTGGCGCAGAGGACGTGTCGTCCATGTTTTCTAAAAAGAATTTCAAATTTCAATTGACCTGACCACAGAACAGTTTTTCACTTTACCACAGTCTATTTGTCTCACCCAGCAAAGGTGGCGAGGTTTATGCATCATCTTCACACATGGCTTCATCTCCCATGACAGAATCAGGTTCAGATTCTCTCATTTTTTTTTAAATTATCTTTTGTACTGTAGACAGATGAGGTGTTCAATGTTTTCACAGTTTTAAGTGTTCGGCAATTTGTAGACACACATTGTTGCAGATTGGTGAAACGCTGCCTCTCTAAGATGCTACCAGCCTAATGAGTTAGAAAATGAAAGATTATTATTTCTTGAACAAGGTCAAAACACCGACTTCATGTATAAACTGTTATAGTTACTGTATCTCCGTGTGTCCTGCAAAAGAATAAAGGGTAGAGTTTGCTAGTATGGAATTGCTCATCAGACAGAACCATTGGTTTGGTTTGGATGAAAGATTAAGAGTTAGAAAATACTGCTTGATTCTACTATTTGAAAAATATTTTTATGTGTCTGTATATTTTTTGTTGTTTTCTGCTGCTATAACTACGCATCATGCCCATCTAACATAATTTCATATCCTCCGCTGTTAATGATCGAGCTGAAATGTCACATCGCACCATCAGCAGCGCCGTAATGACCGCATGATGGACTGTCAACATTGACTTGTTTCCTCTTGTATGACCCAAACTGCTGTAAAGTCAAAGACAGACGGGCCATCAGAGCGTCGTAAACAGAAGAAACATCTGTTTGATTCGAGGGGGAATCACTTTGCATCCCTTAATTAGCCATGCAGAGTAGTGAAGGTCAGTGCAATCATGGGTAATGGGGGGGGGTGCTAAGGGGGGGCTGCACCATTGCTAATGTGATTGCCGGCCGAGTTGTAAAAGGCTCATGCTCGTAACTCTTATTTAGATGGCTGAAAATGGTGATGGTGGAGATAACCGCAAGCACAACAAGTTTTGTGTGTGTGTGTGTGACTGGGATGGGCTAAGGGCTGGTTAGAGGGAGGTGGAAAGACACTCTGCATCAATGAAGTCAAAGGTGGATTGAATCTAATATAAGGAGGATGCGAGCGGCGGATCAATAACCGAGAGAGCGGCAGGATAACAGACAGAATCAGAGAACAGCTGTGGTGGGCTTGGAAGAGCAACAGTCAGATATCCAGCATGCGTGCTCTGGTGGTTTTGCCTCTGCTCTTGTGCGCAGTGGTGTGTGTGGATCAGGTGAGAGCGCAAGTGACGGCAATGAAGCTGTGCGGTAAGCAGTTAATCAACGCCATCTCCTACACCTGTGGAGCGTCCCGCTGGAGGAGGTTCTTCAGCGAGCCAGACGTGGATGGTGAGAAAACTCTGCTTTTACTCATTTCGCACAACAGCAGGGACGCGCTGTTAGTAGCTGAGTTTCTTTCTATAGTTTCATTTGCTACAAGTTTAGTGGTTCAGACTTCAAGAAAGAACGATGCAGAAAAAGTCAGTAACAAACTGTGTATTTACCCTTTAATTTATATTATTTAAATTGCAGTGAGGGTGTAACCGCGTTCAAGAAAAAAATAGAAATATCATTTATATCACTTTAAAAAAATGGCATGTTTTCGAGTTACCATCTCAGTGCAGTTTGCCCACACAGTACTTCTTCTGTATCTGCTTCTGAGGCTTAAATGAAACCCAACACAAGCTAAAGTTTGTGCTTTCTAACCAGGCTGCCAGTTTTTGCTACACCTCATGTGTTATGTTATTAATTCACCGGCTGACGCGCAGGGCTTCTCCAAACAGGTGTTTCCCAGCACAGCGACGCACAGTCTGCCAGAGGAGTCAGCAGCTCAATGATTAAATGCTGTAGCTGGCGGCTCCCCGGGCGTCTTCTCTAATACACCACACAAATAAACCCAGTTAGCGTGTCAGCCGTGCTGATCGGAAAGCGTAAAGTGACACTGAAGAAGACAAATAAGACCGAGCTCATCCGTGCAGTCATTTAGCGCTTCCTTATTTAAAGGGAACATGGACGAATTACACAGGATGCGTCTGAAAGCAGTGCTTCATCAGCTGCACTTGTTGAGAAACACTGTCGGCTAAAATGAACTGCTATAGAAAGCATTTACTGGAAGTCATGTTTAAAGTAAGGTGAACAGAGTTTCCCGCACAGTTACATTCAGATTGTAAGGTTAAAGTTACACTATTAATGCGTTTGCAGAGGACCAAGTTAAAGGCTTAGATTCTAAAACCTCCACTCAGTGTTCATTGATGTTTTGTTCTGCCTACAGGGGAGCAGAGCAGCTTGGAGAAGTTCAGCAGTTTGGCCTCAGAGATGACCAAACGGGATAATAACATCTTCCTGGCCAACATGTGCTGTCAGGTGGGCTGCAGGAAGACCGACCTCGCCCACTTCTGCTGAGGACAATCCTCTCACTTTTTTTGTTGTTGTTGTTGTTGTTGTTGTTAAAGTGACTATAATGACTGTGTACCTTGCTAAGAACCAAATCTGACTCACGTGGCGAACTGTTATGATCTCTGTGCAACTGTTAAACTTTGTGGAAGTGAATCTGGATGAGCATCTCTGAACATGTTCCTGAACCCGAGCTGTACATGTGCGACCATAAATAAATGTTTTAAAATCAGTTGTCTTTCTTGCAACTTTCACCTGTATTTGGTCATTTTTTTGCTGCTTTTGTCAAATAAATATTCTATTATAACACCGGGATTCAATTCTGCAAAGGTTTGTTTGTTTTTTACTCCAAATACTGGACAACGTGTGAACGTATCAAACTGGATCACTAAGACCCCCCCACGCAAAAGTAAGCAAGTATGTACACAAGTACATGAATAAGTAACTAAACCAGCTGGCAGAGCAGGGCCCTATTTCAAGAAGCCGGTTTAGAAAACTCAGAGTGAAAAACGATACTCAGGGTTGAGTAACCCCGAACTGTCCAACTCGGAATATTCGGTTTCAGAAAGGCTGATAACAATTAGTTCAGTCAACGCGGAGTTGCTTTAACCCCAAGTTAAGCGCGCGCACGAGGATACATAAAGCCCTGATTAGTGGAGCACAGATTAAGCGAGTCACCATGGAGACGGAGGGAAAGAAGGCGCGGTCAATGTATTTTACAGCGCTTGAGGCCGAAATTCTGATGGCAGCATATGCCGATAACATGCAAATTTTGCGGAAAAAAAGTTACACAGCCTCAGCTGCAAAAGAAAGGGGGCATGCATGGCAAAACATAGCCGACAGAGTCAATGCGTGAGTGTTAATTTAAACATTGATCTAGGGATTTCCACCCATTTAACACGTTATTTTATCATATGTTATTTTATTTGTTATTTTATACATTTTATGTTGTGATGTGATGTGAGCGCAGGTGCAACCCAACAGGCCCCAAACGTTCCTGGCAGCAAGTAAAAATGAAATCTAAAAATATAGTCCAAACAGGTGAGGTGTAATTGTATTATGAGCCATAGTGCTTGGTCTGTTTGTCCGATGTAAATCAATTGCAGTTAGAGGCTACATTAATTTTCTTTCTGTAAGCACTTATTGAAATTATCTGAGCACATTACAAGTACATATTTGCTTACTCTGTATGCTCAAATGTGGCCCGTTATAGCCAACAGAAAAAAAGCGGAGGCCTGAAAAACAGGTGGGGGTCCTCCACCACCACCATTCACAGAGGCTGAGCAGTTGGCCCTCAGCCAAAACAGTGGGCGCCCTGTGGCCGAAGGCATCTCTGCGGGGACATCCTCTGAGTCAATAACCCCGCAAGACACAAGTGCCTACATAGGGGGTAAATCCAAAATAATACATGATGTGCATACATCCTTTCTTCACAGTCACCTTTGCAGTGCTACTCATTCATTTGATAAACTCTTTACCATAATGGATTATTTTGTAGTGAAGTTATTTTCCTACTGATTTTGCCTTCCCTCAGGCTTGGTTGTCTTTGAGAGCATAATGACAATGAAGTGTAAGGTGCTTGGTATGTTTGTTAATTGCCATTTGGTCCCTTGTAAGTTATAAGTGACCTGTATAAACCTCATATTCTATCAGTTGATGGTGGTGGTGTACTGCATCTGGTGCAGCCTCCTGTTGAGCCAGACCAACATGCAGTTGTGAGTAATACTCCACAGATTATATGAGTTTACAGTAGAACAGCAATGTTGTTTATTTCTTTACTACAGGAAAATAATGAAGAAACATTGACAGCTGTTACAGAGGAGGAAGCAACAGAGACACTTTATGAGGTTTACATCTTTTAATACTTTGTGTACAGGAAATACAGGCGACCAATAAAGCCAGTTGAACAAAAAATCTGTTTATTCTTCTTTCAACATGTTGAGGTGATGGGTCAAAGGAAATGATTGTGACATATGGTGTCTCTGACTGCGCTTCCATCTTGTATGTCCGTGGGAGGGTCAGGATGTTCATGGTTTGGATCACTGCTGATGTTTGGTTCAGAAGGACAGTGTTCTCCTCTAATTGTGGCAATGTTGTGAAGAATCACACATGCCACAATAATGTCACATGCCCTTTCTGGGGTGACCCTGAGTCTTTGCAGGCACTGGAACCGGGCCTTAAGCATTCCGATAGTCATTTCAATTCTGGCTCTTGTCCTGCAATTAGCCAGATTATATCGCTGCTGTGGGCCCGGTTCAGGGTCAGGGTAAGGGGTGAGCAAATAGGGTAAACATGGATACCCCCTATCACCAAGCAAGTAGCCAGTGAACTCTCCTAAGACAGAAGGATACACTTCAGTTCAAATGTCCCTGAAGCAATTGGTCTTTATATATTTTAAAGTATTCTCAACTCACCATGTCCAAATTTTGTGCTCAGTGTACATTCACGGAATATTTGTGAGTCATGGACAGAGCCTGGCCACTTGGCTTCCACATTTGTGATAATGTTGGCAGCATCACATATGATCTTCACAGTGCAGAGAACACAAATTAGCATCCATTACTATAATGAAATAATTTGTTAGTTTGAAATGCTACAGGGAACTATGTACCTGTACATTAATGCTGTGGAAAGACTTCCTGTTCACATAGTCTCCTTCATTTACTGAAGGAGCAATGATTGGAATGTGAGTGCCATCTGTACAGCCAATCACGCCTGGGAACCCTGAAAATAAATGTAAAATTTAAGTAGTAGTCCAAGTATCACCACATCATACATTACGTTTTGGTCACCCTGATACCTGCAATTTTGTGGAATCCCTCTTTGATAAATCTTGTGGGTCTGTGACCGGGGAACACCACAAACGAGTACAGGAGACGTTTCAGTGCAACTGTAACATTCCTGACTGCCCGACAGACGGTAGCCTTGGAAACGTGCTCAGCGTCACCAATATTATACAGAAAGCTCCCGTTTGCAAAAAACCGAAGTGCGATACAAATAATATGTACAGAACTGAGAGCATGTCCGCGATGTGTCACATGCGTAATATATGGCCTGAGGATGTTATTAAAATAAATTATAGATTGTGCTGAAAAACGGTAACGTTCGCACAGAAAATCATCAGGAAATGATAAAATGTCCAAACGCGCTCTAATCACTCTCTCCCGGCGGAGAGCTCTGCGGAGAATTTGGGCTTCACGATCTACTGGCTCTTCAAGGAAGGAGCACGCCATGTCTGACACTTCCTACTGTCAGGTTTCCGACAAAGAGGCGGAGACAGTCAGGGTTAGTTGTAGTAAACCTGCTAGGGGGCAGGTTAGCTTCACGGCGTGTGTCGTCATAGTGACTCACTCAGGCTGCAGCTGAACTCGCTTTGTGAAACCGAAAACCCAGAGTTTTCGTTAACTCAGGGTATACTTACTCAGAGTTTGCACTAAACCGGCTTCCTGAAACAGGGCCCAGGTGTGCACAAACGCCCACACACCACTTACACATGACCCTTAGGCAACAACCCGGCCCCGCCTACAAGGGGCGGTACTTAGAGCAGGTTTCACCTCTCACGTAAGCACGCAACAAGAAAATAAACTACACTCTTAACCAGCTACAAATCCACCAACTCCTCTATGCTCTTATTCTAAATCCAGCTTCAGTCAATTAGCATTTTATGAAGTAAAGGAAAGCGCAATAGCATCAATAACCTGTGGTTTATTTTCCCTGGGTGAATTTTATTAATTCAAGTTGATTCCACTATATCATTTTCTATTATTTTCTATGAAACAATAGCATCTTTGGCCTGGCTAGCTCCTGTCAGGCTTTGGGCTCAAAATGACCATAGAATCCATATTTACAGTGTTAGCTGTCCTAGCGTACGTGGCACACAAACTAGCTTAGACTGACGGGAAGAATGAAACTGATTTTACACGTGGAAATCATTAAAGCTTTAAAATTCAGCTAATTTAATGAGATGGTGGCAGAGCAGACAGGATTAAGGGAACATCAAAGCTACTGTGGTTCATCCTCAGAGGTGTATGTGTGTTTGGACCAAATTGGATGGGAATCCATCCTGTAGCTGTCAGGATTCCCCCGACAGGAAAATTCAGAAGATTGTAATCCTGCTGCCATCATGTGCAAATCACACTAACCAGCCACTTGTACAAATGCAAACATAATCAAATTATGGCCTTCAGTTCTAGCCATGACCAGCAGTTTACCACTGGATACAGGTTTACATACCTTGGTTTTAACCACTTGTTACAATGAAGGAACACAGAAGAGCATCTGTGAACCATGATGTAGTAGCAGAATAACACAGTAGTTGCCAGCTGTTTAGTGCCACAATGTCACAAAGCTCAAATCATCTCAAACTGATGTCTTGAACATGTCGTAACCTCACTGTACTCAAATGGGCTGCAGAGCCTCCAGATCTCAAGCCAGCACACTTTGGTTTGGTGGACCAGAAGATTTACATCATGGACGTGCAGCCGACAAATATGACCGTGTGATGCTATCACGTCAACACAGATCCAAATCTGAGGAATATTTTCAGCAACCTGTTGAAGCTGTGCAGTGAAGAATGGCGGCAGTTCTAAGGGCAAAATTAATTAAACAAAATCCGTCCCATATTTTTTGGGGGATATTTCAGCCAAGGTCAAAAGTTTGGACTAACATCGCTAAAGCAACCTGCTGAATGGGAACAAATAAAACCTCATAATATTACTTCATAGAAGGAAAACAGCAAACACAAACATCCAGTTATAACTTTTATTGGTTTTGGAAAGAAGCAAACTAAATTTCTCAGATCATCTTAGCGTTGTTATGTACTGTACAAACAGCTTTCACATGTGTTTGAGGTTAATGGTAAAGAACCAAAAAGCATTCTTGCTTATAGCACACAAACACACTCGTTGCTCTCGTCTCAACATTAACACAAGGTAACTGACACTCAGCACAACACGTCATTTCAGCACTATTGTCACAAAGCCCCACCGTTTGACCGCATGCTTTGCATCCAATAATACTGCAGGATGAATTCGCCATGAAGATGAAGCTTTTGTGTTTTGATGCACTGAAAATTTTAAACGCTGTTTCCAGAAATACAGTGAAAAAGGTTTGTGATCAAACAGACGTGTAACCATAAGTGTAGGAGTAATTCTACACTGATGCACCGTGGGTGGCATGTGTGGTGGGCTTCTGTAGATAATGCTGTAGTGACTGTTGCACTGTTTAGCTTAAAGAAGGTAGCAGCATTGTCTCGGGCACGTGGTCTTCCATTTAGCTCGATGAAAGACTGACATGACTGAAAAAATGCGTCACCAAACAAAAGTATTATCAAGAACTAAACGGCACCAATCATCCATCGTTCCTCACACCAACAAAATGCAACTTTGCCGTTCTCTCAGCCTGGGTCTGCACAAGATCAAAGTACAAATGAACAGACTCATTTGAACTGCAGGGCCCAAAAACTATCCAATCAGATGTACTGCATCGCTGAATTGGTGTACTGACGTCAGGATACCGTCCTAAATCCGCTCGAAATGCTTGAGAGCTCTTAGAGGACCGTGATTGGTTACATTTAGTTGATTGCCAACACAGAGTACAGTACAGAGGTTTTTCGATTACACTTCACGCACACTTTTTGTTCTTCACGTTGAGTGTCGGAGCATTCAGGAAGTTCAGCATCATCGGCACAGTGTTTTTCACATTAAACAACACTTTTTTTTTTATCCATTTAAAAAATATTCAGCTTATTCTCCTTAGCAAGGGACTGACTGTCTGGGGTACACACACATAAAATACGAAAAAACAAAACGTAAAACAAAAAAAGAAAAAGAAAGCATTTTGGTCGACTTAACCTCGCTCCACAACCTCATTTAAATCATGTCATCTCACAGAGACCGTTACAATTATGCAAAATAAAGCCATGGATTCAAGCACTGGCTGGATGACTGGGATTTGCTCACGATATGAGGGTATGATATGAGGGAGTTTAGGTACCAGTGAGGTAAATGGAAACAGGAAGGAAGGTTTTCTTGTGATCCGCCGTCAAACTGAAGGTAGAGGAAAGAACTGAGAACACTAGATGATCAGGGTTTCCTTATTGTTTTATTACAGCTAAGTTTGAAGTAAGGAAATGAGCTGGTCCCAGTAAACAGTTCCTGTTCCAATACTAGTACCATGGTCACTAAACTTCATCTCTGCAGCCGTTTTTATTGTTTTTGTCTTCCTTGAAGGATGAGTTTGACATTTTGGGGGGAAAAACTAACCTTGGCCAGGAGCCATATTGGTTAGCTTAGCAGAAAAACTGAAACGGGAGGGAAACGGCTAAGCTAGCGTTGCTAAAATATAAGAGGCTAAAACATCTACAGAGTTTGATGCTTGCTTCTCTTGAGAGTGCGCACTGCAGCACAGCAATGTGATTTACTGGCATGCTAATGGGATGAGTGCACGTTCACTGCAGTATCCCTGGTGATTTAGCATATTAGCATGCTAAAATTAGCTCACCAGAACGAGCATAAATAAGGCTAGGGGAACATTTATTTAATAAACCAAAGTCATGAACTAATGAAAAGTCTGACCTGGTGATGGCGCAAGAGAAAATGACAGGGTGTTACTAAAATGCTGCCTTTTATCCTGACAGAGACATTAACGTCTAGCGTGGATGAACGCCATTAGCATTTTCGGACCCATGCAGTACTCTCAAGCTAAATAAACTTGTTAATGACGAATACAACAGGGTGTTTTTACACCCTTGTATTAAAGAAGAAACATGACACTGTGGATTAATCAGCTTTCTAGGTGCTGACAGACACAGACTGGCAAGCCTTTCCCGGCCTTTTTAGCATGCTAGCAGTTTCCTGGCGGATGTCACACGCATCATCCAAAAATGTCAAACTTATTCCTCAAAGCGTGAATCTTGGCCATGTAATAGCTAACTCTACATTAACACTGCTTTCACAAAGCATTACACAGAATCCAGAAAGATATTTATCTTTTGTCTTTAAATTACCCCTCCCCCACCCATATATAGGTCAATTCTTCTGTTGCACTTGAGTTAAAAAATTATATCTGAAATAAATTCAAAAAATTAGACCTTATACTGTACACAGGTTACCCAACTACACAGATAACAAAAAATGAGAAGGAATTTAAATATTTATACCTTTAAGGGTTCGAGTCGTGTGATACCATTCAAACTCTATTCATATACAGAATCACGTTTTATACAACGAGTCATTGTCATCAATAAATAAAAATAGAATGCTGTCATGTACTCTGCAGTCTAACACTGCTGTCCTGTGAACAACAGGAAGGCTATCTGACGATACGAGGAAAACACCAAACGCCCTTTAAGATATACATTTTCGACTTAAATGACACTTTGTACACTTCTTTTGTTCTGACACGAAAACATAGTTCCTTATTTTACCAGTGAAACTGACTAGTCATTGCAGCTGCCTAACATCCTTACAACCTGCATGCGAGTGTATATAACAGAGAAATAGAATAGTGGCTTGACTGGCTAACTGGTGTCTTTAGCAGGATGTGTCATGTAATACCAGCAGGCGATGCTTGGAAATCTAGTTTCATACAGGTCGTACACAAGCACCAAGAAGAAGGACCCACTTTTACCTGTGACAGCTGATGGTGTGTCATGTGAAGCAGCTACATGGATCAGTGCAAAACAGTGAGTACACCTCTCGTATTCTTATCCCAGAGGTTGAGGACCGGGCTGTTTACTAACTTCATCCCATCCAACTCTGGATGTGTTCAGATTTGATGCACGTCTGACCACAACGAGGATTTTTTTTTTTAAATGGCCCAAATTTTCACATTAACAAGAATTAAAAATCTGTTCCTTCCTTGTTTGGTCAGGCAGCTGCAGTGAAAAACTTTAAAAACACCACCACACGTTGACCAGAGGAGGACGGAGACAGAGGCACAGACTACAGAGGAGGAAAGAACCCATTTGTGTCTAAGTGCAGCAATACAGATGTTATGAAATGAATACAAATACAATAATTACATGACCTATAACAGTTCCACAATGTTATATGCAAGTTATACAATACTGCTGGGCGGGCTGCAGACCTGTTGTGTGGGTTCAGAAAAGGATCACAGAGTCTGTCTGGTGTCCGTCTGTCCTCTGTCCTCGGCGTCGACCTCAGTCCACTGCGTTCACTTTGTTCAGCGATGGGTCAGTTATCAGCCAGGTATTTTCCTGAAAGACGTCAATTAGAAACTAAGTGCTTATCTGTATAAATGAGATGTGATATTTCATTAGTTTTATGTTTTATTAAGTAGCTGCAATGAAAGGATTCAAACTTATTCTACTCAGGTAAGCTTTACCAAGTTACTAAAATAATCCTAAAACTGACTTTTATTACTGTGTGGATTCATCTAAGTCTTTTCAAGTCCTACTATATGCACATTATCTTAACCTAAACATACATAAAGGAAAATGTTTACAGTGTAACTGGTGGGAGTTGTATTTCCAGGAACTACAATCAGTATTTAAAAAAGTTTAAAGAGATAAAACATGGATTTTATATGTTCAATAACCAGTTTATAAACTTGTTAACATTCGGGAATTGGCTGGCTAAGCTTTCGTGTAGCAGTAATGAATATTTTATTTTGAAAACCCCATCTGACAGACCTGCAGCAAACCTCTTCTTGATGAGCGAGAAGCGGTACCCTGGCCCAGCCAGCTCGATGTCACAGCCTGACAGGGTGCTGCCTTCGCTGGTAAACTGCACCGCCAGTGGAGCCGGTTTACTCGGACCTTCTGTTAGCTGAAAGCGTGCTAACAACGAGCCCACACCTGAGGGATCAGAATGAGAGGATGAGACCAAGCCCCAAAATGTTTAATATTTAGAAACCACAAAAGCAAATATGTAACAACATGAAAAATGGGCAACATCTCTACAACTGCAGATCTCATCTTAAAGAGAATTCATAATCTAGTTTCGTGTCTTCATCCTGGAGGTCAGGTCACTGATGGGTGTCCTTGCCATGTAAATGACAGTGTGGGTCTAATGATGGCAGGTTGCGATCTGGAGCACAAATCAAACTCAACTTGGTCAGAAGAAACTGTGTAAATACTCCACAGCTGCTACCGTGGGCACTCGTTTACTTTATCCCATTAAAAAATAAAAGCTCATTGTAAACATCAGCTTTGGTGAAGTAACTGTATCACTGCTGTCCAACAGGGGGCAGTGTTTACTGTGGGCATGATGCACCAGACTTCCTCTCCATCTTGTCGTCCTCATCTGCGGTTGTTCCATTTTCAGCATTTGTACACCAGCCACACACATGCACCACGTGTCCTCCCAACATTTATGTTATTTAAAGAAACAGGTTAAATCATCATTCAAAAGAAATACCTCCATTTTCAGATTTGTGGGAGATATCGGGGATCTTCCACAGGATTCGTTGCTGGTCTGCATTCCTACCAGGATTAGGAATAAGAGAAAACCATTAAAGGATACAACATAAACAGGTGAACAGGTCATTGAAGGTTAACCTCAAAACCTGACAGCAAATAAATGCACGGCACTCCCAGATATGGCACAGGATTTTATCTCTTGTCTAAATAACATTTGGAGCAATAAATGCATCAAACTGCCTCCTTTACCCCCTTAATCTGTTCAGCTGTGTAGCTTAATACTGTGTAACAACAAGTCTAGAAAGACCGTACCATGCAGCAGGAGGTAGGACAGCCTGTAGCTTTGAAACGCCTCCATCAACGGGGACGAGGAACTGAACGTTGTTGAGGGCCATCGGCGTCGACATGGCCTCCCCGTTGTATTTGTAGTCTATCCTCAAGTCAGTGCTGGTGGGCTCACACCTCCAGCTCACTGCCAGGTTCAGAGGAGTCGACTGGAGGCCCTGTGTTGACACCTGGCAAACACGTGGTTTGATAAAAGCCTGTTCACACTGAAACACCCTAAACAGCTGAACATGCTTCGACTGAAGGAGTTGAGTGTTTGGGATTTAAGCTACTCTCAAAATCCCAAATCCAAGGTTACCTGATACTTGAGCATGTCCACGTTGTAGTACGTCGCTTGTGGTTTCTGCTCTGCCACCTTCTTTAAATGCGATATCAGGTTTGGCATATTCACCCAGAAGTCCTTGCTGTCAGCCTTGGCTTGCGTGGTGGTGTCGCTGGTGGAGGAATCGCAGTAAAGAGCCCGATCACAATTCAGACGTTTCACAGGACTGTGGTGATTTTCTATTGAAGTGACTAAACACAGCCATTAGACTTCAGCGGTGTGCTGGTACGAAACGACTGTTCAACCACAAAAAACAAGTTTTTTGGGAGGAAAATGTGACTTTTTCCTCACAGAGTCAGTGTGACCCAACGATGATCCAGATGTGGTTGGTGGTCGTTAGATCACACAGACTTTACAGGTGCTGAGAATAAAGTAAAAACTATTTTTAAGTTGCTTTTCTAAAAACAAGAAACGCGCAGGAGGCTGGAAAACATCAACATTTGACAGCTGTAATAAACAAATGAATCATAATTAAAAACAATGTTTATTCTACTGTGAGGTCACATGACTTCATGCTATAATGATGTGTGATATTTTGCATAATTTAATATTTAATTTTAAAGATCACATCAGGCGGTTTATCAGGCGTTTCACAACAAGTGCAACACGGTTATCTGCCTGCACACTCAGACGACCTCATGATGACTCCACACTTACTCAGCGCTCATTTTGGAAACAAGCTCACAAAATTTACTCATCTGAAGTGGTCAAAAGACCCCGAATAAACCACAGGGGGTTGTAGATGTTTGATGAGTCAGTTCACTAGCACATGTCAGCGCTGCAAACATGGAAACATTCACGCCATCACCTCGACCTCCCCAAAACCTCTTTACTCCTTTTTGTTGGTCACATGTTGCTCTCCTGATGTTTTACAGTCTGTGTGACATCAAACTTGCTGTGTCACCATAGATAATAAGGTGACTTGCATAACAAAAGTCATTAAAATTTAATGTCAAGTGTGGCATGCTTATTAAAAATAAGTATCGCACATGCTCTGTAAGTGAAATTAAAATGATGCATAATTTGCAACAGGTACATTGATTTGGTTTTAATCACGTTTGGTTACACGGGACCACATATAACATGTTAGGTATTACTGGGTGACGCTAAAGTTAGACAATAATGTATTTAGATTTAGTTATGTATTCCCAGAAAGGTTGGCTCGATCTTTTCACATCTTCCAGCAAAAGCTGAGTTTTTATTTTTATTTTTTTAACTGAAATGTTGAGTTTACGGTGGTGTCATTACCAGCAGAGGAGCTGGGGGTTAGGCAGCACATGCTCCAGTCGACTGTAGTTGGTTATGCTGAAGGTTAGCACGGCGGGGGACGGGTTATTGGCAAAGTGCCGCGTGATTCCCGCCGGAAACGACAAAACCATCTCACCTATGATCTTCACAACACACCTGAGAAAGAGAAGAGAGAGTAACACTGCATGAAAGACTGCAGAGAGACACACAAATGCACAAATCACACATGACTTCATTTCCTTTTGATAATAAAACTAAACACACAGTCTTAATGCGTTTCTGCTATTGACTGAATCACTACATTAAAAGCTCTGCCAATCACAGCTCACACACTATTACAGCAGTAAAGCCCCGATCAGAAGCAAAATCAATAACACATTAGTTCATCCTAATCCACAACTCAGAGCAACAAAAGCAAACTTTACCTGTTTACATGACTCTGCAGGAGGAAATTCAAGTACAAAACATACAAAACTGGATTCATTGTAACAAAATCCACCAACACTGTTCTTATGTGTTTATAGTCTATAGTTCAACCAAGTGTTTGTTAGTGGACCTGTATACTTCCTCACATATTCACTATAAACACTGTGTGACAGGATTGTGGATGTTTGACCATATTAACTACAAACACATAATGCTGTAAACACATGTGTGTGTCCAGAGCTCATCAGATGCTTCATAAATCAAACTGTCATTTCTGACAAATCACTCCTCCTTGAATCGCTACCTTATCGTGGTGGAGGGGTTTGTGTGTCACAGGGATCCCAGGGGCTATGTTGTCTGGGGGCTTTTGCCCCCTGGTAGGGTCTCCCATGGCAAATTGGCCCTGGGTGAGGGACCAGACAAAGAGCGATTCATAAGACCCTTATGAAAAGGAAACCGAGGGAACAGTTTACCCTGCCCGGGATAGGGTTACCGGGGCCTCGCCCTGGAGCCAGGCCCGGGGAGGGTGCCCGAGGGCGAGCGTCTGGTGGCCGGGCCTTAGTCCATGGGGCCCGGCCGGGCACAGCCCGAAGAGGAGACATGGACCCATCCTCCCGCAGGCCCACCACCCGCAGGAGGTGCCATAGGGGTCGGGTGCATTGTGTGCCGGGTGGCGGCCAGGAGCGGAGGCCCTGGCGGACTGACCCCCGGCTGCCAAGACTGGCAATAGGGACATGGAATGTCACCTCTCTGGTGGGGAAGGAGCCTGAGTTAGTGCGTGAGGTTGAGAGGTACCGGCTAGATATAGTCGGGCTCACCTCTACACATGGCTTGGGCTCTGGAACCAGTCTCCTGGAGAGGGGCTGGACTCTGTCTCAGTCTGGAGTTGCCCTTGGTGAGAGGCGGCGGGCTGGGGTGGGTATCCTAATATCCCCTCGGCTTGCTGCCGGTACGTTGGGGTTTTTCCCGGTGGACGAGAGGGTTTGTTCCCTGCGCCTTAGGGTCGGGGAACGGGTCCTGACTGTCGTCTGCGCTTATGCGCCGAGTGGCAGTTCAGAGTACCCAGCCTTCTTAGAGTCCCTGGGGGGGGTGCTGGAGGGTGCTCCACCTGGAGACTCTGTTGTCCTGCTGGGAGACTTCAATGCTCACGTGGGTAACGACAGCGAGACCTGGAGGGGCGTGATTGGGAGGAACGGCCTCCCTGATCTGAACCCGAGCGGTGCTCTGTTATTGGACTTCTGTGCTAATCACAGTTTGGCCATAACGAACACCCTGTTCGAACATAAGAGTGTCCATAAGTGCACGTGGCACCAGGACGCTCTAGGCCGTAGGTCGATGATCGATTTTGTAATCGTATCAGCAGACCTGCGACCATATGTTCTGGACACTCGGGTAAAGAGAGGGGCTGAGCTGTCAACTGATCACCACCTGGTGGTGAGTTGGATCAGGTGGCGGGGGAAGACGCTGGACAGACCTGGTGCACCTAAACGCGTAGTGAGGGTGTGCTGGGAACGTCTAGCAGAGGCCCCAGTCCGCGAGATCTTCAACGCACACCTCCGGCAGAGCTTCAACAGCATTCCGAGGGAGACTGGGGACATTGAGTCCGAATGGACCATGTTCAGCGTCTCCATTGCCGAAGCTGCTGCATTGAGCTGCGGCCGCAAGGTGGTTGGTGCCTGCCGTGGTGGTAATCCCCGAACCAAATGGTGGACACCAGAGGTGAAGGGAGCCACTAGGCTGAAGAAGGAGTCCTATCGGGCTTGGTTAGCCTGTGGGACTCCGGAGGCAGCCGACAGGTATCGACAGGCCAAGCGGAATGCGGCTCGGGCAGTGGCTGAAGCAAAAACTCGGGTGTGGGAGGAGTTCGGAGAGGCGATGGAAAAAGACTTTCGGACTGCCTCGAAGAGATTCTGGCAAACCGTCAGACGTCTCAGGAGGGGAAAGCGGTGCTCTACCTGCACTGTGTATAGTGCTGGCGGAGCGCTGCTGACGTCGACTGAGAAAATTGTCAGGCGGTGGAAGGAATACTTCGAGGACCTCCTTAATCCCACTGACACGTCTTCCGAGGAGGAAGCAGAGTCTGGGGATGAGGGGAATGACCCGCCAATTTCCAGGGGCGAGGTCACTGAGGCAGTTAAACAACTCCTTGGTGGCAGAGCCCCTGGTGTTGATGAGATCCGCCCCGAGTTCCTGAAGGCTCTGGACGTTGTAGGGCTGTCCTGGTTGACACGCCTCTGCAATGTTGCGTGGAGATCAGGGGCAGTACCTGTGGACTGGCAGACCGGGGTGGTGGTCCCCATCTTTAAGAAAGGGGACCGGAGGGCGTGTTCCAACTACAGGGGGATCACACTCCTCAGCCTCCCTGGGAAAGTCTATGCCAGGGTGCTGGAAAGGAGAGTTCGTCCGTTAGTCGAACCTCGGATACAGGAGGAACAATGCGGTTTTCGTCCTGGTCGCGGAACACTGGACCAGCTCTTTATCCTCTCCAGGATACTTGAGGGTGCATGGGAGTTTGCCCAACCAGTCTACATGTGTTTTGTGGACTTGGAGAAGGCATTCGACCGTGTCCCTCGGGGTGTCCTGTGGGAGGTGTTGCGGGAATATGGGGTGTCTGGCCCATTGCTACGGGCCATTCAATCCCTATACAACCGTTGCAAGAGCTTGGTTCGCATTGCCGGCAATAAGTCGGACTCGTTCCCGGTGGGTGATGGGCTCCGCCAGGGCTGCCCTTTGTCTCCGGTTCTGTTCATAATTTTTATGGACAGGATTTCTAGGCGCAGCCAAGTGGCGGAGGGCTTTCGCTTTGGTGGCCTCAGAATCTCATCTCTGATTTTTGCAGATGATGTGGTTCTGTTGGCTTCATCGGGTGAGGGCCTCCAGCTCGCACTGGAACGGTTCGCAGCCGAGTGTGAAGCAGCGGGAATGAGGATCAGCACCTCCAAATCTGAGGCCATGGTTCTCAGCCGGAAAAGGGTGGAGTGCCCACTCCGGGTCGGGGATGAGTTCCTGCCCCAAGTGGAGGAGTTCAAGTATCTCGGGGTCTTGTTTGCGAGTGATGGGAGAAGGGAGCCGGAGATCGACAGACGGATTGGGGCTGCAGCTGCAGTAATGCGGACGCTGCACCGGTCCGTCGTGGTGAAGAGGGAGCTGAGTGTAAAAGCGAGGCTCTCAATTTACCGGTCGATCTACGTCCCTACCCTCACCTATGGCCACGAGCTGTGGGTAGTGACCGAAAGAACGAGATCGCGGATACAAGCGGCAGAAATGAGCTTCCTCCGAAGGGTGGCTGGCCTCTCCCTTAGAGATAGGGTGAGAAGTTCGGCCATCCGGGAGGGGCTCAGAGTAGAGCAGCTGCTGCTCCACATCGAAAGGAGCCAGCTGAGGTGGTTCGGGCATCTGACAAGGATGCCCCCTGGGCGCCTCCTGGGTGAGGTGTTCCAGGCATGTCCCACCGGGAGGAGGCCCCGGGGCAGACCCAGGACACGCTGGAGAGATTATATCTCTCGGCTGGCCTGGGAACGCCTTGGTATTCCCCCGGATAAGCTGGAGGAGGTGGCTGGGGAGAGGGAGGTCTGGGCCTCTTTGCTTAGGCTGCTGCCCCCGCGACCCGGCCCCGGACAAAGCGGATGAGGATTGATGGATGGATGGACAAAAGCATCAAACAAACATTACAGCCGCTTTAGATGGTAAACTGGGACAAACTTAATAAACCCCGTCGACCATTATCCCTTAAATATTGTGGTAAAACGTAGTCAAAAAAACTTTTTTTACTCATCATCCACACAAAAATAAATAAATATTGAAATAGCCTAGTCAGGGTTTTCTACTGTGACAGGTAAAGAAGACCTACTTGTTGGGATCGGCTCCTTTAAAGAAGGTGTTGACTGTTTCCGTGAACGCAGCCGCCACAGGAAGCGTGTCCTGAGCTCCCATGGTGAGAGGACTGGGCCCTCGAGAGCAGCCTACGAGTAACCAACCCACACGTACACATTTGTAATTAAAATAAATGCTGTGCTCCACTGTTGCTGTTTGATTTGTTGAGGTTGCTGTCAGAGACAGAATTACATTCAAATTATAACCATTTTTTAATTCTTAAGCCTAAATTTGATATTAATATATCCAAACTTCAGCCCTGAATACAAACACTTCAGCAGAAATCACTACATGAAAAATAGATGCTCCAAATCTTAAACTACGCTCTCTGTGTCAAACTGTGTGTGGAGAAAATAAGGAACGAAACATGAACAAATTAAGAGTGATGAAATGAAATGAAACAAATACTGGTGTTAGTAAAGAGGCACGAAAACAGCACATTATATGTACGGATGATACCCATTTCTCTCTGCTCTTTGACTGTGAACTGCTTCCAATGTCTCCCTCAGATTAATGCATTTCTACACAGTGGGTTATACATGTCTGTTTTTAACTGAATAAGCACAGCTGGATGTTTTTAAAAAGAGACAGAGGCAGACATAGAGCAAGGCAGATGTGCATGCGTACTCCAGACATGCTGACAATTTTTGTATTTTTTGGACAAGATCAAAGATCATCAGAGAGCCCAAGATCAAACACCCAACAGGTAAAATGATGACAGTACAGAGAAAAGTGATTAGTAAAGTAGACAAAGACTGATGAGTCTTTAGGGAATGAATCAGTGCAGACATGATGAAAATGAACATCATCATCAGAAGAAGTTAGAGGGAGATATTGCACCGCATATCTGGCTCTAGGTGAGGGGGCTCAGTCAGGGCGATAGCATGGCCAGGGTTAGGGTAATGAAGGGATGATGATGATGGAGGAGCCAAGAGGGGAAGGAGGAAAGGGGGAGGAGAGAAGAAGGCCAAAGCTTGCACGAATGAGCCTCGTAATAACGTGTGTGCGCGCTACCCTGTTGCAGAGAAAACTTACCTTCGAAGGTTAAATAAAACTTCCCTCTGTCAAACCATACAAGGGATGGCTGGTCATTCTCTGTGAGGGTTCGAGGGTAGAGGGAGGGAGGGGGTCGGGAAAGGAGGACGAGGAGGAGGGAGGAGGTACAGGGATGAAAGGCGGGGAAGTGGGTGAAGAGGGGTGAGAGGGGCAAGGAGAGAAGGACAGTAGCGTGAGTCTCACATGGCAGGTCTATTACACGTCACAGTGAGGTGAAACGTGGAGGTGGAGGCTGGGGGCGAAAGAG
Organism: Aulonocara stuartgranti; assembly: GCF_965226115.1. NCBI lineage: Eukaryota > Metazoa > Chordata > Actinopteri > Cichliformes > Cichlidae > Aulonocara > Aulonocara stuartgranti. Next base: position 38,645,371 of record NC_138953.1, read on the forward strand.
GACAAAGGGTCGAGGAGCATGTGACAAGATGGGTGATACACAGTGGTCTTTTTTTGTTTGTGTTGGGGGAGCCAACGTTTTCTCCAAAGCAAAGCATTAGAAACAAGCTGACTTTCCAATTCAGTGACCCTAACTTTCATCAGCAGATACCCGAGTGTTAAAACTGTGATCAGGTCTCACAACAGGCCTTCAGTTATGAAACACACTGACGCTGGCCGCTATGCATGAGGATGGTGTGCAGAGGGAAGCCATGAGACTGAGATCAGATGATAGCAGGGAGGCGGCGAGACTGTGGTTCGCTGCACCCCACGTTTCAGGTGCCATATGCTTTTACAAAGACACCTGAACCGCCCTCACGGACACCAGGGAAAAAAAGAGGACGACTCAGAAAGTCCCAATTAGTAAGCAACAGAAAAAAAACTAGATAAACAGCTTAAACCAAATTAAACCATATTTCAGCTCATTTTCTGACTTTTTTTAATAATATAATAATAACATGGTAATGAACCTGAACACTGGTGGATCCTGTTTCCCCCAAATGCATTTAAAAGAATAAGAAACGTTAAACTGGAGCAGTAGCATTTTTCTAATGATCTGCACTCCAGCTCTAATGTGACTCCAACAGGTCTGATGGATGAAAAATTGTGTACTTTTTTGTCACGCTGACACTGTAAACTTTGCAAATGCTCCACAAAAACAGGGGAGGCCTGTTCCTCTCCATGCTATGGCCGTAGGCTCCTGTGGCTAAAGGTCTGGGAGGACTAAGAGTGTCGGGTGATGGAACGATGAGAGCGGCAGACTGCTTCAGAGAAAGAACAAAAGGGCGGGTGTTCAGATGGGGAAGGCGGGGGTCCGGTAATATGTCGGGCTCTATGTTGAAGAGAGCGTGGGCGACAGGTGTGAAAGGTGAGCGTCAGAGGTCAAGCGTGGGAGCAGACCGATGCTTTACAGCCTGGTTGAGAGATTGGTTGAACTCGAGGCCGTGTCGTGCACTCCTGTTGTAGACTGAGGATGGCATGAATACCAAGCAGCTGCTGCCTGTCTAATTCAGCCTAAATCTCACGCCAGGCTTCAAATGACTCTAAGCAGAAGCACTGATCTGACGGTACAAGTGAGCTGGTGAGTTTGAGTGCGCGTGAGAGGGAAAAGACAGACAATGTGGATCTCGAGGTCCGACAAGATAAAGAGCTCCTCAGACATGCTAACAGCACACAAACACTCAAACACACTCTTGTGCTGCAAACTGAGAGCAGAGGTATCTGGGAGCAACCGCACTGCACGCACAATGTGTGTCGCCGAGAGACGAGACAGGAGGTTGCCATGGGAACATGGCGAGACAGTCACTGGTGCACAGTCATAAAACAGAGAGAAAAGTCTTAGAAGCGGGCAGATGGGCCGGGGGGTGGGGGGCACTTTTTTTGGAGTACTATGCAGTAGATTCAGCTTTTTGTGTCACCACAGCTTTCATTTGTTTCCTGGCAGATTTCACTGTGACATCCAAGAGAATGAGCGAGAAAGACAAGGAAGAAATGACAAAGATATGCAGATAAAAAGAGACTGTTATATGCATTCGATGGCTGAGAAATGCGTGGGAAGGTATGAGGAGTAAAACAATGTAGAAGATTGGTGGTTTCACTGAAAAATGATGCCATATTCAAAAGGAAAAGAAATAATGTCTGGTGCGTCCTTACATCTGTGCACGAATCAAAGCAGATGAGTGAAAAAAGGAGGAGTAAGAAAAATGATTTGGTATGCACTGTGCTTCTAAAGCCTGACATGAGGCTACAAAACCTGTTGACCTCCATCTAAAAAAGGCACAAAACACTCACTGATGGCCTTTACCCTTCTTTGTGCACTGCGCTCCGGGTAAAGAGCATCCAAATCCAAAAACTCTCAAAACAAGCACTCACCAAACCCTTACCTAACCCGCCCCCCGTCCCCATGTGGAGGAGGAGGGGGGGGTGCTTTACCCTACCTGCAAACGAATCAAAGTGTCTCTCAAAGGTGGGAAGTTTGTCTACATATACATCATCCTCTGACGAGCCAAAGAGACAAACAGCAAAAAAACAAGCAAAAAGAAATCAAACCATGAAAGACAACGAAAAATGATCAGAACTGTGATGCACATTAAATTCAAATGGGAGAAAAACAAATATATTCAATTATAATAAATATGCTGATGAAAATACAAAATTTTAAAAAGTGGTGAAACTTTAAAGGAGCAATTTAGAATATTTCATAATAAGCAGTTTCTGAGACTGTTTTCATGCACAAAGAATACAGATTAAATTAAGCGGCTGTAACAGAGACCTCAGTAAAAATGTCATTTATTCAGTCGGTCCCTGCAATTTGTTTAAAAGAGGAAGAAAGCACCCTCCAATCGGGGACTAGATTCTGCTTTTACATAACTGCTGCCTCCAGAATGTGTATTTATTATTTTTTTTAGTATTATGACTCAGCTATGTTACAGTCTACTGAGATTTGCCATTATCCACTAAAAGCTGCACTGCAGGCTCCTTTAAAACCGACTCTACAGTTATCAAGGAGTAGAAATTGTTGTGTCACTAATTCATTAAAGGATGGTTTGCACTTTAAAATTTTCATATTCTCACCTCCTACTCACACCCTGCAGAATTTCCCTGTGTTTGCGTGTTAACGTGAATCTATAGTTATATAGATATATAGATATATATCTATATAGATATATATAGATATATATCTATATATCTATATATATCTATATATCTATAGATATAGATATATCTATATATCTATAGATATAGATATATCTATATATCTATAGATATAGATATATATAGATATATCTATATCTATAGATATATAGATATAGATATATCTATATATCTATAGATATAGATATATCTATATATATCTATAGATATAGATATATCTATATATATCTATAGATATAGATATATCTATATATATCTATAGATATAGATATATCTATATATATCTATAGATATATATCTATAGATATATCTATATATATATATCTATAGATATATCTATAGATATATATCTATAGATATATCTATATATATATCTATATATATATATAGATATATCTATAGATATATATCTATAGATATATCTATATATATATATATATATAGATATATATCTATAGATATATATCTATAGATATATCTATATATATATATATAGATATATCTATAGATATATATCTATATCTATAGATAGATAGATATATCTATATATCTATAGATCTATATCTATATATATATCTATAGATATATCTATATATATATATATAGATATATCTATAGATATATATCTATATCTATAGATAGATAGATATATCTATCTATCTATAGATCTATATCTATATATCTATAGATATATATCTATATATCTATAGATATATAGATATATATATAGATATATGTGTGTGTGTGTGTGTGTGTGTGTGTGTGTGTGTGTGAAGTTCAGGACTCTTATCTTTAGGTGTAATTAATTCTTTATCAATAAATAGAAATGTATACAGAAAACTATCATTTGCATGTTTGTAGAAGGTTTCGCTCTGTGATACTTAGATGCTGTAAAACAACATCAAAGGTGAAACTGCTGCCATTTCCAGAAAAAAAAGAACCAAAACAAATAAAATGAGTAAATGCACAGGTGCATGACTCATGCGCACAAACGCTACATGCAAAGTTCGTAAAATGCATGTAAAACTTTTAATATAATGACAGAAGATGCCCCTGCTAGCCTCTGTGACCTCCACATCCATCAGGAGACGTGCTGCAGTGTTGAGCGGATGGTCCACACACCTGTTACAGACACAGAGAGCTCCTTGCCCACGGTAGGAGTGGTGGCGGCACTCATCGAGTTGGTGGAGGAGATGGAGGAGGTGCTCTCAGCCCTCGCCAACGGAGCAATGGGAGGAGGGCTGGCCGAGTGAATCGGTGGGCTGAATGGGCGATTCTGAACAGAGAAAGGAGACGAGACGAGAGACGGGAAGGAAACAAGAAGCGGTTTAGCATGCGGCATTTTAAATACTATGTACACAGCCGCTATAAACTCTTTGGGATTATCAAGTTAAACCCTGATTAAGATAGTCGACTTAATGATTATTCTTTTGCCAGTTCTTCCTAGACTCAAAGGCCATGTAAATAATGCCTAAATCCCCGAATCAGAGCCAAAGAACTGAAAGATATAAGAGTGACAAAATGAAAACAAAAACAACAACAAAAAAAGGTCTTACCGCATCGCCTACACTAGGTTTCCCTGGAGGAAGTTTGGGTCGTGAAGGGGGACGAGGTGGAGGGGGAGGTGGGGTGGGGTTGACTGACGACGGTGTGGCAGGTCGTACGGGTGAAGAGGAACCTGAAGGGGTGCGCAAAAAACACAAAAGGGATTAATTTAATTATTCAGTTTGGAAAACGACTAAACAAAAGGACAGAGTACCATCAGCACTCAGTAAGAAGTGTTGTTTCATTTTTCACTTCACAGGATCGCTGTCGTGATCTACTACACACCTCATATCCTCCATACAGCATTAAGAGCACACATCCCTCTACGTGCTTTACCATTGACGAAACTGGAAAAATGATTCCGCTCAGATGTTCAAACATTTCATTTTGAAAACTCGAGAGGAAATTTGATCAGTTTTATTCCTCGTTCGCTCCTTTTTCGCCACATCGTTACATCCACTTCTTTTGGACACTGGCTCAGTACAATTAACCTAACAAAACAAACCCGCCCACACTGCTGTCTTTGTCCACGTTTCCCACATATTGGGCAGCTCAAGGACGGGTCAAAAAGCAAAAAGCTAAAAAACAAACAAAGAAAAAAAGGCACTAAAAATGCAACAAAAAGCATAGAAATTCTAAGCAAGTCAAGTTTTTAATAAAACGTGAAAGAAAAAGGCCCTGGTAACATAATACGCTCTGAGGCAAAATGCTATTGTACATAAATCTGGGCCAAAACATGACCTCTTTTCCAGGAAGAACATGCAGAATAACTGTTCCTGTGATGCAAGTTCCAACAAAAGTGGTGCAATCAGCTGAAAGAAAATCTGAGCAGGGTGCACTGCTGACATGATGCCTCAGCTCACAACACTGTCACTGTCTGTTTGCAATGACACCATTAAAATTAGCAGTTAAGTGATCAGGTGACGTGTGGGTTTTTTCTTTTCATTGTAGTGAGAATATTTCTTGTAAACCATCCTCTAAATTAAGTTTTAACCCAACAAATATATTTAAGTGAGGATCTTGAAGCGCTCACCGCTATTCGTGCCGCCGGCCCCAGATGTGGGACCTGGTGATGAAACCACTGCGCGGTACGTTGGAGGAGGTGGTGGCGGAGGTGTACTTCTACTGCCTTGGATTGCATCTTTGGGCGAAGTGACAGTTTCACCTCCATCCTCTTTGGGATGGGTGGTGCTTGTATTGTTGGGCTTCTCTTCTTGACAGAGGACAAGAGGCGGCGGGACGGAGCGAGCCGCAGGCTCCTCGGAAGGAGGCGTCAGTGCTGGAGTGCTTATTTTGGGGGTGGGTGCAGGTGGGACACTTGGAGGTGAACTAAGAGGAGGAGGGGAGGAAACAGGAGGAGATGAAAGCTCCTTTGTTGCAGGAGACGGAGAGGTGGCGAGCGTGGGAGGGTTTTGGTCTTTGGGAGTGGGAGGACCCGAACGGACTGAAGGTACGACTTGTTCCTCTGAGGGAGGTGGGGAAGTTGGTAGAGGGGGAACAAAATCATCTTCTGGGGGAGGTGAAGTAGGCAGAGGTGGTGCAAAGTCTTCTGAAGGAGGTGGTGATGTAGGTAAGGGTGGGGCATGAAGCACAGGTGGAGGAGAGGAGGCTGGTAATGGAGGTGCTGGTTCTTCTGGAGGAGGTGGGGAGGAGGGGAGGGGAGGTGCAGGGTCCTTTGGTGGAGGCGGCTGGTCAGGAGCTTCTTCGCTGAAGCAGACCCACGAGTCACCCGTATCCTCGCAGGCAGAGGCAGCCTGCTCCGGTCCAAAAATGTTGTCCAAGTCGGCTATTGAAGGCTTCCTGGCTGAGCTGTCTGCTCCTGCAGACACTTCTGAAACAGAGATAAGGAAGGAGCAATTTAAAAAAGAAAAGGGGGGGGGGGTGTTTGCAGATGTGCTCAGCAAGGAGATAAAACATCACAGGGAGACAAACAGACTGACAAAGTTAGCACCGGAACATCAAGATAAACAGACGACTGAGGTCAAATTTAAAAGCTTGTTTCAGTTTGAGGCGATTTAACGGGAGGCAGAAACAGATGAGCAGATTCTTACCAGCATCATCTGCAGGCGGAGGGCTAGTATTTGGTGGAGAAGCTGGGACATTCTTGGGTGGAAGTGGAGGTGGAGCTGCAAGTATATCACAAGTTTAACAATGAATGCAATAATTACCTGTTTCACATCACTGCACCTGGTGATGGGCTGCATACAGTCTGACTCAAGGCGCAAACGACAACAAAGGAAAAAAATGAATGAAGAAAATAAGCCAACACAAGATGAACGTTTGGATCTATCAACGACAGGCACCATTGTATTCCAGATACAACACGAGGGGGGATCGTCCCAAATTACCCACCATGCAACACAGAACATTCAGCCCCCATCAGCCCAAATGCATGCAGGCAAGGGTTGGTGCCCAATGACGGAAACTTATTGAACGTCTCTGGTGTTACAACCGACGCTGAATCACGTGCTCGTGAAATGACTGATGAAATGAAACGATGGCTGTTTAGAACGGGGAAGGGAGCATTATTGGCACACAGCTGTTTGATCAGGTCAGTTTGCAGATTTCTCAGGATGATGAGCTGAGCTGATCCATCTGTGTGTTAATTTCACAGGGACGGGGAAGTGCGGCGTAATGTGGAGGGAATGGCGCAACTTACTTCCTGTGGGAAAGGATCTTGTCAAAGAGGATTCAGGCTCTGATAGAGGAGTCCCCCACACGTCACACTCAGATAGAACCGCTAAGTTCAGGAGGGGACAGAAAAGGCCATCGTGAAGGGCGTTAGCAGCGAAACACTTCGGGCTCGTGATCCTTTGGGGATGTTTGCGTGAAGCTGTGTCCCAAAACGTCGGCTGCATCCTTCGGAGGACCCGGCCTTCGCGGTCTACGTGGGCCGGGTCCTTCAAAGACCGAGAAGGCCGGAAGTGCGAGGCTGTGAAATGGGACGGTCTAGCCTTCAGATTTGCGTCACCGCTGTCTCGGTGGAGTTTAATAAACTCGGCCGTCTGCTCCTTGCTATCTAAAGTATAACAAGACACTGGCGTAAATTCTCGACCGTCTCACACTTCTGTTTAATCAGTTTGATGTTTATTCAGCTGTGTGAAAATCCCGGAGGAACCCTCCCGATGGATTAATAAAGTTTTATTTAATCTAATAACTTTGATCTCAGCCAAACCGGTTTACTCCGGAACAAATAAAACACCGAAAAAAAGGCAAAAATTACATTTTTAAGTTATCCGAGTGACTTATATATGAGGTTTAACCTGAGTAGCGAAAGAGCGGGGGTCTGAAAACGATGACGCCGGGAGTCCGCTGCTCTCGCCGGCTGGAGTGACCATTGAACCCCCCGGCTAGCTATCGAGCTGGTGGGTGACAGACTTTTGCAAATATGCGATGTCTTGATAAACCGAGCAGATATTTGTAATTTACGCAGCTACTTTCTCGCCTGAAAATATGTTAAAAGTTTATTTTGTGGCCCAGAAAGATTAATAAGAGTAATTTTAAAACTTAGTAGCAGCCGCCATTGTTGGCAGCTGAAATTTGGCTGGGCCGCGCTATGATTTCTGGGATATGGTGGGCCACGAAGGACACACCCGACCCATCCTTCAAATTTGGGGAAATGAAGGACGCATTTGTCGGCCGCGTTTGAAGGAGTCGACGAATTGGGACAGCCTTCGTCGCCTGGCTGTGACGTAATCGGCCTTCAAATGCAGCCTCCGGAGGATGCAGCCGACGTTTTGGGACACGGCTACAGATGAGAACGTCAGTAAAAACTGCAATCACAATGTGTCAACACAAGAACACGCACTCGATTTAGTGCTACTATATAATATTCGCTTTTATAATTGCATATAAAAAAAAGACATCTGAAAAAAATACACCAGCTAATAAGCTAAAAAAGGATGAATGCAGTGTGATGCAACAAACCTGCAACACATCCCGCCTACACTCCAGCAGCTTCACAAAGACAACGATTCAACTTAACGGCACATCTGACGCTACTGAATTGCGTCAAATTACACAGAGAATCTCTAACTGACCTTAAGAGGATCTTAATGAAACTAGTATTTACTGGAAAAAAAGTGAAACATTACCAGTTCAAAGTGCCAGAGGCAGAGCTTTTCTACTTGTCTGAATTAATGTGAAGGGAATTTGTGTCAAGCTGATGTTACTTACGCCTGACACGGCAGTTGCGTAAGAGCTAAGAGCTCATCCACAGTCTGCATCATAAAATCCTGCAGGGCTGGATGTGAGCAGGTGACGGCAGAATCTGCATATGAACGAGTTTCACTGTGCAAAAGAGCACGACCTCGGAGGACTGCCGTCAACCACACCCTCAACAAAGACATCCAAAACTAGCTGGAAGCCTCACACAGACAACAAGTGTGTGTTTGTGTGTTTTTCATCATACTGCTAACATACTTTGACAGCAAAGCATCAACAGAAACATATTCAAAGAGCCGATACAGACAAAGACACAGAGGGTTACCTTCAGTTTTCTGTTCTCCAAAGGCTGTTTCTAAAGGAGGCCCAAATAAGCCTGTGGTGTCTTCAGAGACTGGTGTTTGCTGATTGCTGCGACAGAAAAAACAGGACAATACAGAAGAAACTGTTAGCAGCAAACAGTTACAGCTACAACAGTCAGAGTGCAGCGTCTCGTTGCATGTCGTCTGATCAGGCTGCAGCTCCCCTTTCCGCTCAAATCTTCCCAACAATATTACAAATGTGTCATTTTCAAAGTGTGGCAGGAGCATAAACAACGACAGGAAGAATGACGGGAAAAGCTAATGGGATGGTTTTGGGGGCAGAATAAAAACAACTGACTTTTAACATTTGTCTTTTGGCATTACAGAAAGAGAAAGTGACTGTGGCTCAATCGCATCTGCAGAAAATACAAATACCTCATATTCACTGTACCGAGGCTGCAACCAACACACCAAACACCGCAGCCAAACAACAACCAACAAACGCACACTTAAACATAAAAAGACCTCGTCTTCAGCGCAATAGATATGAAAACCAGGTTTGCACAGCGTGGAGTTTTTGTGTAGATACAGTGGCAGGTCTGCAAAGGACTGTCTGGCTTTAGAGGACAGTTTTTGTCTGGAATTATTTAACGAGATGGCAAAAAGATCAAAAGCAACCCAAAGACATTTCCTCTTACTACACTATTTTTCATGTGGCATGCCACAGTTTAAGCCTGCAGTTAATAAGCAAAGAAAATATTGAAGATAACAAAAACCTCGCCAACGTATGGTGCAGTTTCCAAATGTCGACATTTTATGCATGATGATACAGCGATTGTGCCTCTTGTTACTGACACCGCTGACTAAAACATCAAGAAAAGTATAATTAAAATGAACGCGTCAGTGTCGTGGAACGAGCAAAAAGCTAAAATAGAGACCAACTGCACAAAACTTTTCGGGACTGAAGTGTGATCCAAAGGCAGGAGAAAGGACGAGCAGCGACACCGAGATACACACCTGGGGGGCTGTGGTGCTGGAGCTGGTGTGGGGGCCACGGCGGGTGCAGGAGGGACGACGCGTCTCGGTCTGGCAATCTCTTCACCTGCGCCCAAAATGAAATGTATTTACGTTAATCTTACATCACATCCTCCTAATTTGTCACTTGTAAAAAGCGAGCTTGGCCTGAGGTGATGAAGCTGATACTTACTGGACGTGTTCCTTTTCAAACCCTGTAACGTGGAAAGAAACAACATGGAAATGTAAAAAGTCAAAGACAGGAAACCTCAAATTGTTCTCATATTTGGATCCAACATTCTTCCATCCATGTGTGAGGATTTCTAATAAAACCAAAAAAGATGATCTTAGCTCTTTTATTCTTTTCTTTCTGAAACTTCCCAGTGTGTTTGGACAGAGCAAAGACAACGGCTGTTGAAGGTCGGAGGCTGAACTGCGACTAAATCTGATCAGACTGCACTCAGTTACACTTCACATGAGCGGGCATGACTTGCGGGCATGACTTGCACGCATTCCCCACTTTGGGCGATTTGTCACATTTTTCTAACCGACATTCATCAGTCCAATAAATGACGATGGCCGATATATTCGGGCAGGTGACTTTTTGATGGGCGGAGCAATGTAATCATGCACGGACTGATTTGCGTGCTTAGAACACAGTAAGTCCAAACATGGAGGAACTAGTTGCCAAAAAGTAAAATACAAAGTCACCAATTTGGGATTTCTTTGGCTTTAAACCGGGTGAAAGAGGTAAACCTGAGGATATAACCAAAGAGGTGTGCCGCTCGTGCAGACGTACTGCGCCAGCAAAGACTCAAACATGACTTTGTTGGTTGAAACTAACTTACTCATGGGCAAATACATAAATAAATCGCTCTTGTAAAACGCTCAGCCTATCGCTGTGGTCGATAAATTCGTCCAATCGCCCAACGGTAATAGGTAGAGAAAACTGCCTTAAGCGAGACAGAAAAAATGAAGGGATGCAAAGCTGCTACAACAATCATGCTGTGAACATCAAATCTGTCTGAAAGTGGGATACTGGTAATCTAAATCTGCTTGCAGTGGTTTATGGCGTCTTTAAAGGTTTTCCAAACGTCCTTTGAAGCTGTAAGAAGCCACGTGATAAAATGCGATAGGCGTACAAAAAAAAGAGACCAGTGTTGATGATGGGGAGGCAACAGCACAAACATTACTGCCTTCTCGGCTGTGATCCCAAACACCAAAGTCTAAGAGAGCATGTGTATGAATTCACCACAAGCAGGATGTGAGAGGCCAACAAAAGGCAGATAAGGAGAGAGAAGAAGGCAGGGAGGAGAGCAGATGAGAAGACACGATGGGGAGTGACTGAAGTAAGACATCAAAGGGTCCAAGCTGTCCAAAGTGTAAATTGTGTCCCCAGTAGAGACCAAGCATGAAGCCATTCAAGGCAAAGAAATACCCAAAAGAAGTACACAAGTATATCGCTGATCTTAAAAAGCTAAAAATATTTTTAATGTTAATGAAATTTTGAAACATATTGATTGACTGTTTTAACTGCTGACCCTTACATATTTTCCCTTATTCAACTGACCCCAAGGACAAGGAGAAAAGGAATAAGTGGACATGTGGCACATGCTATGGTACATTGAGTCTAACCCCAGGGAAAAGGAAGAAGAAGCCACTTACCGGGCTACGTCTCTGTGACCAGCAAAAAGGAAGAGAGAAGAGATACCTGATCAGAGAGTGACAAATCAGTAAAGGAGACATCATATACATCAGGATGAGAAGTATTTTTGGCCTGGTTGGCTGAATTTGAGGATGTGGTTGTTACCCAGTCATAAAAAAACGAGCTCATCTGTCTCAGATTTTTATTTTAAATAAGCTCGAACAGCTGTGTGTGTGATGTCAAACAGATAAGAGTTTAAATAAGTCATTCTCACTTTTTTTCCCCAACTCTAGGTTAGTGTTCAAGAACAAAATGTAGTCGCTCTAGAATCTCAAATGGGCTCACTTTTCATCCATCTTTATTCTAATCACTTTCCTGCAAACACCACCCTTTTGCCAACTAATCCTTTAGAGTTTCCTTTTATTCTCCCTTGTAGACTCCATCTGCCCCCTTGGCATCTTTAATTTGAACTGAAATCTCTCCATCTGTCTGTGTCATGTCCACCTCGCATCAGCCATCTCTCCCTCCATCGCTCACTCTTGTGCCTGATCCAGTTGTGCAGTGAGCCGTGAGTGATTAAAGTGATGCAACAGTGGGTGGGAAATGCTCCTAGAAAGGAGACCTCTGATTGGATACACCGGTGAAGGACAAAGCTCTGTATTGCTTGTCATAACCAATCACTGCTGCTTTGCTGTATGTAAACAGGAAGCACAGCAGGAAGCTCTTCGACTCTCACGTTATGACCTTTTAGCCTTTAAAGATACGATGTCGTTTTCTATTTGAAATACGAAAAGAATCAAAAAGAAAACATTGCTTCTTTGCTTTTGGTGCTCGAGTAGGACACATTCTTTGTTTCTGCCCAAAATATTAAAAAGTAAGATGTCAAAGATATCAAATGTCATGTGAGATCTCTTATTTAAGCTCAAACATTTTCACTCCATCCTTGACCTTTTGCTGGCCTCTACTGTTTTCAACCTAGTTGTTTGGACTGAGGGCGCTTAACACTCAAAAACTCATTAAAACCAGATTTAAGAAATCTTAGCCAGCAGAAACACCCTGAAAGACGAGGGCTCACATAGTCCAAATACTTTGGCAGCCACATCATTGTGCATGAGGCGTGAAAACGCTGAGAATAACCTGGCACCGCGATGACGAGTGGCTACAGCCACAGAGAAATCACAAAACAGCCACCGGCCCTATAAATATTTCGCTTTAAATGTAGCTAGCCTATTTTCAGCAGGTAGTAAATGCCAAGACAGATGAAAAGGTTAAGGGGGTGGAGGGGTACAAAGCAAAGGCTTACCGGACTCTTCTACAGAGTTTAGCATCATTTGAGGCAGCAAAGAACAATGAGATGAGAGAGAAAGCAAAATCAAGACAGCACAGGGAGAGAATTAGAAAAATTAAAAAGGAGGAATGGTACATCAACACTGGCATAGCAGAGTCTCTTTTACAACGCAGGCAGTCATCTAAACCCACAGACACGGGCACATGCAGCCGGGATGGTGTTAGCGGTTTTCCCTGGATTCAGTCCCATTTATACATCAACCAAATGAGGTTACAGAAACAACAAACACATACATGCAACAGTCAGGGTTTAGTCTTTCAGTTAGCATGTGGCCTATATTCCTTTTTAAAAAAATTATTTTACCCATAGCCATAAAATAACTGTGTGCATGTATGAAGAAAAAGCGCTGGGCAGTTAAACGTCATGCAGATTTGAACCAAAATGAAGAGCAACACCTCAACATCCAACACTCTCAAATATGTCATACAGTTAGAGCCGCACTTAACTAGGGCTGCCACGATTAGTCGACTATCAAAATCGTCGACGACTGATTTAATAGTCGACGCGTCGTTTGAAGCTTTGTAAGATCACAAAAGACGCAGGAATAAGTAGCAGGATTTAAGAGTGTAATAACGGACTGAAACAGAAGATGGCAGCACTGCATGTACAAGGATGCCAGCTGCCGTTAAACCCCGAAGAAGAAGAAGCTGTGTCCCAGAATTCATAGCGCGGCCCAGCGCAGTTTATAACAATGGAGGCAGCTAGTTAGTTTTAACTTTACTCTTATTATTCTTTCTGGGTCACAGAATAAACATTTAACACATTTTCAGGCGAGAATGTAGCTGTGTAAACCTCAAATATCTGCTCAGTTTATCAAGACACCACATGTTTTCAAAAGCGCTCCGACGTTTTCGGAGACGTCTGTTACCCACTAGCTTGATAGCTAGCCGGGGGCTAGGCTCACTAGAGCCGTGAGAACACCGGACTCCCGGCAAATCGTTTTCAAACCCACCGCTGTCTTTCGCTTCTCAGGTTAAACATGATATATAAGTCACTTAGATAACTTAAAATGTTATTGTTTGGCTTTTTTCAGTATTTTATTTGTTCCTGAGTAAATCGGTTTGGCTGAGATTAAAGTTATAGTTTTTACACAGCTGAATAAACGTCAAGCAGACAGCTGATTATCAGAAGTGTGAGATGCTCCAGAATTTACTCCGGTGTCCTGTTATATTTTAGATAGCAAGGAGTTTATTAAACTTCACCGAAACAATCTGCAAATTTCATTAAAATTTAATAAACTATCATCTTGTCTTTATTTTTAGTTAGCACAGACCTTAAACACTTAAAGCTGTAAGCTAATGATAGTTATATAAGAGCAGATGCTGCTGGTGCAATAAGCTGTAGTTTTACGTCTAATGGATGATGATCTGATTAGTCGACTAATCGCAAAAATAATCGGTGACTAGTCGACTATCAAAATAATCGTTTGTGGCAGCCCTACACTTAACATTTATCTTATTTAGGAGTAGAAGATAAACAACACACAATACGATGTCAAGTATTAGTGTTCAAAGCCTTATAAATCGAGCTTGTCACACTGAAATAATAGTCCTTTGAAAATGATCAAAAACTGAGAAAGGGTAAGAAATGTAGGTGTGCAACCTTCCAAAAACACAGGCCTCCTCATGCATTAGCTCTTCATACACGTTCACACAGACGTGACCAGCGTGAAAAATCATTCACACGTGATCAGGTTAACAGTCAGTGGGTGAGCACACTGAAGTTGGACTCAATTATTAAGGCCCAGAGGCTCAAATGACCACAGCAGACTGACACACAGGTGCCCACTTTCCTACCTGAATAATTCAAGATAGATACTTAAGCCAGCTCTCCTCACTGGAAAACACTCAAGTTATGGGTCCCAGCTAGAGTGGCAGGGATGTCGCTAATTATGGGCTGTCTGAAGAGGACGCTGGTTAGAATTTGGACTCGTCAACTGAGCTGCATCGCTTCAAATAAGAGCTTCACACCCTGCTATTTTGCAGCGGTGCTTAGATGGTTTCTGTTGCGGTAGGACATCTGCCTCGAGTTACTCAAACACTGAAGTCAGCGACTATGACCAAGTCTGACCAAGACTATATCGCCAACACTTGAAATCAATTATATGAAATTAGAGGTCTTTTATCAATCATAACAGAGGAATGAATTGTGATTTCAGTCCTCCTCGTGGTGTCCTTATGTCCCTTTTGAGCAATACTGGTTAAAGCAGCTTTATATTGTAGAGAAACAGTAGCAGCTCAACATATAGTACCACACACAGTAGAAAAGACGATACGTGAGCAACGGCTACATTTATGCACAGTTAAAACCACAAAAAAGAAGAGCAACAGAAATGATGCATGCATGCATGCACGGCTAACTTAAAGCTAGCAGAGACGGACCAGGGAAACCAGATCTACTCACCATGGGAGATGGGGACAGAGCTATGTTGCCTATGGAGGCTTTGAGCTCATCGACTGAGGGTGCCTCCACAACACGATCAGGCGGCAGAGGCTTGATCTTGATCTTGAATTTTTTCCTGTGGTCCTCTTCTTCCTCGGACTCGTCGGAGGAGAAGAAGTGAGACTTTTTGGGGGCAAGTGAAGGAAAAATGTCAAGGAAAACAAACGTTTACATTTCATCTTAAGGTTGATGAGAAACCCGGGAACCACATTCCTCAGTGAAACTTTGCGTGTCGGTACTTAAATCGTTTCTTCTTTACAAAAGTCTGTTTTCTGTGACATCGTCCTGTTTAAGACACATTCACAGACACTTAGAAATGTTCTTTTCTGACCCACTTTATAAATTTGTTTTTAATTACTTTTTTATTAGCCACATAATAAAAATGAAGACTTTTCTGTATCTTAAATCTGGGGCCTAAACACCTTTTTAAAGAACTTGAGCCATTTTATTATCTGTATGCCATTTCTCAGTAAAACACTAATCATATTGATCTGTTCTGTGAGCCACGTCACGTTTGTCTTCCATCACATGCACGACAAAAACTGACCCAACAGTGTGCAGCAAATGCGACACAAACAATGAAGCAATCCAGTTCTTGCCAAGTAACTTGACAGAAACTGCCACGTATTAAAAACTGTGCTGAGGATATCTTCCTCTTCTAATTCATCTTCAGGTCTGATACTGTAGCCTTCATCATCCACCTCAGGAGAGTTCTGAAAGACACAATGAGTCTGAATGATAGTGACAAACAGCAGCTGTTCCTGCAAAGTAAAAAACTCCACACATGCAACCCACACCCACCGTGTAAGCTACACACGTAAACCCGCTGACCTGACGGGACCATCTACAAACAATTAACATATCTGTGAAGCTGTTGATCTGTTTTATAAAACCACAGATCAACACAGAAGAGTCACGACATGAAAGTGAAACCAACAAACAGTCTTGAAAGTCAGCTTGGACCTACAAAGCAGCGTTTTTACTTACGTATCTGTCCCAGTCGATATCTCCATAGAAGCCATTCGGGGCCCCGTTCGTCTTCTTCTGAGAGCGAGAAGACAGAAACAGTTTGACTAAAATCTCACCTAACAAAACACGATACAACATACCTGCAACTGCATTACACACCTACACAGAGGAACTACGTCTCAGCTAATCTCCCCCAAACACCTTGAACCTCCAGATTTAAGTCACAAAGCTTTTACTCTGAGGCTACTCTGTTACGTTAGCGGCTCTTCAAGTCATCAAATTGGCTGTTTTTTGGGTTTTTTTTAATGTTAGTTGATGGAGCTGAACATGACTTGGTGTTGTTCCCCTAACGCCCCCCCACACCCCCACAAAGCTTCCTCAGAGAGTGCGCTAAAGAACAGATAGCTGAAACAGCTGCACTTGCATCAGGCTGATGAGTTAAAGAACATACTGCGACGTCTATGACCAGTCTAAGCTCTACACACTACACTTCTCTAGAGTGTGGTCTAGTCTAAAAAGCTGAGCTCAGTACCGATTCAACCTCTCGAGGTTCCTGTCAGGTGAAAAGAACAGAAAAAGAAAAAACACAAAAACAATGTGCCTCACAAATTTCTCTGATGACACAGGCTTACATAAACCCCAATTAATAAATACATAAAACTGTTTATGTACTAGATCGTTTCTGTTACTTACACCATCTCTGTCTGGAGACCCCCTGTGCAAACCAAAAGAAAGGAAAATGTTACTTAAGACACAACTTCTTCATTTAAGTGAGTCTTTTTCTGATTAATCCAGTTTTCACATGATCACACTTCCACAGACACGCAGGTTCATAACACTTCAACTGTTTTGTGTAGGATTAGAACATGGCTACAAAAATTCAAAGATTGACTAAACAAACGCCAAAGGCAGCAGTTTCCTGTATTATGACTGTCGTAGTTACATAAATGCAGAACATTTCTTCCCTTTATCTTACACAAAAAACAAGCAACAAGTATTGTAAGCTGGTGTATTATTTTAGAGATCCTAAATAACACATGACATACAATAAAGTGGTCTATAAAGTCTATTCAGCAGTGACTCGTAATTGGCTGGAAGACCCTTGAGCCGTAGATGATTACAGGAAGCTGCTGTCTAGCATTTCATGTATTTGACATGAACCACACTTAATATTAATCCTGTAATTGTTCTTCCTGACCACAATCCCTTCATTCTTCTGCCATAAATATGCATAACCTACTGTCACATATCATCCCCCCCCGAGTGTTCAGTCAGCCTGTAGCTCCACTTCACAGCATCATAGTGAAGCACTAATAAGCTCTGTGCGTGGATCAAACAACACAACAGAGGACTTACGCGGAATCATTGTCCTTCTCTTTCTTCCGTATCCCAAAGGCCTTCCTGGTACGTTTTTTCAATCCTGAAAAGAGAAAAAGGTGAATTATTCTATGCAGACACAAAGACGTGACTAGAAGTTGACGGTTTCGTGGGTTAAAGGCTCAGTGAACGACTCATCCATCACCCAGGAAATTAAAGAAAATGTTTTATGTGTTATTTAGTGACTAGTTGCATCAATGCGAGGTCAAAAAAAAGGATGAAAACAAAGTTTTCTGAGCACAGCGAACATCAAGAAAGCAGCCGCTGAGAAACTGCTGACTTTTAATGCACCGAACAGGAATGTGATTACTAGCTCAAAATGCTCGCAGACAAATAAACATCAAATCAAGCAGACAAACTCACAAGGTGAGAACAAAATCAGCCATAAAGTTACTGGAGTTGGTAATTACTCAGTAATTCAGGGGTCATACCAAACCAGCCTTCTACAGTCATAATCTCACCTACACATCACCTCACATCTCCTGAAGCTCTACTGGAGCCGCTCATTGAAACACAACACAAATGATTACAGCGCTGGTGTGTTTAGGCCTCGAGGAAGCTCGGGCGAGTTCATGCCTTAAAACAAAACGCATTTACTCCGTGGACTTGGTACAGCTGCGGGACAAAAGGTGAAAAACAAGAAATGCAGACATTGTTCACATGAAACTTCTGGACTTTCTCCTGTTTTACCAATTTAAGCACAAAGTATCCTGTTTGTTCAGGAATTACTCTACAAAAACGACTCTGCCAGTTGACCAGCACATTAGTCCAGCTTCAAGTTCTAAAAATTAAATATGTAATCTTCTCCTAGTCCCAGCTTAGTCCTCCTGTCTATGAAATGAGTCATGTTTAGTTGCATTAGGCTAAACAAACTCAAATGCTCGCACCTCTTTCTTACCCCAAATGAAGGCCCAGTTGTCCTCCATTTCTTCTCCAATGTTTCCCTTACTCTCATACTTCCTCCTCTTTGTGTGGTTGCGATCTCATCACATAATCTAAGGACCAACCTATTTTTTCTCCTCATACCACATGCAGTTACACACAAGTCTCCAACCAGAAACTTGATGCTACTTCACACACACACAAAACGGTATCATGCTCCCGTCCTTGATGTGTTCTGGTACTCAAATTCAACACCAGTGACCCTACTCATGAATAAAAGACAAATATCATCATTGTAGTCTCCTGCTAAAAATTAAGAGCGTCTACAGTCCTCTGCTCACCTAAGAAGTGTCATAAGCTGGATAACAGGAAACCACACCGAAGCTCAGCAGACTACTACAGCAGACCCACAGGGAAAAAAGGAGAGTACCTGCAGCTTGTTTACATTTTTTCCATGTTTTTATTTCATTTCTCCACTCGACTAATTTTGCATCAGAACGAGAAATCAATCCGAGAAGGCCTCCAGGACACAGACGCTCTCGCCCAGAAATACTCTCCCATTGATTCTGCCAACATATTCAGCCTTGCATCCTATTAATGGTGACTGTCAAGGTTCAAATAAATATCCCGCTGCTTATAATCAGCACCAGCACACATACAGAAAGACTAAAGGCAGTTTCATATGTTGCACGTAAGGACATGATCTGTCTTTATATTCAATTCAATTCAATTCAATTCAATTTTATTTATATAGCGCCAAATCACAACAAAAGTCGCCTCAAGGCGCTTCATAGATACAGAGAAAAACCCAACAATCATATGACCCCCTATGAGCAAGCACTTTGGCGACAGTGGGAAGGAAAAACTCCCTTTTAACAGGAAGAAACCTCCAGCAGAACCAGGCTCAGGGAGGGGCGGGGCCATCTGCTGCGACCGGTTGGGGTGAGAGAAGGAAGACAGGATAAAGACATGCTGTGGAAGAGAGACAGAGGTTAATAACAGATATGATTCAATGCAGAGAGGTCTATTAATACATAGTGAGTGAGAAAGGTGACTGGAAAGGAAAAACTCAATGCATCATGGGAATCCCCCGGCAGCCTACATCTATTGCAGCATAACAAAGGGAGGATTCAGGGTCACCTGGTCCAGCCCTAACTATATGCTTTAGAAAAAAGGAAAGTTTGAAGCCTAATCTTAAAAGTAGAGATAGTGTCTGTCTCCCGAATCCAAACTGGAAGCTGGTTCCACAGAAGAGGGGCCTGAAAACTGAAGGCTCTCCCTCCCATTCTACTTTTAAATACTCTAGGAACAACAAGTAGGCCTGCAGAGCGAGAGCGGAGCGCTCTAATAGGGTGATATGGTACTACAAGGTCATTAAGATAAGATGGGGCCTGATTATTTAAGACCTTGTATGTGAGGAGCAGGATTTTGAATTCAATTCTGGATTTAACAGGAAGCCAATGAAGGGAAGCCAAAACAGGAGAAATATGCTCTCTCTTTCTAGTCCCTGTCAGGACTCTTGCTGCAGCATTTTGGATTAGCTGAAGGCTTTTCAGTGAGTTTTTTGGACATCCTGATAATAATGAATTACAGTAGTCCAGCCTGGAAGTAATAAATGCATGAACTAGTTTTTCAGCGTCACTCTGAGACAGGATATTTCTAATTTTAGAGATGTTGCGCAAATGGAAGAAAGCAGTCTTACATATTTGTTTAATATGTGCGTTGAAGGACATGTCCTGGTCAAAAATGACTCCAAGGTTCCTCACCGCGTTACTGGAGGCCAAGGTAATGCCATCCAGAGTAAGAATCTGATTAGATACCATATTTCTAAGATTTTCAGGGCCGAGTACAATAACCTCAGTTTTATCTGAATTAAGAAGCAGAAAGTTAGCGGCCATCCAGGTCTTTATGTCTTTAAGACATATATACGAAAAGGTAGACACACACACACACACACACACACACACACACACACACACACACACACACACCACTGCAGAATATTCATGATGCCAAGAGCGTCATGAATTCTGACGGACACGAGTAGATCAGGTGTTGGAAAGAAGTGCTCGTTTCTATAAAGGCAAGGTCAAAAATAAGAGTTTAGGTAAGGTCAGAAATCTTATTTCCACTTTGCGTGGCTACATGAGGCACACGATGAGTACTCTTTCATATGAAAACATCGGCTTTGAATCAGTGAGGTCACTGAGGTCGTGGATGAAGAGCAGGAAGGTTTCCGTTTTTCTTTTAACGCTTTCTTATCCTTTCATCTTATGGTAATGCATCACCCGTCTAACACGTTACAGACCTTAAACAAACAGCCATCGATGGCCTTCAGCGAAGCGACAAAGTACCAAAACACAACAAGTATTATTACTTTCACGTACTTCAGCAGGGCGACTGTGGAAGCCATCATGCTGTTTGTGTGTCCCTGTGAGTACATACGTATGTGTCGTTTGCACACATACACAGACAGCTCCTCCCCTCAACTGATGTCGAGCTTTACCCCTTTCCCTTTCAAAGTACAGACGACTTCATTTCGCGATGCCAAACTGCAATCTCTTCTTTCAATCTCTGGCTTTCCCAGACCAGTTTCCCCTCCTGATCTCAGTGAACCATCTGTGGGAGGCTTCCAGATGAGGACACAGCGTGCTCTCTCTCAGCCTTTAGTATAACGGATGGAAGGAGCTTAAATTGTTCCTTCAACAGCTGGGCTACCAAGGCACAGACATTTATTTTAGTCTGATATCGTCCTGTCCGATTAATCTTTGAACAGTTTGACTTATGGCTCGCTCACACTGGGGTGGAGTTTTCCTAGTTTTAATGAGGTTGCAACTAGGAAACCAATGAATAAGTAAGCAAGTAAACAAACATAAATGGGAATAAAATGAATAAATAAATAATAATCAGTGGACTCACTGATGCAGAAAGTTTTTTTGGTGCCAAACCTTAAAGTACTGCAAATAGTTGCAACAACCAACTGGTCTCCAACAGACTGATCATGCAACACAACCAACCAACCTGATCCCACAGTAACTGCACAGGTCACCAGGTGGGAGGCAACCTGTCTCCAAACGATCACGGCCTGATGTGAACTGACTGCAAACGCTTGCAGACAGACCGGTTTGCAAATGACTGCAGACTCATGTAACCTGAGTCAGTCTGCAGCAACGAGCATGACTCATCTTTGCGTTTTTGATGGGGGACGTGACAGCTGGGTGCTAAATGTTTGTGTTGTGGCTATTTTAAAAAAATAATAATAAGATTGTCGAGCACCTTTATCATCATTCAGTTAAATCACCAACCTGCAGCAACTACATGAATCTTTATAGACAAACTGCTGTTTGAAATCTGAGGTAAACGTGAATTTTTCTGAGAACATAGATGGCAACAAATTTGCGACTGCCAGTTTACCAGTTAATCGCCGTCCCATCACACATGTTATTATTATCAACTTGACCCCATTCGATCCCAAACTAACAGATCGACAGCAGACTAAATGTTTAACCCCTTCACGCGCAGCGGTCACCACAGTGGACAGCTATTCAAAGGCTGTTTTCTTTTATTTGTGTCAGTCTTGATGGTATACTTGCTCAAACCACTCCATACCTGCCACCCACTGGTCAGCCAGTGGACTGACTAAGTGGACATGTAAAAAAAAACTCTTTGAAAAGTACATGTTTTAAAAAGAATGAAGTTCAAAAATCTTTTTTTATGCCTAAAGATGAATAAAAATCCTGATTGAGGTTGTAAAAATCCATGCATGAAAGGGTTAAATCACAATCTGAATGCACCAAAGCTGCTTCAAAGAGCGATGAACCCGATCTCATTTTCAAAGGCAACACGATCGTTTGTGTCACAATTTTGTTCATCGCACAGTCTCCGGTCGGTGTTTTCCTAGTGTCGCTGTAGCATTAGCTAAAGAGTTGTTTTGACTAAAAATACAAAAATCCAGTTGGAAGCATAAAAGTCGTTTACTTTTATATGTTTCCTCTCGTGAGGCTCAGTTAAGGCCAGCAGGAAGATTCTGGGCCGTGATGGTTTTCAAAGTGAACCAAAATGTCAGAAATCCAGTTCTTTCTTGACATCTTACTTGTTTCAGATTTGACAGCTTAAATAAATACCCCTTTACTTCTATTTTGGGGTTTGTTTCTACTACTTCCCTGAAGCAGCAGCTGACATATTCACAGCTGTACTAAGAAAATGCACATGTATGTGTGTTGTTTGGCTCTTTCAGCACACATTACCTTAAATGAGTTCAACCCTGCAGGACTATTTTGTTTTATGGGAATTACCTCTTATTGCTTTTATGAAGCTTATTTTTATTTCATGTCCATCTACTATAAAACAGCACTCCCAATAATTAAAGAGTGCAAGAAAAGGACAATAACACAGTATAATGAACAAGGAAAATGTCGTTTTATTGGAGGTCATTACAATGTTTAGCATTGAAATACGCACACATAAAAATACATCAGAACAGATATTTGTATTCACACACGACTCCACCAAACGTTTGTATTTTTAAATAACCCAATAAATGATTATTCCTTGTTAGGACCAGTGCAGGACCTGCACCATGACATGAATGCATGAATGTGTGTGGCAGGAGTTCATTAACAGAGAGGGAAATAACAGGGTTTGTGGTGCATACTATTTAATGACTTGATGGCTTCCGTTCAGAAGGATGTGCTAACGTAATTAGTGGTCTCTTCTCAAGACACAGTAATGCAATTTCAGGAAAAGCCAAAGGACATGAAGCCAAACAGGACAGGACACTGCCAAATCTAAAAAACTACAAGGCACTTGAAGAGCAACAGCACACCACATTTTTTTCCCTAGAAGACTGTGGGTCTCTGTACTAATTTCTATGGAATTCAAATAATGTTGATTTGTTAAAAATGTGTGGCTCAGGCCAACCTTGGAGGAGGAGGAAGCTGAACAAGAGATGGTGTTATCACATCTCTGTGAGATCTACCCTGCAGCCTCAATCGAGTGTTTGTCACTAACAGTCTTCCATAAAAACAAACCATCACCTTGAACAACTGCAATTATTAAACTGAGCACATGTGCAAAAGAGCTCATTACATGCTGTTGCCATGACGATTAACCTGAAGATTGTATATTACTTGCTCAGTGCTCATGTGCAATTTTTGCAGGTAGACAAACAGAGCACATCGACACAAACCAAAACACCTCTGAGAAAAATACCCGTCTTGTATACCTGATGTGTTGTCAGGTAGAAAAGGCAAATTAGGAAATGAGGGGCACAGCTGCAGTTGTGCAATTACGGAGCCTCAAGAATACAAAAAAAACAGATGCAGAGGGGTGCAAGATGCACCGATCCATCTTTATGATCCATGTTTGGTGGATATTCCACCCGTTTTTTAAAAATGTGTGCTATTCTGCTTTTTTATTTCACTACAATTTCATCGACTACTGTCAGCAGGAAACTAAAGCAAACCAAGTCCGTGTACAGCACCTACTGCGTTATTTCCTGACGCCTTACACATCTGGGATCTATTGCATTAGCCCTAGCTATATAAGAAACAAAGGAACCAAAACATTAAACAATGCTCTGGAAACAAACTCCAAATCGCACATGGATAAAAATAAAACTCCTGCATGTAGCCATGGGCCAACATACATGTGGAGAACAGCTCTGCTTCTGCAGCAGCAGCTCAGAGGCCGTTAACAAGCTGCTCCAAATGGGGAAGAGACAAAGAGGCTCAATCTGCTCGCCAACCAGAAAAACACACACACATACACAGCTAATGCTGCCAGCTACAGCAGTAGAGACCATGCCAGGCCACTCCAGACTCTGAATGCGAGACCTGTGCTGCTGTGCATAGTAATCAGAAAGGAAGATAATACACCACTGAGATTTAACAGCAGAGGTGTTGAATGAAAAAGAAGGAAAAAAATGGGAGCTCATTTCATTTAGACATGGAATAAATATCTTAAACTCATTTTTAAAACGTGTTCGACGTCTTTTGCTTGGATAAAACAACATGTTTGGAAATGATAAGCTGGTGTGTGCCGTGCATGTCGGAGCGCGCTCAGGTGGGAGAGTAGCAGGGGACAACTGCGACGGGAAGATGGTGTGTTGAGTTGTTGTGGGTATTAGGGCTGAACGATATATCGCATTTGCGATAATATCGCGACATGATCAAGTGCAATTTTCTAACCGCAAAGGCTGCGATTATACTCTGGACATGTCCAAATTCATGGGCTGCATCCTCCTGAGGCCGCATTTGTAGACCGATTACGTCACAGCGACGTGCCGAAGGCTGTCCAAATTACTACCATATCCCAGAATTCATAGCGCGGCCCAGCCAAACTCCAGTTTCCAACAATGGCGGCCGCTACTAAGTTTTAAAATTACTCATACTAATCTTTCTGGGTCACAAAATAAACTTTTAACATATTTTCAGGCGAGAAAGTAGTTGTGTAAACATCAAATATCTGCTCGGTTTATCAAGATATCCCATATTTGCAAAAGTGCTTCGACATTTTCAGAGGCGTCTGCTACCCACCAGCTCGACAGCTAGCCGGGAGCTCGAGGGTTACTGATGCGGCCGAGAACGGCACAACTCCCGGCACATCATTTTCAGATCACCGCGGAGTTTCGCTGCTCGGGTTAAACGTAATATATAAGTCACTTAGACAACCTAAAAATGTTATTGTTGGGCTTTTTTCAGTGTTTTGTTTGTTCGTGAGTAAATCGGTTTGGCTGAGATTAAAGTTATTAGATTAGATAAAATAAAACTTTATTAATCCCCCGGGTGGGTTCCTCCTTGGTTTTCACACAGCTGACTAAACGTCAAACAGAAAACTTATTAAACAGAAGTATGAGACAGTCGAGAATTTACACCAGTGTCTGGTTATATTTTAGATAGCAAGAAGCAGACGGCCGAGTTTATTAAACTCCACCGAGACAGCGGTGACGCTAATCAGAACTAGACCGTCCAATTTCACGCCTTTAAATTTTAAAGGCGTGTTTGTGTGTGTGTGTTTATACAATTGCTATTATGTTTGCACTTTATGTGTAATGTTACTGACTGCAGAGATCAGTAAGATGTGTGTATTTTTTATTTATTAGTTTTATTTATTTAATATTATTTTTTAATTGAATGACTGTCTAGTAGTTCACAGATGTCGAAAAACTGAGTGTGGTAAAGCCACTGATTTTGTTTATGTATATTTCTGCAATCTGCACATTGTACTGACTTTCATTTTAATGTTTACAC
Organism: Aulonocara stuartgranti; assembly: GCF_965226115.1. Taxonomy (NCBI): domain Eukaryota; kingdom Metazoa; phylum Chordata; class Actinopteri; order Cichliformes; family Cichlidae; genus Aulonocara; species Aulonocara stuartgranti. The sequence goes on from NC_138953.1 coordinate 38,671,002, forward strand.
CAGGGTTCCTTGTCAGCACTTTATGCTCAGATGTTTGTAAGCTAAAAATAAACTATTGTGTATGTTCAAATATACTGTTGTGATTGAAGAAGTTAAATAAAAATGTCAGTCATCAATTCATGCATCACCTCATGTCATCATAACAGAGGTCTGTCTTCCAAGAAAGAACAGTTTAAAATTAATGTAATATAGTATTGGCCATACTATATGATGTATTGCTTGTCTTTGTTTAATAATACAGAAGACAAAGACCTTAAAAAATAATCGCATATCGCATCGTAATCGCAATATTGGGGCAAAAAATCGCAATTAGATTATTTTCCATAATCGTTCAGCCCTAGTGGGTATTGAGTCATGCTGTTGACTAAGCACGAGGAAAAGCATGTGGATCCACTGACAGGCAGGCAGGCAAGTAATTAGCGATACAGGACGAAGGCAGGCAGGCACAGAAACGAGCACACAGAAAAATAAACAACTGCAGACAAACAGCAGCGAGCAGGGAGATGGGATGCAGACAGACTGACGTACAGTAAAGAAACAGAGATCGACCGGCACAATGCAAACAAGCGGTTTAAAGGGCTCTTTTGTTGGAGTGACTCATTCATCTTACTGGCTCTGAGAGGGAGAAGGAAGAGAAGACATGTGAGAGAAAGAAACCCTTCTCTGACCTCCCAGTGTACCAGCAATGATACCCAGGCAAAAAAAGAAAGACCTCTATTATCTCAAGCAGACATGTAGCTGAATGCAGCTTCTATTTTATTTCAAGTACTGTTTTTGCAGCCTTGCAGACTGAAAAGATATCTGTTAACTAAAGACGTGCTAATGAAAAGCACATGCTCCTATTCAGTAGTTACAAACTAAGAATTAACCTTCAAAAATGAAGCCAAATGGATTTAATGACAAAGTATGTCAGCTCATTCCAAAGACAAATATTTGCACAAACGAGGAAGCTCTCAAATCATTCAGCCTTCCCTGTTTACAACCATTTTATCTCTGCTTGCAGAGGAAGGAAGGAAGCAATTTATTCTATATTCTCCATCTACTTTCTTCTCTGCTAGTCTCTGGATTTAATCTTCCAGTTCTCTGATCTTCATCTCAACTACCTCCGAAATGGAGATAGAAGTCAGAGGGGAAGGGGAGACGACATCGTGTCAGTGGAAGTGTCACCCCCCAAGTCTCATTACCTTGGAGAACAAACAGGAAACTGCCATGTGGGGGCACGGCCTATGAAAACCTCCAGATATCACCACCAGGAGTAAATCTCTTCTGTGTGTGTGTGTGTGTGTGTAAGACAAAGAGACAGTGCCAGTTTGTGAATGCTAAAATTAGAACTTGACTGTACAGGCCAGGTGGCTGCGCTGTCAGCCATCGTGTGCAACGCTCGCAGTAACAATGTATCCACAATGAACACACAACTCCACACGTACGCATATTAGGAAGTGGATAGTTTTGATGCACGCACACACTGAGTGACGTCACACACCTCTAAATAAAGTGGGTCAGAGCCAGAAACCAAACAGCGGCGTGCGAGCGGTTGGTGCAGAGATGAACAAAAACTGAATGTGAGGATGGTGGTGATGCAGCCTTATATGTCTGCACTCTCTTTATTACTCGATATTTAGTGTTGTATTTATTCTTTTAGGTTTATGATGCTGTCATAGGTACAGACAAATTTCTTTCACACTGCTGCCATCACAGCATTTCATCCTTAATTAAAACCTTCCTTATTTATTCAAGTTTCCTTAAACATCAGAGATAAGAAGAATTACAACATATTAAATGTTAAAAAATGAAACATTAGCTAGAACCAGAGTTGCTATTTATTACCTGTCTGTGTCCATCTCTTCCTGCGTCCCATTATTGCTCATCCCCTGCTTCACTATAAACAGCCTGCACTCAAGCTTCTCATCCCCAGGCTCCAAATAGCATCCACCAAGGACTGCGCTACAAATGACCCTGCTGCAGAGCCAACAAAGTAGCTATTAACATAGATCATTGGTGTAAGGACACGGGGGGAAATGTCTAATTTGCTGACAAAAAATCTTTACACATATGAGATGCTGACATGAGAATCAAGGACACCCCTTAAAGTGATCCTGCTCGTGCCACAGCGTGACCTTCTGACTTCGGCCTCCTTCATATAGTTACCAAATGTATATTTCTGATAAAATGATCAAAGATAAAGCTGTTTTTATTTTTCAAAGCATAATTGTTAAAGCATCAGCAAACCCCAAGTTAGGTAATGATTTCGGTACATAAACATATGTATATTTGAAACTTTAATAAGACAAAAGGCAATGATTTCTTACAAGAGCTTTTCAAATGTTTTCACACACACACACACACACACACACACACACACACCTAAATATGACTAATGCCAGCATACAGTTGTCCTAACCACTGCCAGGCCTCAGACTTCTCCCTCAAGACAAGTCCGTGGCTATTTCAGTCATGCCCTCCTATCAAAACACATCAGCGCCGCTGCCACTGGGGAGGGGAGGGGGGACAGTAGAGCTTCTTTTGGCCACATTAGTCTGACAGTGCCCTGAAATATAGCAGCATAGTTGAATCTCCACCCAAAGGAGGATATCTCCCTTCCCTGTATAAGCATGTGGCATTTCAGAGCTGTAAGAACTTGTAAGAACGCCATCTCCCCTCAGTCTTTTTCCTGATAATAACTCACATCACATACAGGCTTTCATGAAAGAAAAAAAGATTCTGCATTATGAAATTCCTTTCAGATAAATAGCTTTAAAGGTGTTTAGGTGGTACCACATTTCTGCTCAAGATGATGAGAATTATAATAATAATAATAATAATCAGCAGCATAGGGGACTGTCTCTACACCACAGACTTCAGCCACTGCACAGAGACCTGCCATCTTCAGAAGTTTCCTGATGACTCTGCGGTGGTTGGATGCATCAGCAGGGATGATGAGACAGAGTACCGGGCTGTGGTCGACTCCTTTGTCACGTGGTGTGAGCAGAATCATCTGCAGCTCAACGTGGCAAAGACCAAGGAACTGATCGTGGACTTCAGGAAGACCAGGAAACACTTGACCCCTGTTTCAATCCAGGGGGTCAGTGTTGACATTGTGGAGGACTATAAATACCTTGGAGTACACATTGACAATAAACTGGACTGGGCTAAAAACACCACAGCACTTTATAGAAAGGGCCAGAGTCGTCTCTATTTTTTGAGGCGACTGAGGTCCTTCAGCATCTGCAAGAAAATGCTGAGGATTTTCTATGAGTCTGTTGTGGCCAGTGCGATCCTCTATGCTGTTGCATGCTGGGGGAGCAGGCTGAGGGTCGCAGATGCCAACAGACTCGATAAACTGATTCGTAAGGCCAGCAATGTTTTGTGGATGGAGCTGGACTCCCTCAAGGTGGTGTCGGAGAGGCGGATGCTGTCCAAGATAAAGACAATGTTGGATAACACCTCCCACCCACTCCATGACATGCTGGTCAGTAGGGATGGGTACCGGTATCTGGTGCCATGATGGCACCGGTTCTGACATAAACGGTAGTAACCAGACCGAAAAGCAGCGCACATTTCGGTGCTTTATTTCCTGAGATGTCACACACTCTGGATTCTAGCCAATCATTTTACCTTTGCAAGCGTAGTAGGTGGGGCCAGGTACGTACGTTCTTGTAGAGCAGAGCTACAGATTAAAAATGTCCAAGGCGAAGCGGTCAAAGTCTGGCTGTACTTCACAGCAAAAGATGCAAACTCAGCAGCAACAAGTGCTTTAAGCTGATACTGTGATACCGTCAAAGGAGGTAACACCTCAAATCTGATCAAACACCTGGCGACGCATAGCGTTTTTTTTAAAAGCCGAGAAATGTGCCATATTTGATAGCTTGCTGCGAGACCTCACATCGAGCACATCTACTGCGGGTGGGTTGCCTGTTATCGGACCCGGAGTTAGCAACATCCCCCAAAAACCCGAAGAGGAGAGTCCTGGCCCCTAGCCCTGCCAGTGTAGCAGAAATGATGATGAGGATGATGATGCAGCAGCAGCCGTTCTTCTCTGCGTGAGTAGCTTAATGTTGTTAGTGTGTAATTTACGTTGAGTAGGCTAACCACGTTATTACATTAATGCAGGTAAGGTGAACTAGCAAACATCATCATAGCTACATGCTGCTGTCTTCTTGTTTGATGGCAGATACTCCCTTCACCCTGGCCAAAAAGGCTAAAATGACCAAAGAAAAAGTGGAAAACAGTTAAACATGAGAGGTTTTTGGACAAAGTGTGTGTTCTTCATTCTTTAAGCACCGGCACCGTTTCAAAAGTACCGGTTTGGTACTGGTATCGGATAAAACCTAAACAATACCCATCCCTACTGGTCAGTCACAGGAGCACGTTCAGTGAGAGACTGAGATCACCAAAAAGCACCACTGAACGACACAGGAAATCATTCCTGCCTCTGGCTCCCTGTACAACGCATCCACTTAACACGCTGTTTACTGCAACGGCTACACCCTTCTTGCACATGTTCTTCCTTTTTCAGCTATTTATTAACAAGTGACTTTTATGTATATATATTCCTGTATATATTGTGCTATTCTTAGTTAGTGTATTGTCTGTCTCTGTTAATGTTTGTTTATAATGGAGCACTGTAACGAAAAAATAATTTTCCCTAGGGCTCAATAAAGTATTCTGATTCTGATAAGTTGTCTACAACAGACGCTCACTTGTGATTGGAGATTAAAATAGCAAGGCCAGTCCCTTATTATGTTGGCTTCAAGACATGATGAGTTCATCCAGTGCGTCTGGACGTATTGATTGATTGATTGATTGATTGGTAATTTATTTCAACATGTGAACAATATACAAGTACATTTAGAAAAGAAATGAGAGAAAAAAAATATACTATACAAATTACATACAAAAAAACATTCTGATTAATTTACATGTTGAAAGGGAGTGGGAAGAAGTATTGATCAAGACAGTTTTAATTGTTGGGCTTTTTCTCTGCATGTATTATTGTAGGGTCTGCCTTACAATATAAAGCGCCTTGAGGTGACTGTTGTTGTGATTTGGCGCTGTATAAATAAAGTTGAATTGAATTGACTGTAGTTTTTAATTAACAGAAATGAAAGGGCCTGCTACATAAAAATACAATACGCTACAGTGTGAGCAAAGAAGATGATTTTGAAGTTTAACAGTTTACACACACACACACACACACACACATTAACAAGCGACATTTAGAGGCTCATGAAGCTCTGTGTCATTATCAAAGAACATTGAGTAAAATATAAATATGAGTGAAAACAAGTAATTTCCTGCAGCACTGCCTGAACACTGCTCTACATGTATTTATTGACTTGTGGTCAGTGTTTTCAATCCCATAAGTAAGATGGTCAGGATAATCTCTCTGACACAGCCCAGCAGCATCAACACAAAACAAATGTGATTCATTTTAATAACCCTTTAAACCCCACCACAGAACCAAGTCTTTATATTTTGACCTGCTGTAGCATTTCAAGTTAATATGCATCAATACAACTGACATATCCCAAATTTCAATAATATGCATGCATTAGGTCCATAGTAACGAGATAAATTGCAAAAAAGTGCAATAAACTACAGAAAAATTGAAAATATATATATATTTTTTAAACACACATATTTGTAGTTAGAGCAGGGCGATATGATCAAAAATATTTATCACGAAAATCTGCGATAACGATATAACTGACGAAATAACTGACACTAGACAAAATACTTTACAACTCCACAACTTTATTAGTGCAAAAAAAACACATCAATGTATTTTCACTTAAACAAGCAGCTGTTTTTTATCTGCATTAAAATAAATATAAAAATTTAACAGTGCAAATGCAAATTTCTTGCTGACAGTTTAACCAAAAGGCATTTCCAGTGGAAACTGGCCGACATATCCTCAGCATAACCATGTATAACATCCACAACACTTAAAAAGAGGTTATACACACACAATACGGTAACATTATGTTGAAGCACAGTACGTATCACTCCGCGAGGCTCCGCCTACGATAGCCGTAACGCTCCGACAATCCATCAAGCGGTGCGGCTTCGAAGCTTAGCAAAGTCGTACTGAAGCATTTGACAGATTTTCGAGCGCCGTGCACATAAAATCGTTTCGAGGTCAGTAAACACAACCAGAGTTCATACATAAGGCACACGGGATTATAAGGGGCTCTGTCGATTTTCAGAAAAATCAAAGGATTGGAAAATACGGCACACTTAAAATCAAACACGGTAATAACGACGGCTCGCTAGCATGCGCTACCAAAAATAGTGCTTTGTTGTGTATCTGACGGACGAAAGCTAAACCAGTTCCACACCAGTGAAGCTGCAGCATTTTTACAAACCAGTTCAGATTCATCTGTTTCATTCAACGATCCGCTTTCGCTCTTCTCTGTTACGGTTCGGCGTTGGTAGTGTATTGTTTTAGGCGTTTTGGTTTGGCGTGACTGTTATGTGTTTCCTGTTTTACTTTGAAAGTCTGTGTTATCTTAGTGTGTTCAGTTTACGTTTCCTTGTCTCGTCAGGTCTAATTTGCCCCAGCTGTGTTTCCCTCCTGTGATCCATTCCCTAATTGCTCCTTCTATGTATTTAAGCCCTGTGTTTCTGTATGTCATGGTCGCGATCTTCCCCCCCCCGTTGTAAATCGTTTGGCGCCTTGTGTTGTGATGTAAATAAATATCATATTTTGCTTTAAAGAAAATAGTGGTCGATACTTTCGTTTTGGGATTATTTTTGTGGAAGCCCGTATTAGTTTTTTTTAATGAGTTCGCCCTCCTTAAGAGCAGTGAGCTTGGGGGCCCTTTTTTCCCTTTTTTTCTATTTTTCCTGAGTTGCACGCCGGTTGCCTAGGCCGGGGTGTAACATCTCATTCTTCGTCAGTGCTTTTCCCGCCATGTGCGTATGAAAAGAAAGGCACCGCGTATGCGCGTTTTACCCATATTCTATCGTGATATTTCATTTTCTTATCGTTGCCCGACATTACACCGGTATTAACGTGAACGGTATGATATGGCCCAGCCCTACTTGTAGTTACAGAAATTTCACATGTATATCCCTCAAAACGGCAAATGTAAAAAGGTTCGATAAAATGTGTCTGAAGGTTCTCAGTCATCCAGGTCATCGAAGTCAAAGGAGCTTGCAAAGAAAAGCGTCTGGACTTCTTTAAGTTGCTTGAATACTTTGAGTTCCCTCCCCAGACGCCTTAACGCCCACTCACATCCTGGGCCATCTGACCTCAGGAATTCGCAGGATAAGGTGGGGCCAGGTTTCACAACGAGCTCATCCGAAACCCTGGCTGACTTTGACCCACACCCAGTTTCACACCTTGGCTCAGGCGATTAGAGGATCATCAGGGGGTCCTTTTGTCCCTCTGTGGGGGGAAACTCCCACTGGATTTAAATCCAGAACTGAAGAAGCTTCTCGGATGAGAGGTGAAACGTCTTCAAGCAACTTAAAGAAGTCCAGACACTTTTCTTTGCAAGCTCCTTTGACGTTAGATAAAATAGTTTCCAACCACAGGAAATTTATTTCGAGTGTCTTCATAGTTTCATTTTTGAGATGCACTCATTTTTACAAACTGCAGGAAAAAGGAAAAAAAATATTATTTTGCACAATTTGCAAAAAACCAGCACGTGCAAGCACCTCACTTCAAGGTGACAGTAACTCTAAGCAAAGCTGAAAGTCGTTCAGGAAAAAAATATTTAGAGGAAACTAATCTTGTGTGCCACTAAGTGCCACCATCTTTGTCGTAAGAAGATAAGAAAAGAAGGAGCAAAATAAAAAACAAACAAAAGAACCAACTTTGCTTTATAGCTGCTCGAGCATTTTCTTTTCTTTTTTTTTTATTTAAACAAGCTCTCAGCGCACGATTCAACCTCCCGTCTTATTACAAAGACAGCCGTTGCTCACTGTGAGCTACCTTGATTCACAGAATCTGTTCTGAGATTGTGATAAATACATAAAGTGCTCTCTGGGCCCAACTATCCAGAGATTCTTGTCTTGGCTTCATTTTAATATCAAATACAGTGACTCAAAGCAGCTGAGCCATGAGGCACAAGACAGTGTGGGTGTACAATGAAGCGTGATTCACTGATGAGAGGATGTTATTTTTTCTTCTCAAAACCACGAGATCGGTGTTTGCACAGAGTTTGAACTCGGCAGTATTAAGGAGGAGGATGAAGAGCAGGAGGACGAGGGAGGAGAAAGGATCGAGACTGTGGTGAGAAAACGTTTGCGATGCACCCACAGCCTTTATCGAGATAAAACAGGCCTAGGAGGCCATCGTGATTCTGCTAATAATGATTAAGAATAAAAAATGTAATTGAGAATCAACACACATGCTCATTACAAAAATACTGTGAAGTTAGTCGTGGAAATATAGCTAAAATCTTCCTTATGTATTCTATTACACGCTGAAACACACACACACACACACACACAGTTAATCTTTTTATATGGGGAAAGTAGGAAAGTAATACTAGCAAACTAACAGGAGCAAGTCTGGTCATCAATGACAGGTCAATCAGTATTTGTTTAGATGTTAAGGGAGCAACACTGGAAACTGACAAATTAGACACTTGGCTCAAACACAACCTGTGATCTTTCGCTCGTTTGTTCTTGTTTTTTCAAGCTTAAGCGGTGCATCCCATGTACTGAAGCACTTCAATGATAAGCGCATGTAAAGGCTTACCCCTGTGCTGTGTAGTGCAATCTGACATGGCTGCATTACCATCGTTTCCTTTGTGAAGCTAATTCACAGTAAATCCTTCACAATGTGTCATCGTGTCGGTTGGCACAGGAGTGTTCATATTTTTCACATTATAGAGAAAACGGAGTAGCAGAACAAACTGAGTTCAGGGGAAATACACGGCGCTGCGGTGCAGTTTTTGGCACGTCGACAGTCCGTGAGCTCGGCTTCAGTCCAAGAAAACCATCCAAGCAAAAATAAGGATCTTGGAACATTAAGTTTATTTGCCCACCTTAATTGCTTTGATGGTAAAACTGCCAAACTTGAGCAAATGAAATCAAGTGCATATTAACGACAGTTAAAAAGCCTGTCATGCTACACAAAGTCCTCTGAAAGTCCTTTATGATCCTCAGCACAGTTTCACATTCAGGTGCCACAAAGTAAGCGTTTGTTAGGAGACATAATCCCATTTTTCTTACCATTGTACTGTGTTTTACTACATCATCAAATAACAAGTAGCTAAATAACTGTGATGCTGTCTATGCCTTGGATGCTTGTAACAACTGAAGCTGAGCGTTTTAATGAAGCTTATGAAATCATGCAAAAATGAAAAACCCAAGTTAAAAAGTCTTGGACCAAGAAAAATTCAGGGAAAATAAAAAAATAAATCTGATTACCACTTTATGAATGTTTTATTTTGTTGTTTGTCTGTTTTTTCTTATATTGTGTTTAAAGTTTAGATATGTTGAGTATTTGCTGTTAGTTCAGCTATTTTCCAGCCACGGAGGAGGAGGTGGTGCGAAAGACACGAGGGTGTCGGAACATCTGAAAGACGGGAACGATCAGAGCGACGAGCAGCTGATCCCAGGTCAGGTTATAAATCTGCGCACAATCAGAAGCTTTCCACACAAGCAGCTCTGCACACACAGCTCACTGCCAGGCTGCATGTGTGTGGTCTCACCCAGATGAGGCTCGATAACAAAAAAATGTCGATACATATCAGCGGCTCAGATGCAACCTGGTCACGTCCTCCTCCCGCGTGCCCAGAGGGAAGAACCGGAAATTACTTTGTTTGTTGATTCACAATTATGAAAATGAGGACAATAAGGGGGCGGGGCTGAGAGAAGAAAGAACGCAGGCGAGAGGAGTCGAGTCAATGCGCCACACCGTGTTGTCTTTTACTTCTCGTGCGTCTTATTGTGACATGATCCTAAAAAGTCGGCCCAAATTCCTGCGGATTACATTTGCCTTAGTTCCTCCACTAATCTCAGTTCTCTCTGGTTACAGCAGACCACTGCTTCCACCCCTCCCTTATTCACACCCAGATTACAGGTTTGGCCAGATTTTGGTTGGCGAAAGAATTTCTGACTGTCTATGTTTCACAAAGAAAAAAAAAATGATGGAAAGCCTCTGACAGCATGTTTTCACAGTGACGGTCCTCAAATTAAAATCATGAAAACACAAACGAGTATCGAAAAAGAAAAGCTGGGCAGAAGAAGAAACCGTAACGTAAGGAGAGAAAGAAAAAAACAAGAGGAGAGAAACCAGTATGAGCCACAAGATCTGGAAACACTTTGAGGGAACAGACCATCATTCCCAGCGTCACTAACGCCCAGCAACCCGGAGTTATGGAAAAGCTTATATAACCCACAAGTTGACTCAAGCTACACATACACACTGCACCTACTTTGTAAATACCCAGCAAAAAAAAGAAATGCACAAATAATAATAATGATTGAAGAAAACAGGCAAAACGTAGAACAATTCTCATTTCTTTCATAATCCTAAAGATTTGGGACCTTTTCTGTGATATTCCTCAATCATTTTGTGTTTTTATTCGTCAATATGTGCTGCAAACATCGAGCACACGATGCTGTAAACAGGTTTTCCAAAAAGCAGTGATTCCATGTTATGTAACCAGCTGCTACTTCTAAACCAACAAAGGGCCATTTCAGGAGAGAATCCTGCGATAACTGCAGCACTTAAGTAATGGAGATAGAAAGAGGCCAAGTTAACATCGAATGCATTCGACCTGCTGAATGTGCAGATGGATCATACACAGATGCAGAACAGTTTGCACTGATGTGCTCTCAGAGAGTTTAAAAAGTGCTGGGCAGAGATGGATTATCCCCTCTCCTGTGATTAAAAAGAACATATACAATGTTTTTAATGCACGTGTTCTGTAAGAGTTTCAATTTTAGGTCAATGAAATGAAATAAAGACACAACGACTAAATATTTTACTGAGGAAGGCAATCTCAGAGATGATTATGAGATGGCCTGCGGGCGCTGAGAAGCTGAGTGACTAAATTAACACGTTGCACGATTACATTTAGAAAGTAACTTGGGATTGCACTATACTGGAAGACAAAGAAGACGAAGACGAATTATTTTTTTAATTATAAAAATACAGAAAAGTATATTTTACATCAAATTAATCTTATCATAATAATATAAAACACTTCTATCACAGACATAAGGCACTAAAAGTGATGCTGATGTTCTCAAATAGTAACAAAGTATTTGCTCAGAGCCTCGTGACTTGTAGGAGGAGAAAAACAGCAAAGAAAACCTTGTGATTCTGGGAGGAAGCACTTGGTACATGCTGTGTTTGCATTTACTGACGTTTAAAGATGACATATTCTGCTCAAATTCAAAAACTGAGTTGGGCAGCCCGATCTTTGATCACAGGAAACGGGACCAAGACGTTTCCCTGTCACTGCATAGCTGTCAGAAATTATAGACAGAGGTTAACACGAGGCAAACAGTGAAGGAGTCACTTCCTTTGCCAACCCTTTAATTTGTTCCACCAGAGTGGATCTGCCTCGGCCATTTGTTATATATGGATCCGAGTCTTTCAACAATGAAGTTGTTAAAGAAATGAATGTTGGAGAGACTAGTCTGGTATAATGAAAAGGACTGCACATCCTGACTTTGGTTTATCCACCCTTCTTTAGCGGCACAAACCAGAGAGAATACTTTGTTTTTTGTTCTATCGCTCTCTGTTTTTCCCTTTTATCAGTTTGTCACATATAAAATTTGACTTTTAGAACAAAATCGAATGAGGGTCTGATGAATGAAATAAAACTGAACTCGATGCCTCGCAATCAAGAACGAAAAACAAGAATGTAACGTCGGCGCTACGCAAAATCCCTGATTGTAGGAAACTGTGACGGACTGCCACGAGGGTGAAAGCTTTGCCACATTTGCATTTAAGATCTACATTTGCTGGACTTACAGAGTGCATCCTCCACGCGAACGTCGTTCTCAGTCCCTCTTCTTCCTCCACTGATGAGTCTCAATGATATTTGCATAAAAATGGCCCAGAGAAAAACACAATATAAAAAGTCCATTGCGCCCATCTTTCATTATAGACACAAACAACCCTTCTTTCAGCAGCATCTTACAGCGGCACTGCAGATGACAGGTGCTTTGTGTGGTTCACTTTCACTGAGTTTTCTCTCAGCTGCAGTCCTCCAAACCCAAAGTCTCCTTTTCTCCCCTTCTGTCCCTCTCTCTGCTGATACGGTGAAAATCAATGACTCCTCTATTCTGCAGACTGGCCTGACGTCTGCTAATGAAATCCTATCTGCTATGAGTCATCCATCTGAGCTCCTGGGCTATGACTGGCAGATGGACCATCTCATCAACATCATTTATCATCTCTATCTCACAAACACACACACACACACACACACACACACACACACACACACACACACCGGGAACATTCACTTACACAAACTAAAGTGTGTCATTTGCACAAGTGAACAATAACTGATGTCCCAGTTTATATTAGCCTGACCACATTTTCCTCCCCCCTGTTACTTCTCTACATTACTGTGTAACACATAAGGACTCCTGCTGCCTTGTTTGATTAGCATGACATGCCGTCAAACACACAATGAGCTAATGCCTCAGCCAGATACAAGGAAAGAACAGTCAGTGTAGGGCAGAGCTCTGTGTTAGCTGCTAATGCTCAGTTTTAAAACTCTCAGCTAAGTGTAGAAAATCAGAGTCTTTGTGCGGCGCCAGCATCTCAGAAATTGAAGACCTGATGGGTTACCTTTATTTTTGATGGAAGGTCCTCACAACAAAAGGAACATTTCTCTATGGTTTGTGCTACCACAGTGTAAAGTTACTGCCAGTGAGATCTGCTGGCTTCTCTACATCCACCTTGTAATCAAATATACTACGTTTCAATAAAAATAAAATTCCCAACAAAGAAGTTGTCATTCACATTTTCGGACAACTGACCAAACCTTAAACAGTGACACAAAAAGCCTAATAAGAAGAATGTAATCCTGCCATTTTTCAGTATTACCGACCATTAGCACAAAACTAAACAGCAGCAATGTTGGTTCACATAATAGAAACACTTAAACCCAGTGAAGATGGAGGATGGTGACCTCAGATTTCTGCCAGACTGTGAGCCCATGGGCTGTACTTACACTGTGAGGTTTTAAAAATGAGCTTAAATGGTAAAATGGTAAATGGCCTGTATTTATATAGCGCTTTACTAGTCCCTAAGGACCCCAAAGCGCTTTACATATCCAGTCATCCACCCATTCACGCACCCATTCACACACTGGTGATGGCAAGCTACATTGTAGCCACAGCCACCCTGGGGCGCACTGACAGAGGCGAGGCTGCCGGACACTGGCGCCACCGGGCCCTCTGACCACCACCAGTAGGCAACGGGTGAAGTGTCTTGCCCAAGGACACAACGACCGAGACTGTCCAAGCCGGGGCTCGAACCGGCAACCTTCCGATTACAAGGCGAACTCCCAACTCTTGAGCCACGATCGCCCTTAAACACATGCTGTACTTAAATAGTCCAAATAAAAAGCCAGCAAGGCTGACAATGACCAATTGTTTGTCGGGGCTTGTTTATCATTAATAAAAGATGACCTAAAGCATTGCAACACGTTTTAAAAGCAGTAAGAGCTTGGACCAGGAAGCAGGGTTGATATGTCAACAAGCAGATTGTGTACACTTTGATAAACCTATGAGCTTGATATGGCTAAATTAAAAAGTAGTTTCAGATCAGAATACTTTACTGATCCCACCTTTCTACTTCTGCCGTCAAGCTCCGTACCCACAACGTCGCTGGACTTGCAGATACCGGGAGCACAGCACAGAATAGAGTATGGCAAATGATCACAATCGCCTCTGAAAATAGAGATGGCTTTCTGTGTTTCTGACAAAGTCACATTTATTGTCAGCGATATAATGAAAAATTACATTTTTGTAGTAATTATAAATATTTCTTTTTAAATTGTAGAAAATAAAACCATTGCTTTATTTGGAGTAGTGTGGTTCGTGGGAATAAGAGCATTTCAAGATTAAGATACGATGACAATAATTAAGTAAAAACAAATCCAAATTTCCCGTAAAGCTACAATCCTGTTCAGCAACTGACGAATAAAAACTGGCTGTGGAGATTTACCAAGCATGTTTAATATAAACTCAGTGTTATCATTCAAGCTTTTCATTACATTTCATCCCCAAACCACAGCCTACATACATTCAAGTGCTTTAACTCACTCTCTTCCCCCATTTCATTTATAGCATAAACTATGACTGGGCGCAACCACCTCTCAGCCACATGCTTGTGTTCAAACATCCAAGCTAGCTTTTTGTTCAGGTTTGCTCCAGGTGCTCCATCCAAGGTTAACTCAACTAAATCAGCAGGTATGAAAGTGAGAGTATCTGGTTCAGTCTGTGCGTGTCAGCTGTCCAGGGTGCATCCTCGATATATCAGCTAAGCTTTAGTGATCCTGTTTACAATATAAACTATAAAAGTAGATGCACGATGGAGTTAAAACAAGGGGTTTGAATGATGATTTGAAAAGGTGGCAAATGAGAGTCGCACATACCTGTGCTGCACAGAAAAAGCAGAGGACAGGAAATGCTCGTCTCCTGAACTCCACAACATATTTGTACTGAAAAGTGCTGGCTAAAAGGTGATGCCTAATAAAAAATTTAAAAAACAAACAAAACAACAACAGAAGAGCCGGGGTCAGCGAGGTCAAAGAGCTGTGTTGACATCACAGAGGCCTCAGAGTTAAAAGACAAAGATGGATGCAAAGGTCGCTTTGTTTCTGCTTGAAGTTCACTTGCACTGTGGGATTACTGGGATTGATGAATAATTCAAACATGTTATTCCAGGTTACATTACTTTTTGTACCTCAGCTATAAAAACAAACAAACAAAACCACTAGTTTTAATTGTGTGCTTTCTGTGCCACCTTACTTACATCATAAGTAATAAATACAGTTTGCATGTACAGTTTGGTCAAAGGAATAATTACATTTTTCACAAGTTACTGACATTTACAGAGTGTAATGTCTCAACAAACAAATTAACATTAGAAATAAAGAATAAAGACGACAAAAAATGAAGCACCGAGTTTTTCTACAAGCACTACGAAATATCTTTTGGACAGTCTGTACCAAAAGTCATGCGGTAAAGGATTGTCCTAATGCTTCACAGGCTGCAGTAACAACTTTTTGCCATGTTGCCTGCGTACAGATACGAGGTTTATACGTTTAAGTCACCTGCAGGAGCTGCTTTTGTTTTTACTCCTGCTGCTGCTGAAAATCTCACTGCCTGCAGTATGTTTGTGTGTGTTTTGGGTAATCTACCTCTTACACTTGGAGTTTGTTCTTAGAGTTAGTTTAGTTTAGAGTCCATACATGGGAATAAAAATAACTTTTTGACAGGTCGAGTGAGGACATCAAGGATTCCCCCCCCCCCAGATCTTTAGTATAAGCCTGGACATGAATCAGGCCTATAGCCCAATAAACTGTAAATGCACTACAAATATGTAATGACTCACACTCAGCTCACAAGTCGCACATATCACGCACAGCTGACGAGACACTGCTGCACATTTCCATCGCCCTCAATCCCTCTGTTGCTCTCCAACAGCCAAACCCTTCAACCCTTCCCTCATCACTACATTTCTCAACAAAGCCAGCATCAAGCTAATCTCTTCCTGTAGCTGCGTCTCTGCATTACTGTGTTAGTGCAAGCCTCTGCTGATTGAAAAAGACATCTGTTTACACTGCGTTGGCTTGTAGCCGCACAATAGGAACACGTGAAACGCTGCAACCAGACAGAACAGACATGGTGAAAGGGGGGATTCGCCATGGATACAAGGATGAAAACAAAAACACTTTTTCTAATTAACACACGTATAAAAGCAGCATATTTCAGTTCTTCTTTGCAGCCATCAATAACATGGGTGGTTGGATCTGAAACTATGAGATCACACTAAAATACTTCCACCTTTATTAAACTGCTACATAGAGGTTTTCTAGGGGCTGGTGAAAGGTATTCTGGGAAACCCAGAAAATGACTAACTGAAGTAGATACAGATGCTCAGGGTAAGCGGGTAATCACGAACAAAGAATACGCAAATGCATCCGTTTAACTGCACCGTTATGTCACGCTGATTTATTAATTAAGCAGAGTAAAAGGAGATTGGGCCACGCAGTAAGAGTCAACCTGGGAGATGAACAGAGACACACATGAATATTATATAGCAAAATACATCCAACTTCCTGGAGGGGTTTCCTGCAACCCTGGGGATTTGTTCACAGCCAGACAGTCGTGACAGAAATGAGGATGTCTGAAGCTGCGATTTCAAACCAAAGCGGAAGATTTAAAGAAAATAAATAAATGAAGTGCTTATGTTCATCTTTATCATATAATCTGGTCAAATTCCAGAAATGCCACAAATGTCACACAAAAGCAAACAAAGTGACTCAACTAAACGCACCTTTTTCCACCTCTCACACCATCCTACCTGGAATTTTTAACTCACATCATCTTTCCTATCTACACCGCTCATTTTGCTCGCCTGCTCCCTCCTTGAAATGGCTGTAGAGCATCGTCTTCATTCTCCTTTTGCTTTTGCAGAGCTTCTGTCCGTGCATCTCTATGTTAATGTGTCTTCTCAGATTGCTTACTTGGGATTGCTCCGTGAGCTGATCCATTTTACTCTGCATGAAATATGCTAATGTAAACAGAGTTTTCCCTCATTTATTGTGGATTAAACATGAAAGACCTTGTTGTCATTTGTATTTGGCTCAACAGCAGAGCACGTTCAATACAGTCTCACTGAAAACGTTTTATTCTGCCCTGAGCTCGTTAACCTCGTTGCTTTGAGTCATAAGTTGTCCACTGGGTCGATGCAAAAATCCTGTCTGTAGATTTCAGTTAATTTAGCGTGTCACAGCAATTGATGTCAATCACATGAAACAAGAAGCAGCCTTCTGCTACTGATAACAACTCCAGTTTGTAAACTTACTAAAGTTTTAACATGAAATATTTCACATTTAATATCCAGCAAGGCATCCGATTTGAGCTACTTTGTAACTTTAGCATTCATCGTTTGTAGCTAATAAATGATTCTAGATCATCGATAAAGATAAAGCACTTTTGAAACGAGCACAGCCTCTGACTCACCTTCAAACCTTCGCTCAGTAACATCACAGCCGCATGAAAACCCAGCACAGGCCTCTGAGCTACATTCAACCGGCTCTCACCTAAATTCAAAACCACAACACAAACACGCCAGTTGCGTTATCACAAGACCAGGCTGTTTTTTTTATGATGAAACTAGAGTCCCTGATTAAATTAGACCACACGTCTCTGACAGCAAATCACCTACTGCTTTGACAGCAGGTTCCTCTGATCCCTGCGTGGGGCCTGTCAGGCTGAAACCAGCATCTTTAGTCAGTCGGTAACAGTCTGTGATACTCCACGCTTGTTTTTTAATGCGCAGCATCTCAGTTTAAAAGAACCACTACGCTGCCGACTGGGACATAAGATGTAATTATAGCCGGAAAACATTAAATATTAATATTACTGAAAAATTACCAGCTGAATTACATGCAGTGCCTTTCCTTTTTAGCTAGCAAACACACATCATGTAGTCTCAACAGTCTTTCTGAAAAAGACGTTTCTCAAGCCGACTTTAACACGTCATTCAAAGAAACTGCTTCATTACGTCACATGAGAACCTCGCCTTCCCCCAGCCGCCGCTCCACGACAAACACGTCTGTTTACCTTGCTCTGAATCTCAGTTATCATTACATTAGCTCATCTATGCGTGTGTGCACGCGATAGGGTGTGTCTGCGCAAACAAAAAACAAACAAAAACAAGACAGAATTTGGACGGGCTCTTGTCTACGATGAATATGGTGATACGAAAAGTGTGAAGAAGAACAAGCAAATGAATTCAACTGCTGGCACTTCATCTCCTTCCCTCATGAATTTCTGCCTCTGTGTGTCTTTGTTGTGGGAAAGTTCATTTGGGTCTTTGTCAGACTTGTAAAGCACGGCCACAATAGACCCATTCTGCTGTGACACATTCAACAAAGAGCTTTCCTCTGTGTCTGCCACACTTTGAGGAAGACGCACGCAAACAAACATTGTGATGACCTGACCACACATGCACAAACATTTGTTTTTCATATCAGCGTTATCTAATGCTGTGCTACATGCACACACACTTTTGTTATTATTAGGAGAAGCCAGTGACTCAGACTTGTCACTTCTCCAGTGTACAAACCAACGTCAGAAGTAGTCGATCACCTCCATACGTTCTTTAGAGAAACATGTTGGAAATTACCACAGACCCATTCTCGTCTCTGTCTGATTTTGTCTCATTGTGGACTATTTAATACTAAAATGCATCTTCTTCTTCAATTGTATTTATATAGCGCAGTAGATCGAACAATCTACATTGACAACCTGTCAAGAGCGCTACACTAGATTTTGTGCCTCACTCTCCTGCCAAACATGGATGACAGTAAGTTTCTCCCGTTTACCTTTATGCAGCTGTTCATGCAGCTTTATGTGTCAGTTGGCTGCAAGAAGAAGAAGGAAGATACAATTCTGCATTGGTTCCAATGCATCGTTCCACATGGGTTAATGGTTTGGGCAAATGACACCAGATTACTCCTTTGGGTCTCGAGTAGGACCCAGTGTAGGACAAAAGTCTTCTAGAGCAAACATGCAGCTACTAGTTTTATCACAATGTCCTTCATGGTTCTGTAACAATATAAATAACAAGCACATAGTTATTAAAAAATGCATTTTGAAGCTACATGCAGTTTTATCTCTAATTGTTAAAATATGTGAGTCACAGGAATATTTTGGAGACGTGCTCAGTGTTTTGCTTGTTACAAACCACTCAGTTATTCACATATTCACTGCAGAACCTGATAATTTGCGCAATTATGACATAAGAGACCCCAGATCAGTGACAGACTGCTGGCAACCATGGACAATGACTCCCACCCTCCATGACACACTGACAATCTGAAGAGCAACAGGTTCCTTCAACCTCACCGTCTGAGGGAACCTTACAGGAGCTCGTTCCTTCTGCTGCCATCAGACTCTGTGATTCATCCACTTGGGTCAGATCCACACATGTGGAACAGAGCTGGTCACACCTCAATGTCACTGTTGTACACCATGACACACACACACACACACACACACACACACACACACACACACACACACTTGTCCTTTTATATTTATACCTCTCTCGATATTTATCTGTTTATCTTAATATTTATCTATCAATATCTCTGTTTCTGCACTCACTTTATATGAGTGTGTGATGTTTGTTGTATATCTGCTGCTATGACAACTCAATTTCCTTCTGGGATTAATAAAGTTTCTGATTCTGATATTCACTCATTCTTTGGCAAAAAGTAACATGTATGCGATGAATGTTAGCTCTTTTGAGTCACTGCAGAGCTTATGCCCTGAGAGTTCAGACACTCGAATACTGTACATCTATACTGTCTTTTTTTTCCTAGTAACACAATCATTAGTAGCGCTGACCTGTACTGGCAGTTTCCACTATCAAATGAATGCGCAGCATTGTGCAGCCATAGAAACAGGAAACTCAGGTACTGAACTCTTCTCTAATTTGTCAGGTTTTTTAAACCTTAAAGATCCTCCTAAACCTGACCACGGGCTGAGAGCTGCTCGTTGCCTCCTAGCGATCGTACCTGCAGGCAGGGAATCCTCAGAAAAAGAGCGACTACAGAGATGGGCAGAGTGACTGACGTGTTCTTTATTTCGTATCAGCAATATTCATTTTTAAACAGTTTGAACTTTCTCCCGGTAAGATGATAGTGTATGAAATATTTTTTTTACATACCGATAAAGTATTTATGACATTTATATCACAGACTGTTCCAGCCAAGCCAGGAGCAAAACCCCTCACCATTTCACCTCGGCCGAGAAAATGACAGAAAATCCTGAATTCAACAGCATCAGTTTAACTGAGCTTGCACAGCAGAATCCGATCTTTATTATGCAACTTTAAAGGCAACATTTTAAATATAAATAAATATATTTTATGTCACAAAAGCCTAAAAATACAAAATGCAGATGCCAAAAGCACAAGTGACACTGCAAATAAATGATGAATTAAGCAAATAATAATAATAATAATGTTTCTTAAATTTTGCTGCTTGTAACCTTAAATAACAAACAGAGCAATAAAGAAGTGGAAGCCACCATATGTCTTGAGCTCCTCTCCGTCCTCTGCTGTCCTGCATTCAAATCAAGGGTTTATCCAACTTTCAGCCACACAAGCTCTAAATACTATGCCTCCCTGTGACAGTCTAATTCCAAATGCTGGTAACCAGGGTTAAAGCTTCCTACTGTCTATGACTGACTAAATTGTTCAGTACAAGTTTCGTGTATTAAGGGTAGTAAATGATTACTGCAGCTAAGTGTAGTAAAGATTCTGACAGAATACCAAAAACATACTGATTTTGCTAATCTTCGATCCTTATCAGTCCTCGGACTGCAACATGAACTTATCCCTTATGGTGGTGCCACAGGAAATACCACGCAGTCATTAAAAATAAGTGTTTTTCCATTCTGAACATTGTCATGATCAGAAAATATCACAAGAGTCTGCACAGAGTTTACAATTAGGGCAGAGGTGAAACAAGAGTAAGTGCCTGAAACACAAAATGTTTTGGCTCTAGGGTAGATGAGGAAAAATGTTGGTGCTGTTTGCCTTATAAAGGAAGTTTTGACTCCAGAGTACCGCTAGAGGAAAGGTCGGACACTTCTAATCAGCCCTTTGGTTTTTAACATAATATGCAACTGATCAGAGAGAACAACAGATAGGAGCTGATCCCTGTTGTAATGCACAGAGCACCAAACACGGACACGGATGCACATACATGTCTGATTTGTAGCTCGTCTCCAAGGCTACAGAAGTTAAGTGTACGTATATACATATAACCATCAAGATAATCCAAATCTGAACTTCCTTTATTAATTGCTTATAAAGTTATCTGCCTCATCTCCAGCTCTCCCCGTCTGATGATCTTTATCAACCACTACATATTCCTCACAACCCACTGCTCTCACTGGACGTCCTCTTCTCTCTCCCATTTCTTCCCTGGGGGGTGTTTGCCCTCTCACTGTTGGTGTGCTACCACAGCACCTGAATTAGTAATATTTGAGTATTACTAATTCAAATAAGAAATATGAAAAATACTTCAAAGGAAATCCAGTGGGCCTATATTTACCTCAAAGTCTTGCCATACGAAGTATCTCAGCTTTTAGATCTGTTGTTAGCAGCAAGGTTAAAAACACTAAGCATAATCCGGTCTTTAAGTCTGATGTCATTAGCCGTTTCCGGGTCCAAACTCCGATTCAGGTCCCAAAGTCAAGCGAACACTATAACTCTCAGAGATGCCGCAAACTGTCTAAATTCTTTCATCTTTAATAAAATCATCAGCGTTGCTGCTTTACCAGGTGTAACAATGAAGTTTAAAATCCAGGCATCCATGAAAACAGAATTTATTAAATTCAACAGAGTTAGAAGAAAGCAGGAAGTTAGCTCGCTAGTTCCCACCTAAACATGATATAGCATGTTCTGACTGAGAGATTTCTGAAAAACTAAAATGTACAGCTCTGCTGTCACTTCCTGTTAGCATGGCATAAACACAGTGAAGCTGGAGGATGAACGCTAACTTTTTTCCACTCGATAAAAGTTAACGTGAAGGTTCCTGATGGTTAGGGACAAATGCAATCGCATGGCAGGATGCTGTAAACGGACCAAACCTCAGTCAGGAGAACAACTGAGATAATCCATCCACAATACGAGGTTAGTCATTAATATACTGCTGCATGGGCTGGGCTGGAGTTACATTGTAACAGTTTAAAACCTCAGCTTTAAAATGAATAGTGTAATAAAAACAGAGACCAACAGTGATCACTGACTGTTTTTAGGGGCTCCTTCAGATTAAATAGAACAAGATACAAAGCATTAAAACATGTTAAAAACACAACAGCCTTAATAAATGCAGAGTAGTTTGGGCCCGGAAGCAGGTTCACACGTCATCATTTAAAGACCGGATACACATGATTTCAATAAACTGTAGCTGGTTCAACTAAGTCCAATGGGGGAAACTAAAAACATGTTTGTCGAATAATTAATTTGTGATGGGTGAGAAGACGAGCAGCATAAATGCAAATGATCACAGTAAGAAGACTAAATGCAATAAATCACTTCACATGTTTTCCTGCTGAAGAGATGATATTTGAAACCACAGGAGAGCACCACTGATGACCTCGCAAGCCAGTTAAGTAGCTCCCTACATCCTTGAATGTAATCATAGAGTCGATTCAAAACCTATAATCAAGAAAAACTGAAGATTGCAACCTTTATGAAGCCAGGAATTATTGCAGCCATTTGAAATTAACAAAAAAAACCCTACCAATACTGACATACCTTTTGCGCTCTCTCTTATTTATTTATTTTTATATATATATATATATATATATATATATATATATATATATATATATATATATATATATATATATATATATATATATATATATATATATATATATATAAAATAATTCCAATTGACTCGGGAACAGTTCACTTCACTAATCACCACAGACCGCTTCCTGTGTGGATGTACCTTTAATGTCCTGTGAAAACCATATAAATCCAAATATGGTGACACTGAATGTTTCTGTTCAATGTTCCTGTATCAGTCAAGAGCATTCTCCTTGTTCTTAAAATAAACACCTGGTGGATTAGCTCTGAAATGTGGTGTCATAAATCTGAAAATAGGGCTACTTATCAAAGTAGTTTTTTTTTTTTTTTTTTATTGGACCATAACACTACAAGCATAAAACAGCAAAGTTTAAAACTGGATAAAATGAAACGTCCACAGAAGCAAAATAGAACATAAAAATTATTGTAGCAGAAACTTAATCCAAAAACATACAGCAGCAAAGCAAATGACATTTACTGCAAACGACTGTTAAAAACTGAAAGTTAAGACTGACCCGGGTAATGTACGGTACATGCAGAACTAAAGCTACTTTCAGCTGCTCCCTTATGGGTCACCACAGCAGATAACTCTCCATGCACGCAGAAGGATCTCTTCCCACGATCGAACAGAGGATCTTATTAATAAAACTGAGATACATGCATCTTGTGATGTCTCTTAAACAACACTAGTGAGAAACGGTTTGGTCTATGTTTGAGCTTTTCCAGCCAAGCTGAATAATGGCTGCTGCAGCTGATGATGACAAAACAACACTTCAGAACTGGCCTGATTCTACAACATCCAACAATGAACAGACCACCAAGCTAAGGAAACGCACAACATTCTCTAAAAGGTGCAGCGTGACTACCTATCTTAGCAAATGAAACAAAAGTAAGCAGTTTAATGAGACCAATGTATGTGTATTTTAGATTGAGACAGTAGCCATCTCTCAGAACAGCTACGAGGAGCTAACTTTAGCTGCTATTAGCAACACGTTAGCAAATGCCTGTACCTCTCTCTCTAGGTTACATTTAAGTAACTACTCATCTTCTACCCTGTATGTTACTCAGGGCCAAGCATGCAGGCCTTAAAAAGCAGAGCTAACAAGGATTAGCATCCAATTTTAACACCTGACTGTAATCCTGCTCTCACTAGTCCATGGTAAGCCTGTGCTAGCCATGCTGATGGAAGGTAAGTGGTTTATAGATGGTCTGTAGTTTTTGGTTACCCAATAACTTGGCCCAAGAGAGTTATGTGATCTATGACAGGACAATACACTAAAAAATTAGCTCATCATATTCTAGTTTAGTCCATTAGTGTCCAACTGCCCAGTGCTGTCACTGCGAGTCTGTATCCTAGTACAACACTGAACATGGAATCATATTATACTGCTGCGGCCTACAGGAAGGAAAAGGTTACCCAGGGTTACCTTTTTTGTTTCAAAAACAAACGAGTTATTTGCGTCTGCATGAGCAGCATGAGCTTATTAGATATCATTGTTAGAGGCCTCAGTGTTACAAGTGAATTGCAGGGTCTGGCAGAAAGGGTGGAGCCATATGGCCATTATATAAATCATAACCTACAACACAGTTCATCGTATAATGACACATGAGACAGTAAGTGACAGTAAGCCTATTCATGACACAGTAGCATGATAATACACAGTTAAGGTCAAGCGATAAGCCATTTGGTCAAATAGCCATTACTTACTCAGAACAACACCTTTAAACACTGAAATTTTCTCTCAAGCTTACAAATCCATCAGAAATCAGGGGACTGGCGTGGTGAACAGCATATCCCAATGTCCAAATTACTGTAAACGTGTGTGGATTACCTGCCTACAAAGCAAACGTAAAGGACTCAATAGCTGTCACTTATTTTTAAACACAGAGAGAAACACATAAAACCAGACAGCATGCTAAGATTCGTCCTCATCAGCCACTGAGGTAATTCCATCTTGTCCTAAGGTCATCCGACATTAAAACAAAAGAGCCAAAATAACTGGTTTTCCTCGTGCATTTATCCACAATTTTTGGAAAATTTCTACCTTAAGACAATTAAAATGTACACACTTCAAATCTTTTGCATTTTTGATCATAGAACATACAACTGGTCACTGAATATATTATATACTGTACTTCCAAACCAAATCCAGGAAATCAAAGACATATGAAACAGAAGGTTTCGCGTGCCAGCTGCAGAGCTACAGAGATTCATTCCTACATCACCGGCCTGCCCCTAATGATGTCACCAATTAAAGGGACATGACATTAAAACAATGATGAATTCTCTTTTTCATCACTATGCTTAATCCCACAGAGACGGCTCAGTCCAGCCATCGGCAGGCTCGAATGTACGCGTGCACTTGCCCGTGCAAACATACAAGTGCTGGGTTAAACAGCCATGTAGTGTGAACGCACGGCAAAGTCATACAGTGCAGTGAGCGTGTGCATCCGTTTCAGAGCACACCATACAAAGAAAATTTATACAAGTGAGCCAGCTGGGTACATAAGCCCTCCTGCACAATAAATCCAAATAATCCTTTACGATGGGAAGCGGGAAAAAGGGGGGCTGGGGGTTCTCAGACATATGCGTGCGCACACACACACACACACACACACAAAAAGGTACACACGCTTCAATTAGCTTCGCCATTGTGCCTCTGTTGTAGATATTCAGAGGCTGTGCCCTTTTCCCAAGAATAACAAGCAAGTCAACAAAATGCGTGTGCTCGAAACAGAAGGACAGCTTCTGACATCTCAACCTCAAATACCTCATACACTTGCTACGAGATGAAGAACACGAGAACAAGGCCATTAAGGATTATCCTGAATTACAAAAGAAAAATGGGGTGGCATAAAAAAGACAGAATAAAATGATCTTACCTTCCATCATGGTTGCAGATTTGCATTCCTCAATCTCCAAAGAGCCTGAAATGAAAGGTGGTGTCGTGAGGGGAGGGGGAAGAGAAGAAGCTCCTGGCTACTAAAACACAGTAGAACTGATGGCAGCAGAACAGCTGTGTGCTTGTGGCTAACGCCCTGGCTAACTGTGAACCTCCAACACCCCCAGACGTCGCCTGTCAACTAGCTCAGGAGGGAGAGAGACAGAGAGATAGATAGAGCGAGAGAGAGGAGGGGTGGGGGACGGCTTAGGTGTCGATCAGAGCTGGAGCCATGGATGCTGCTGCTGCTGCTGCTATTGCTGCTGCGGCTCAAACCTTCACAGCCGAGGATGCTGAGAGGTAGGGAAAAAGCAAACTGGAGGAAAAAAATGAAAGAGGCAGGGAAGGGAGAAGGAGGTGGAGAGATTTAGAGGGAGGGTTGTGTGTGTGTGTGTTTGGAGGAGGGGGGGGAGGGGGGGTGGCTGAGGCAGTATGCTGAGGTCACAGATGACCTTAGCCAATCCCTGCAGCTCTTTGTGCAGTCACATGGCTTACAGCTTGAATCTCCTGACACTGTCCCCAAAGAGAGAAGGCTACATTAGTAACCTCTCTTACTTGACAAATAACTGTGCGCATTTACATGTTTACATGTAGAGCATCCGAGGAAGCAAACAGATATGTGAGGTTTAAATATAGAAGCCACACAAACAGAGTAACCATACACACACATGCTTACACAGCTACCCTTCACCCTACCTTATGTCAGTGCAGTGTGCTGAGGTACCCAGGCATGAATCTATTTTTTGGTCACACAGAGAATAATGAGGGTATGAGTAAAGTGACAACCCATGTTGATACAAAAATAAAAACGTGCTCTATATTAAGTCACTACTGCGCAAAATCCTTGCCCTGCACCGTCCTGCACAGCGCCTAATTCTCTAGTAACTGCCTCCGTGTCCCGCCCTCTTTGGAATATCGGTGCAGTTTCACTCTGCTCCTCTCCCCGCTCCCTCCCACCTTACCGTCTCTCTGCTAGTCTGTCTCATTTGGCTGCCTTTTTCTGTCTCTGTGCTTTCCCACCGCACTGGGATGAGAATCGACCGGTGCGACGTCACGGCAACGCAGGCTACAGCTGCAGCCAACAAACAGGAAGAGCCGATGACAGACCAGCCTCCGGAGAGGGGTGTGTGCTGGTGTTTGTGTGTGTGCGCTGATTAATTTTCTATGAGAGGGTGGAGAGTGAAGGGGGGTGGGGGCAAATGTGACAAATCAAACAGCAAAGTGAGATTTTACTGGGCGAAAAAGGAAGAAAAGAATAACAATGAGCCACAAATGCAGACACTGGGTAATTTGTACCCATTGGTCTTTAAGTCTGGAAAAGACGTGTTTACTAGGGCTGCCACAAACGATTATTTTGATAGTCGACTAGTCACTGATTATTTTTGCGATTAGTCAACTAATCAGATCATGCATCCACTGGACGTAAAAAGTACAGCTTATTGCATCAGCAGCATCTGCTCTTATATAACTATCATTAGCTTACAGCTTTAAGTGTTTCAGGTCTGTGCTAACTAAAAATAAAGACAAGATGATAGTTTATTAAATTTTAATGAAATTTGCAGATTGTTTCGGTGGAGTTTAATAAACTCCTTGCTATCTAAAATATAACAGGACACCGGAGTATATTCTGGAGCATCTCACACTTCTGATAATCAGCTGTCTGCTTGAGGTTTATTCAGCTGTGTAAAAACTATAACTTTAATCTCAGCCAAACCGATTTACTCAGGAACAAATAAAATACTGAAAAAAGCCAAACAATAACATTTTGAAGTTATCTAAGTGGCTTATATATCATGTTTAACCTGAGTAGCGAAAGACGGCGGTGGGTTTGAAAACATTTGCCGGGAGTCCGGTGTTCTCATGGCTCTAGTGAGCCTTGCCCCCGGCTAACTATCGAGCTAGTGGGTAACAGACGTCTCCGAAAACGTCGGAGCGCTTTTGAATATGTGACCGAGTGGTCGGCGGGGTTAGGAACAAAATAAATAAACTTGACAACGCCACCTGTACCCACTGACTCAGAGCGGACCTCTCTGAGTGACGACGAGTTGTGGCTCCTTGTCCCTGAGGTACCCTCACACCCTGTAGCACCTGTGGTGTCACTTCCCGATGCCTCTAGAGTTCCATCGGTCGAGCTCAGGTCTACTCCCAGTGTGATTGTAGCACCCTCGACCTCTGCTCCCCCAGGCTCTTCCTTGGGCTCTGTTGAACAGTCTGAGGTGAGTGGGCCACATTTGCGGAGAACAGCACGTTCAACAGCTGGTCAGCACTCAAATGTTTATCACTTGCCACGTCCTGTTGAATCTGCGTCAGTTGCTAATGCTCAGCTTGCCATATTCAGGCCATGGTGTTAGGTTCCTTGAGTTATTGTCGGGGCACCAATACAAAAAAGGGGGGGTAGATGTAGCCAGATGGGCTACTCGCCTTCCGTTGTTTTTCTTCTCTCATTCTCTCTCTCTCTCGCTCGCTCTACCACCCTCGCTCTCTTTCCACTGCACTCGCTCCTTGTATCAGGTGATCGGGTTAATTGGGAACCCACCTGCACATTGATTGCAGGGTGGCGCTAGCCTGTATAAAGCTAAGCCGATGTCTTGTTGGATTAATTCCTCCCGAGCTTCTGGTACGATACAGCAGTAAATGCTGGCGTACTGCGACGGACTGATCAGCAAGAGCCGATTATACGACAGCTACAGGTATGCTCTCGCTTAACCTTGGATTCCCTCCGAATACTGGAATTGGTGTTAATATCCTTTTCCGGCCTGTTGTAGCGCAGCAGTCTGTTTAATTCTGCCATTGCGGAGAGAGGTGTTCGTGGTATCTCCACCAATGAGAGTATAGTGCCTCCGGTCCTGGGGTAAGCCGTTAGAACTACTTTTATTAGCATTCATAGCTATAAGAGTTTAAGGTTACACTTATCTGTTTCAGGGTTCACTGCTGTACTCACCTCTCCATGGTAAATTGTCCAACCTAAATTGGAAGAGTGGACTGCCTTCTCAGCTGCTGTTGTGAACTCCTCCTTGGTGGAGTCTGCTGTCTTGTCTTGTTTTGTCTTATCTTGTTTTTATTAAGTAGGCTTACCTTTTTTGGGTTCGCCTGGTGTTTTATTTTACCCTGGACTGTTGTTCGTACCCATACTTCTGTGATCGGGCTGAAGTGATCCTCTGCCCGAGTGTCGTGCTGGGACTCTAAATCGCCTGGGTGGCCGGTCTCAGCCGGTGGGGAGCCAGACCGGCCTACGCCTGAGAATAATTATTACCAGCACGAGTGGTAGTTTGACCCGTGGGGAATAAGCCTTTCCCGTGTGTGTGTGTGTGTGATTTCTTTTATTAAAGTTATTAAAGTGTGTTTTAGTCTTTTTATGATTTGTAGCGAGCCTGACGCTCCGTGTCCTTTTATTCTTTTAACATACTTTTCTGTGTTTTATTTCAGTGAAGGAGGACGAGCCAGTGGCCCTGGGACCTCAGGTGGTGGGTCGTCTTCACACTTTCTTTTGTACAGCACTGGGTGGTCTGCAGTGATTCTTGTGGTGTGATTTTCTTTTGGTTCCACGGCTGCTGGTAAGTCCAAGTTCCACGATTGTTTATTTTTACTGTAGGACACTGTCAATAATGACGCTACATCTTGACTTTTAATATTTTATTTATAAAATATTATTTATAATATTTTATTCATTTCTATAAATAAAACTGTTTTAATATTGGAAGCCAACCTGCCTCAGTGTGCATCCTTGAATCTGTGCGGTCTTCTTTTATTCCTTTTCTTTATTTTTCTTAAATATATTTCCTGGGGGTGTAATTCCCCTAGGTGGCGTTGTCAAGTTTATTTATTTTGTTCCTAACCCCGCCGACCACTCGGTCACAAAAATATGCGGTGTCTTGATAAACTGAGCAGATATTTGAGGTTTACACAGCTACATTCTCGCCTGAAAATATGTTAAACGTTTATTTTGTGACCCAGAAAGAATAATAAGAGTAATATTAAAGCTAACTAGCTGCCGCCATTGTTGGAAACTAAGCTGGGCTGCGCTATGAATTCTGGGACACAGCTTCTTCTTCGGGGTTTAACAGCAGCTGGCATCCTTGTACATGCAGTGCTGCCATCTTCTGTTTCAGTCCGTTATTACACTCTTAAATCCTGCTACTTATTCCTGCGTCTTTTGGGATCTTACAAAGCTTCAAACGACGCGTCGACTATTAAATCAGTCGTCGACGATTTTGATAGTCGACGTAATCGTGACTAGTCGACTAATCGTGGCAGCCCTAATGTTTACTCATGTTTAATTTCTACTGCTGGCAGTGTCAGGAGCAGCTGAAGAGGTAGTAACAGTAGTAGTGGTGTATCAGTAAATGGTAACAGGACTGGTTCTATTATAGTGCTTTTTTACCTCGCTTGAGCACTCAAAGCATTTTACACTACACGCCCCGTTCACACACTTATTAATAAAACATGGCTAGCTCATATGGTAAGAAACCAAACCCATATTAATAGTACATGCTATACACATATATAGGCCTACTGATTTTGACCTGTTCAACCTGCTTCCTCAGGGAGGCGCTATAGGTGCATCAGCCCAAACACTGACAGACTCACGAATGGTTTCTTCCCAAAAAAGTTCTACCCCCCAAATCCAAGGACTTCCCTCTTTACACAGACTACACAACTACCATCACCACTGTGCAATACTTCATTCAATAACCACACGTAACACTATTTATTTGCATATTTGTTCATTTTATATAGTGTTCATATGTATATAGTGCTGCAGAACTGTGTACCCTGTGCATTCTATTCTATAGTTCTATACATACATGTGCATGTATGGAACTATAGAATAATCCAAGAGACAAAATACGTGTTGTTATTCTTGTTTGAGCAGAGCCAGCTGGGCAACTTCAGTTCATTAGAATCAGCATTAGCTGAAGCACTTCAGCAGCTATTCTTCCTGAGGTCATTCTTACACTGCTGTGATATAAAACTACTCTCTCCAAAGCTTCCTCTCACATTTATAATTTCACGCTTCTTTCTTATTTTCACTGCATTACTGTCTGTCAAGTTGCTTCTATGTTATTCATTATGTCACCTGCCTTCTCCTTCCTTTCATCCTTTTCTTGCTACAGGGCCAGCTCTTCCGTATCAACCACCACTGATGCCCCCAAGGAGAGGGTCGACACCCTCATCTTACCCCCGGTCCCACTAGCTCTAAAGCTTTGCTAAGTAATCTCTATGACCTTTGTAATTTTTTCTCCTCCCTGCCTTTATCCATTCATCTTTCTTATCACTTACACCATCCCTTGCTAATTTCCTTCCCCATTGTTCTTCTAGTATCAGCCATGCTCGGTTATGTTTGCCTCAAGACAAACATCTTCTCCTACACTGTCATCTAGTGCCGACAGAGCATCATGACAGATATTTAACAGTTTGTGCTGGTGCTGGAACTTCGATGCTTCTGAATCAGAAATATGGCGCCATTAACTCACTGTAGTGTAGTACCATTAACATATAGTTCATTTGTTTCCACGAGCAAGTTGGCAATTCAAACAATATTTCTTATTTCTAATACAAGAGAGCCATGTATGATGATTATGCAGCTAATTAGCGCTGCCACAGCAGTTAATGATGATACCATTTTTGCCCAGTCTTTTTCTTATTGTTGAATCGTGAACACCTCAACTACACCTGAACTACCTCAACTGAAGCAAGTGAGTCCTGCAGTCCTTCAGATGTTATCCTGGGTTCTTTTGTGACCTCTTGGATGAGTCAATGCACTGTTGGAGATTTTAGTGATCAGGTCTGGGTGTGGCTAGTGAAACTGAACATAGGGCCAGGTAGGTTTGGAGAGCTTTTCCCCCACTTAATAAATGAAATTACAATTTAAAAAGTGCATTTTTTTCTTTATTTACTCAGATTATATTGGTCTAATATTAAAACACTTTTTCATGGTACTGCATCGGTCTCCTACAGTTCTTCTATACCAGGGGTGTCCAACTCCAGGCCTCAAGGGCCGGTGTCCTGCAGGTTTTAGATCTCATCCTGAGTCAACACATCTGAATCAATTAGTTCATTACTGGGCCTCTGGAGAACTTTACGACACGTTGAGGAGGTCATTTGGCCATTTAACTCAGCTGTGTTGGATCAAGGACACATCTAAACCCTGCAGGACACCGGCCCTCGAGGCCTGGAGTTGCCTAGCCCTGTTCTATACCTAGCCTCAAATCAGTGCAAACACAACCAATGCTATTGCCTTTGTGCACATGATGTACACATCACATAACGTTATTTAACTTTTTAATTGTATTGTTAAATTAACAAACCAGTAGACTATGTTACAGTAAAGGCAGATTATCAGCAGGTAATCTAAGGAGACTGTCTTTAATTCTGTAATATCTGATTCTATTACATTTGGTTTCAAATGTAACCAAAAGGTAGATGATGTATGAACATACAGGAAGTAGAAGAGAATGTTGCTTATGAGAAATGAGTTCCATGTGTCTGGATAGGAAGAACTTATGCTGCTCTATTTTCTAGCTTTCCCGTCAAGCGCTTTGGGTGCCTAGAAAAGCGCTATATAAATCCAATCCATTATTATTATTTTCTGACACACACACACACACACACACACACACACTTTTAAAAAGGGCACACCACACAGCACAGTGAACATGTAGCCACAGTGGATACATAAACAAAAGCATTCATATGTTGTCATGCATCAATACAAGCATGCATTAGCTAATGCAGTATAAAGTCCACTTCACTGCAGGACCGGTGAGTAAACCGCTTGAGATTCTAAAAATGCAGAAAGTGGTGGGTGACCTTCATGCCTTATTCTAAGGGTAAGTTGTCGATCCATGCTCAAACTGCTGAGGTGATGTGCTGCTGCAAAAATAAAGGTGTTTTACCTACTGTACCTGCAATGATACGAAACCAGCCGGTGCACAGCTCCTCAGCCATCAGTAGCTCTCTCCATGGACCCCGCTGCTCTCACTCCAGCCAGGCAGAGGGATGAGAAGGAAGACAACGAACATGGACAACGACAGTTCACCGGAAAGAGAAGAGGGAGATGAGGATGAATATTTACCAAAGGCTACCGTATAACTAATAAACAAAGGTCTTTGGAGAACACAAATGTACACTGATGCTGACAACTGCAAGTGTACTCGCGAAGCAATGCACGCAACCTGTGGAGAATAGTAATGGGGCACGGTAGCCTCAGCCTGCGAGTACAGATTTGTCAAGCACTGAAGGTCAACGTGTCCTATGGGAATGGTTTCACCGAATTCTGCCTAAGTTCTGCAGTGCAGAAGACAGCATATGCATCTTAATCATGCAACTGTTTCATCTGCAATTTATTATTGTGATTTCCAACAGGGGAAAGATTCAGCATTTCAAAAATGTCTAAATTAGCCTGTTTAGATTTGAGATACTGAACGCTTTGACAGATTCACAGACTAACCAAAACTAATAAACTACAGTTTCAAGTTAAACTATAAAGTACAAACATATATAGATATAAAAGATGTGCAGAGTAAATTTGTCCATCATTCTAAAACATGGCCCCCAAGCTTGATTAGCTACATTTTTTCTCTCTTCCAGTTTAAGTGGATCCTAATTGGCATGTGGCAATCTCAGGTGAACTGACAGGTTGAACTTGCTTCAAACTCCAAAAGTGCACATGCTAGTGGTGCCACCTACTGGTCACTTAAACACAGTACTTTATTCTCCATAAAATACCTCTCGACCCCTCTGTTCCACATAGACTTGCACCTGCGTGGTGTGTGATTAGTCATAAAATATGAGCAGTAACAAGGTAACAAAGTAAGACACAATTATAAAACAATAGATCGACAAAAAGGATGCAGACATGATCACATGTAGGCTCACACCTACAGTAATAGTTCCAGTAACAACAGCTGATCACACGAACATCTATTTCATTTTAAACATTATGATTAAAACGGAGGTGACAGCACTGACACAGTGCTGCAAAGTCCTGAGCCTTGTAAATGTCTCTTCTTAGAGCAGAGCAGTCTGTTAAGAGTTTGGATAAACAGTGCTAACTACTCAAATATAGACTATGAGCAAGAAAGCTCTTTCTGGCACATTTGGTTTACGTTCCAGATGGCAGCAAGCTGCAGAAGATAGAGAAAATAATTCTTCCTCAACCCTCTTCACCCCATCTATCCTTCCCACCACCCTCTGCACCGTTTCTGCTCTGTATGTGCATCTACCCCTACCCACTAACAAACACCCATCGCTTCCCTCCCTCTGACCTACTTTCTCGCCACCTTTGCTCATGCCTTTCGCCTGCTGGGTGCAGTATTGCTCTAAATCTGGGTATTTTTCAAAAATGTCTCTGCATCTGCCTGCAGGTCCAAAACTGTCCACGCCACCAGCAAAAAGCCACAAGAAAAATGCAAATGGGTCATCGCTGTTACTATACGGATAGAGCATAGAGGTTACATTTAGTAGAAAACTGCTGTTCTTTTAGTCAAGCAAGAAACCGCTGGGACGGTGAGGCTGAACTGCTTATCATACATCAAATACGTTCTAGTTCTATCGTCAGTGTCCCCAGTAAACAAAAATATCAATCCTGCACACATTGTTCTTTTCTCTGCATCAGCAGCAGCTGGTTGCAGACCATTCTGTTGATTAGACAGTCAGTAATATTGACTGCATTTATGATACTTTACATATTATTTTCAAAAATCTAAAATGCATCACTACTCCACTGGAATGTGGGACATTAGTATAATCCAGTAGTATACACTATTTCCATGAAAAAGCATGCACGTGGCCATACTGGGGAAACATTTTTTTAAATCATCTTATATATATATTTTTTTAAGTGTAGGCTGAATTCCAAACATCGCACCAGACTCTTGTAAAAATAACAGCTGTTCATGGAGACTCTCTCATTTTCTGCCTAACACAATATTGCCTATGGATTTCATCGGCACCATTCTACATGAGTCCCTCGTAGGGCTGGGCCATATTATACCGTTCACGGTAATACCGGTATAATGTTAGGCAACGATAGGAAAATGAAATATCGCGATAGAATATGAGTAAAACGCGCGTGCGCAGTGCCTTTGTTTTCATACGCACATGGCCGATTGTTGAGTGAAACAGATGAACCAGAATTGGTTTGTAAAAATGGTGCAACTTCAGTGATGTGGAACTGGTTTGGTGTTTGTCCGTCAGATACACGACAAAGCACATTTTTTTGCAGAACATGCAAGCGGCCGTCGTTATTGTCGTATTTGTCAGACTAAGATGCTCTTAAATCTGGGAGTAATCTGGGTCCTAAACTCCGTATACTTCAGGTCAAACGAACAGTGCAGCATCACTGAGCGTTAAAAACTGTCTAAATTCTTTCATCTTTAATAAAACGATCAGCATTGCTGCTTTACCAGGTGTAACTATGAAGTTTAACTTCCAGGCATCCATTAAAACAAAATTTATTACATTTAACGGAGTTAGAAGTTAGCAGGAAGCTAGCGGAAGTTAGCTCGCTAGTTTCGCTAGTTACCTAAGCATGATATAACATGTTCTGACTGAGAGATTTCTGAAAAAATTCAAACGTACAGCTCTGCTATCACTTCCAACATAAATGAAGACAGGAAACTAAACAGCAGTGACGTTTGTAGGGTTACTGAAGTTGGGCTAGCTGGTATATAATGATGTGCTACGTGATGGCTAGCGACACAGCTATGTTAGCATAACATAAACAGTGAAGCTGGAGGACGAACACTAACACTTTTCCACTTATAAAAGTTAACGTGAAGGTTCCTCATGGTTAGAGACAAATGCAATCGCATGGCAGGATGCTGTAAACGGACCAAACTTCAGTCAGGAGAACAACTGAGATAATCCATCCACAATACGAGGTTAGTCATTAATATACTGCAACAACATGGGAATAGAGCAGCTGCTAGAGAATTCAACATTAATGAACCAATGGTACAGAAGTGGAGGAAGCAAGAAGAATGAGTTTAATAAAGTTTGATTTATCTGACTGCTTTGTTTCGCTTAATGTGCCTTATAATCCCGTGCACCTTATGGTCCGAAAAATACGTACTGCACACTGCAGTTTAATGTTGCAAAGCACCTCTTTTTAACTTCAGTGGATATTATATATGGTTATGTTCAGGATATGTCAGCCCATTTCTACTGGAAAACTTTCAGCAAGGAATTTGCATTTGCACTGTTACATTTTTATAAAGCTTTAATGTACATAAAAACCAGCTTCTTATTTAAGTGAAAATAAATGGAAGGTTGTCTTTTTGCGCTAGTAATGTTGTGGAGTTGTATTTTGTCTCGCATCAATTATATCGTCAGTTATATCGTTATCGCAAATTTTCAAATATATATCGTGATAAATATTTTTGGCCATATCGCCCTGCTCTAGTCCCTCGTCACCTTTTACCTACCTGGAACAGCATTTGCTGCACCTGAGGCATGTCAACACAGAGCGGGAGTATCACAGATATGATGGCTCTCGGTTAAAAACATCTATAGTGGGAATTCCCTTTGCTCATGCTGCAACAGTCACGTTTCACGGCCCAAGGCCTCGTGCCATTTCCCCGCACACTGCTGAAGAAACATCCCTGCAAACCTCCACCCTCCACTCCAAAGTGCTCTGATGAGGGACGGTGATTAGCCTGCACTCATTAAATGTAAACAAACAGCCAGCAGTGAGTGCAGCCGAATCAAAACAACATTCCACTCGGTGAGAGGGAGAGGCGGGAAGGGCGATAAGGTGTGGCGAGGACAGTGTGCCATGTTGTGTGCCTACGTGCCATTCAGCCACTCACAATGCTCTCAGTCTGTTAGTACCACCAGCCAGACACGCTGTGTTTTGTCATTACCCCACTTGCGTCCCTGCCCAGGGTTGCAGTCACACATACACATTAGATGATGAAAGATTGTGTGATTAGCAGACACTTCCTGATTACTTGATTACACTGGGGAGGCTGACTAACAGCTCATGGGTGAATCTGTCTTGTTTAGTCTGATGCCACTGGGGCTATTATCTAAAGCCAAGTTAGAATAAAACACATGTATTCCAGTATTTCTCTTCTGTATGCTACATCATTTTTGGTGTCGGGTCAGTGGAATAAATATCTGTTCGATTGTTAGACTGGCATGTGTGCATACTTTATGTGCAAGCCAAAACTCAAATTCACTTCATAGTTTAGCCTGAAAATCTACGCAGTTGTCTTCTCGCTGCATTCCTGCTAACCCGAAACCCCTTCCCGAGTCAACCCCCTGCTAGAGGCCCCCATTAAAACCCAGTTCTCTCTTCAGCCTGAGAACAGGGGATGGAAGAGATGAGCTCATGTCTCTGATCCTGAACTGGTCAGCTCTGCCGTCTACCTAATGGTCTCCAGGATGTCAACACTGGTGTGTCCTTCTTATTCACACCAATGATCATCTTCACAGAGGCCCCAGACCTAAATAAACACAGAGCAAACTTGCTGTACGATCAGCTTATATCTATAAACAGTGGAGCGGTTTAAATTAGGCCACTCCCAAGAGTACCGTACTTTGCTTGGACAGCCAGGCTGAGATGACAGAATGGAGCCAGATGAACTCACTGAAGGGAGTTTCAAAGGACTATTTCACACAACGGCAGAAATAGCACAGATGCGACTTCTATACTGTCCGACTCTTTGGATAATTTAAACAGACTACATCTTTAACTTGCATTACATTTATTTGGAGGCTTTGGCTCTACGTAAGAGATCCGCATCCTTCATAAAGGAGACTTTGAGCTAAAAACTCACACGAATGAAATCCACAGTTTAATACATACTTACAGTTGGGGAAAAAGACAGAATTTGCCTACGCTTGCTTACTGGCTCGCTCTATTTTGGTGTGACACCCACAAGGATGCGTCGAATATAGGTTTTGTGTGTTTTTCTGTGTGTGTGTGTAGAATCTGTGATGTGCTGATAGGAGCCAGGATGGGCCTCCCAATGACGCATTTAACTGGAGCTATAATTTATGAAGCATCTTAAAATGGTAGTTAAAAAAAGAACTTCTGGATCTTACAACGCTTCAGAGGGAGAAGAATTAACTTACTTCCTGACTTAGGACAACGACAAAGTCACAAACTCACAAACCCAGTAATCAAAGTAACATTCCTGCTCAACAAAGCACAAACCAGGTTCTCCACAGTCACTTCAGTTCTCTAGTCCCTGGAAAAAAAGGTGATCGATATCACCGTATGAGTCATCAACTAAATACTTGTAAGGTGGAGTCTGCCTGTGGGTGGCTGGGTAATCCCATTTAGTCATTCTCAGCAACATTTTACAGTAGTTTCATTAGATGAACAATACTAGGGTACCTCACTAATCCAAGACTCACTCGGGAAACTTAAGACAATATTTACAAAATGTATGTGCACAGAGAGAGAGCTTACTGTATGTTGCAGTCATTAATAACCATTTCATCTACTGTCATGGACCGAGAGGAGGGCCGGAAATAAATACAGAGAAGAGCAACAAAGGAGAGTTGGTGATAACTGCTGTACCTGCTATAAAAGCTTCCAAACACATGACAACTGGTCAAAAACCAAAGATAACACATGCCAAACAACTCCACATGTCAAAAAGTCTGATGTAGGGCTGGGTATCGTCACTGATTTCTAGAATCGATTCGA
Source organism: Aulonocara stuartgranti (assembly GCF_965226115.1). Classification (NCBI taxonomy): domain Eukaryota; kingdom Metazoa; phylum Chordata; class Actinopteri; order Cichliformes; family Cichlidae; genus Aulonocara; species Aulonocara stuartgranti. Next base: position 38,709,160 of record NC_138953.1, read on the forward strand.
TTTCGACAGTAAACGATTTTTAGACAGTAAACTGTTCTTGAAGTAGAGAGAGAGAGAGAGAGAGCTGTGCATGAAGCGTGATCATGTGTTATCATGGTAGAAGCGAAACAGCAAAGGTCAGAGGGAATTCATGACGATGTTTATGTGAAGCGTAGTTTGGATCTTCTTTTGCTGCTGGTTCAGTCAATATTGTTTGGAGAGATCAAACCTGCAGCTTCAGAATCAGCACAAAAAGGGCGTAAACACAAAGCGCCCACCGACGCCTCAAAATCAGCGAGCTGTCGGCTTTCAGCCCCGACCGTGTCCGTGGCGTCGGGTGAGGAAGGCGACATCTCACTGATTCTGATGCGTCGGCGGGTCCGCGCTTTGTGTTTACGTCTTTGTGCAGAATCCGTGTTCCTGCTCTCATTTACTGTTTTAGCTGTTTGGTGGTTGTTGAAATTTTGTGAGCTTTAACCTGAGATTCTGGCGATTCGGGCAAAATAAATTTATATTAAATGGTAAATGGCCTGTATTTGTATAGCGCTTTACTAGTCCCTATGGACCCCAAAGCGCTTTACACATTCAGTCATCCACCCATTCACACACACATTCACACACTGGTGATGGCAGCTACATTGTAGCCACAGCCGCCCTGGGGCGCACTGACAGAGGCGAGGCTGCCGGACAGGGGCGCCACCGGGCCCTCTGACCACCACCAGTAGGCAGTAGGTGAAGTGTCTTGCCCAAGGACACAACGACCAAGCCTGTCCGAGCCGGGGCTCGAACCGGCAACCTTCCGATTACAAGGCGAACTCCCGACTCTTGAGCCACGATCTTTAACCAATTTTTTAAAAAAAAAATCGATTCAGGATTTTAATGAATCGATATCACGTTATTCAAGCTAGAATCAAAACCCACCCCCAGTCTGATGGCAAGAAAGCTAGTACTCTAGCCAACACTAGCATTTCCTAGCTCCTTCTACTCTGCTGAGGATAAATAATTTACTGTTTACTTTATCTGTACCAAATACAACTATGGGACAGCAGTTATTGAGCTTGGCTATTCCCAGTTCACGCTGAACTGGCTGTTATACCAATTCCCACTATAGGTTTTAATAAATGTACGCTGACAGTGGATTGCAGCAGCTCGTGGTATACATGCTGCACCAGAGCTGCTGCCTCAGCTTCGTGTCCTGATGCTGCTGGTTGGTTCTGAACGTCCTGATGTTGCTGACAGACACTTTCTTTTTATTGATCCGTCTATTCTGTGCTCCTGAGGAGGCAAAAAGAAACTCAGACATAATAATATCAGCCCCTGTAGTCTTTGCCTCCCTTTGGTTGCCATGGCTACAGAATTCGCCACAACAGCAAGCTGAAAATGTTGAACCACGAACGCCGAGCGCAGTCTCGTACGGCTGTGCCTGCTCAACAGGGCAAAGACCTGTTGAGCACCGTTTGCTATCACGTTGCCTTTGAAGACGATGGATGCAGATGCTTGCTGTCAAAGCATTTTTACAAGATTCCTTCTGTGACATTTGACAGCAGCGCTGTGCCAGCCTGCAATGTGTCATCCTGTGTTCAAGCGCAGCAAAAGTTGCTCCAATATCTCGACTCCTTTCCACGACTGAAAGTGACACACCACAAGGGAGGCGAGTCTACTTATCTATATATAAATACACATCACATACTTGCGTCTGCCGTTACACTGGCATACAAAGGCGCATACATAGCTCTGTGTTACTTATCTCCGACTTGTTTCACAGAAGCTCCTGTGTGTCAAAAAATAAAGCACACTCTTCTTCCTCACAGAAAGCCACAGCTCACCCACGCACACACAGCTCACCCAAACTCCTCACTTCCAGTAAATTCTCTACCTTTAAACTCTCAGAGGATCCTGGGGACATTTTGTGCCATTCCTTTTTTAATTTTCATCCTATTTTGGCTGTGCTGAATGAATAGCTCATATTTACTAGAAGATTTAAAAAAAAATTTTATTTGTCTCAGCTCCTTAGAATATCTAAAAATGGCTAAGCTACGCAAAACCGCCACATTTCAGGCCAAAAATGACCACATTTATGTTGACATCAACTAATGCATTCCTTTATGTTAAAATTTTATTTTGGATTACTGTCCACCAGGTGGCGCTACTTTTTACCATTCAAAGCAAGCAGCAAAATGTCACACTTTTTCTGTTTTCTGCAAGGGAAATGATAAGTGTGCCATTATTGATGTTAGATAATGGTGTGTGTGTTTGAGCGTGTATTCATATCTCTGCGGGGACCAAAATACCACCTTCAAGCCTCATCATCAAACTTAAGGGCAGTGTGACTTTTGCACAGACAGAAAGAGACGAGCTGGCAGCACCATATGGGAACCTTGATTGCAAAGACAGCAGTCTGTCCATTTGCTCCACGTAGAGCTACATAAACATACAGGCCTTTATATGGTTAAAATATGATTAAAGATATTTAATAGTTGCATTTACTCTGAAGTAGTTTTAAAAGACAGTCATTTAAAATGGGAAAAAATATTACATCATAGTATTTTTACAGCAGTTTTTCCGAAGCTGCCATTTTTTGTCCTTGGGATCACGAGTGTCAGGTTTTGTTTTCTTTTAATCTGACATTACAAAAAAAATAAAAACACATGTTGCTGCCAATCATTGACTCATCTAAGGCCCAATAAAAACAATCAAATATTCCTCGAAATGTATTTTATGGAAATTGTTTTTGCTTTTTCAATAGAAAACAGTGGAATTATGTAAACATACTGGGCTTTAAAGGGTGAAATCGCAAAAATTATACTTAATATTTGAAATTATTTTTCAGGCTGAAGTAGTTTTAAAACATTGAGTATTTTAAAGTTAAAAAAAAAGTTGCTATATAATATTTTTACCGCATTTGTTGGCAAGGTGGCATTTTTTGTCCTTCGGTAAAAAGAGTCAGGATTTTAAGGATCATCTAATGGTTAACTGAGCAGCATCAGTGGTGCTCACAGAACAACTACCACTATATATATAACACCTTCAATTTCACACAGGAAAAATAAGTCTGTACTTAAACCATGTGTATATATCGATGACGATAAATAAACTCTGGTATCAGCTTAGGTCCCAAAATAGATAATAATGTAATAATGGATTGCATTTATATAGCGCTTTTCGGGGCCCTCAAAGCGCTTTACAATTCCACTATTCATTCACTCTCACATTCACACACTGGTGGAGGCAGCTACAGTTGTAGCCACAGCTGCCCTGGGGCAGACTGACAGAGGCGAGGCTGCCATATCGCGCCATCGGCCCCTCTGGCCAACACCAGTAGGCGGTAGGTGAAGCGTCTTGCCCAAGGACACAACGACCGAGACTATCCGAGCCGGGGCTCGACCCGGCAACCTTCCGATTACAAGACGAACTGCCAACTCTTGAGCCACGATCGCCCGTGATATGCAATCCCAAGACAGTCTCCCCTTTTCCTTCAGTTTTTTTCTAACAAGTTTCAGCTGGACAGGAGAGTCCAAAACTCTGCAACACAGAACATTTCCACTCATCAGGCTAAAGAAAAACAATCGAGCAGGATGAGGGATCACTGCTCATAAACACTGACTGACTGGCTCCCTCATCCCATTCGGAAAACCCCCTAAATAACTCCAGCCAGAAACAAATGTACAGATAAATAATAATGCAACTGAAGGGATGGTGGGCAAGCCATGCAGAAAACATACCGACAGCCAAACTGAGTGAAAGAAGACTCTACAGTACAACATAAGGCTTCCCCCTATGGCTAAGACAGCATGAATGACTCACTCCTCCTCCAGCAGTAACACCACCACCACTCTCTGCATTTAATCATGCAAGCGTCAAGCTCAGGATATATTTTAATGTATCCTCAGCAATGTTTCAGAGGGAATAATACACAAAAACAGATTTAGTTACTAGTTCAACGTCACTCAAAGGTCGTCGTCTTATGCAGGTGCTACCAATTTATCTGCACACGCCTTTTTTAATGATTCCTTTAATTAATTTTTGAGAGGGAAAATAAAATGAATACATTTACTGAATTTTGCACATGACAAGAAGCCCCTGGAAAACTAGTTTCTGACAGAACAAATAAAGATTATCAGTTTGTAATGCTGCGTGTGTCCATCCCCTATATTGTGAAACATGGACACAGTATTGCCTTCGTGGTCAGAGCCCAGATTCCACTGTCTAATAATATTTGTGCATTTAAGGGTTTCCACAGAACAACACAGGAAACGGGGATCAGAAAGTTTCCCAGTCTGAATTTCCCAGGCAAAGAACACCCAAAACCCAAAACCTCATTCATTATCCTCAAACTTGGCAACCCCTTCTCTCCCCCACAGTGTTTCCCACATATCAATAACCTCTACGTGAACTCACTCGACTTCCAACACTCACATGTGCAGCAGGGCTCTGGCTGTCTCAACATGATACCCCCAAACTTGGAGCTGTACCTACAACAAAGCCCCTTCACTATCAGGTCTCGCCGCTTGGCAGCCACCATGGTCGTGCCTCTGGGCAGTTCTTTTGATGACTATACACACAAACATAAGTTTAATGTCAACGGTGAATAAGAAATAAAAACTGCATGTAAAGAAGCAGCATACAAGCCGTTTCAAAGGGTTCATGTTTGTTACCCATCCTGATCTAAATTACAGCCTAGTTATGACAAATGTGTCGGGCTACACAACATACCGACTTCATTACCATCACCGAGACACTACAGAGATGCATGCCACTACACATCTGAAGCAGTCATGACCTATTTTCACATGTGTCAAAGTAACAACACAGTTGCCAGTTCAACTGTTTCACTGGCTCATTTGGGGGAAGGGACAACTTTTTTCTTTGCTATAACAAAATTCTGTAACAGGTTTCTATTCAGGATTTTTGAAGTGCCTCGTGTCCCCTCCTGTGAGGTCTACACGTTTTTGTTTCAAGGCCAAGTCTTAATTTGAATAAATATGCTTCAACACTTTCTCTCAGAGGATCTGACTTAACTGCTACTTTCTCACACGTGTTTACGCTGGTGCCACCGCTGATACAGGACGGAAGTGACAGAATATGAGCCAGCCCTCCGCCTCAGGTAGCTGTGTGGGAATCATCACATGCAGCAACACCAGTTTTAAATGACAAACTGAAAAAATGCACGTTGAACGGACACGGATTCCATCACATGACGTACAGGCTGGCCTTTTGTATTTTGATTCAACTACCCGCCCCCCTCCGTAGGCATAAACACCGCAGTTCTTACAAAACATACTCCATCAGATTTTCCTGTAAATTTCCCTAACAAATGCTGAGCCAAACCTCACGATGCATTGAGCTCAGTCAACATCGACATGAATGAATCGACTGCAGTACGCTAATGGCAAAACACAATTACTCAACCATTTAATCAAAAGTCACCATTTCCCTTCTACGGCTCTCCCACAGCATGAGCTGGATTGGAACATTGTGTAATGAACGTGAACTAGCTGCTACTGTCTCCATTGTGCTGCTCCAAAACGCTGACAGGGGAGCGCTGAACTCAAGACCCTTGGTGACTAATGTCTGCAACTGAGCCAGTCCAGACTACAGAGGCTTGCATACCCAAAGGCACTCTTTTCATAAAAGCATTGGTGAATATCAGGGACAAAAGACTGTGTATTTGAAATTTACTGCTGGAAAGAAGGTCCCAAGTGTTTTAATCACCGACAAATACACTTCTATCTTTCTGGTTTCACAACTAAGATGGGTCAAAGAGGTCAACGGCAAACATTCATACTCAAATAAAACAAGAATCTTTAAGGACCACAGTTAATCAGCTGAGTTTTAAAATGTAAAGGCCTTGGGCAAAAACATACTCTGGTACGACACTTTATAGGTAAAAAAAAAGAATGGTAAAATGCACCGCAATGCTGATTTAATGTGCACGCATCATTCATGTGAACTTGCACAGCTATAACTCACGAGATTAGTTTCTGTCCCTGAGATTTGGGAGTTTTTTCCAATTCCCTGATGTGGTTCCTGTTACTAAAAAAACAAAAAAGGTTTCAGTTACATTTCTAGTACGCAAGATGTTCTTTACAGGACCTCAATGAATACAAGTGGATCAATAATATTAATAAGTGTTGGTAAATAGTACCTGAGTCATAGTTACTTTATTTTAAACCCTATGGTATTCTATGTAAAACCAGTTCAGTTATGTTACTTCTGGCCTGTTGCTGGAGTCTCCTACTTTCCCAAGTCAAGTAACATTGCCATGTTTTAATGTTCTTAACAATCTAAAGTCAATTTGAGTACGGACCTGTGCTACGTCAAAGGCATGGCTACTGAGTTATACATAACGGTGGAAATGGCTCTGTATAAGTGCCGAGCACCAGCCCACCTTTAAAGTAGTGCTACATGTTTTTGGACTAAGCTAGCTTAGTATATGTCATGATTCATTTAGCTTTACTATATCGTTTTAGCGAGCAACAGTAGGTAAAGCCCTGCACACCACTTGAAAAGCGCGACACACACATTAAACTAATGAGTTTGCGTTTAGTACTATTGCTTCACCTGTAGCTGACAGTTAGAAGCATCCCAGTAAGCTTTACTTTTGACTCGCTTGTTAACTTTTACCCTTTTTTCCCCTTAAAATTACAATACTTACGGCAGTTTGGAAAGTTTTGGAGATTGTTCTTCTTAAAGCTTTTCTGATGGGGTAAAACCAAACAAACTCTTTCTCCTGTTCAACAGGGAAAACTAAGGCGGGTTAGCCACTCAAACACTCAAACGTTGTTAATTACCGTCAGGCAAGACATGGCTGCCGGAAGTGACATATTACCTTGCTTGTTACTGGAACCAATGGAATAAATAAATATAGTTTAAAATAAATAAATAAATAAAAATAATGAACAAATAAATAAGTGGAATAAAATATAATAAAATTGGAGTAACGTTCGTAATGCACGTGACAGGCGATAACAAGCAAAGTCGCTAAATGACCTACCGCTACTTTTCTTTTCTTTTTTCTCTTCTTTTTTCTTTCTTTTTCCTTTCTTTTCTGTTTTTTTCTCTCTTTCTTTTCTCTTTTTTTCTTCTTTTTTCTTCTTTTTTTCCTTTTTTTCTTTCTTTCTTTTCTTTCTTTTTTCTTCTTTTCTTCTTTTTCTTTTTTCTTTTTTCTCTTCTCTTTTTCTTCTTTTCTTCTCTCTTTCTTTTTATTCTTTTTTTTCTTTTTCTTTTTTCTCTTCTCTTTTTCTTCTTTTCTTCTCTCTTTCTTTTTATTCTTTTTTTCTTTTTCTTTCCCTTCTCTCTTCTTTTCTTTCTTCTTTTTTTTCTTCTTTTTTTCTTTCTTTTTCTACCTACCGCTACCAGACTCTTCCATTCAACAGGTGTGCTTGTTTCCACCTGTTAGGTGCTTTATGCAATTTGGAATTTGTATTATTTATTATTATAGCTAATCGAGACGCAATTACGTGGGTGAAGTCATACATACATACTGAACTGTAAACATTTATAAAATATTAGCAGGTAGAAATATTTTCATATATTTGTACCCCCAAATGATTGTCACTTCCGGTTAGAAGTCTGGCTAACGTACAAGAAGAAGCGAATTTTTTTTTTTTTTTTTTGTAGTTAATACATTTTACATGTTGTTATTACTGTCTTCAAAACAGCAGTAAGTGTCAAATGACCTACTCTATGGGAGTTATGGGTTCCATATTTAAAAATGCTGTGTAATCGATATTTAACCTCTCAAACGCTGAAAAGAAGATTATGCTAAGCAGCCTCGGATGTAGTCTGCCAATCTTCTAAAAGAGATGACTGGTCTTGGTGTCCGCTTACGGACTTCAGCAATGTACACTCATGAGATAAATAAAGTGTATTCAGATATTACATATGCGAGTAACACGTTTTTCTGTTTATTTTCATTTTTCACACCCATCATTTCTCAGAATTTGTATTCAGATACCACACGTGAAACACCTGGAGGTCCTGTTTCACTCGGTCGTCTAATCCATATCTGTCCATCAGCTGCTGCAGCAGCCTCCCCACACACCCAAACTATTGGTTAATATTTAATCAAACCCGTCCAGGAAAGTAATTTCCTCCAGCAAATCACAATATTTTGTCACGCAGTCTGATGGTGTTGCATAACAAGAAAGTCTTTTCCCTGTTCGGTCACATTTTTTTATTATTTAACAACACCGAGTCTAGTTTGGCCCGAGCATGCAAACCACACCTGATCGTTGAGCCTCTTCTTTAGTCGTATACAGAAAAGCCTGTTATTTTTCAAAGCATTAATATAGCATTCTGGTAACAGTGCCTTTGTCGCTACAGGTTTAACTTATCTTTTAGATGAACATTTGAGCCTAAAGGCAATGGCTTTGTGTGTGTGTGTGTGTGTGTGTGTGTGTGTGTGTGTGTGTGTGTGTGTGTTCCATCTGCAGTTCTTGGTCACAGCTAGACTAAATGTGGCATTATTCAGTGTAGCAAACATAACATGTACATTTAGATTGTAGTCATTCAGTCGCTTTAAAATGTGTGCACAATTAGACCTGACCTGAAACTTAGTTTGATACACTAGTTCTGCAATACATCCTTCAGTTAATTATCTATTTATTTTTTATTAAACATAAAATAAATTATATAAAAAAACCCTCAGTATTCAAAGACTTAGACTAAGAAGATTAAGTCATTTTTGAACACGAGGAGCTTGAGGCTAAGACCTTTTTTCCCTCTAAAAAAATAAACAGCTGATTATTAGAATTGTTGTTCCCAAATAAACCGTCAGTCATCTTAAACAACTTTCTTAAAGAAAAGAAAAAAAAACTAAAAATAAACAAGAGGTTACTAACTTTACTAGGATTTACTCAGTTAAACAAATGCTAAATATTATAGAGTACTATACAAAAGTCTTCAGCCACTCCAGTAGTTCTCCAGGCCTTTCAAAGTTATTTGGCTGCCTTTTCACTCATTTTCAGTCCGGTTCTTGTTACCAAACCATTTTTAAGCCACTTAACACAAACACAAACCTATGATTAAGTCAAGCATACAAAGGTCCCTATAACTCAAGGGATGAGCCAGTGCTTTGTCTACACATAACAGACAACTTGGCAAAGGACCAATTTTAAATAGTATTTTTAGTTTGTCACCAGCAGGTCTGACAGGCATAAAATAGTATTTTTGCTCCATGATAGTTATCCCCAGTTGTGTAGCGTGTCTTAAAAAATGAGGAAACAGGCAGGCCTAAGAAAAAACAAAACAAATGAGAAACACTATCTACAGCAGATGAATAGTATGTGAAAGTCATGCCCTTAAGAAACAGAAAACAAATCCAGCAACGCCCTGACACAGGACCCGAGGGATGCATCTGACCCTTCAGCTGGACCAAAGTCTTATCAGAAAGTGTCTCAGTGGAAGAGTGGCAGTCAAGCAGCTATTCTCAAATAAGGGAAACTGGAAGAACTTCTCTCACAGACTGATTTAGCTCCACTGCCACAAGGACAGATATCGGCACTTATCACATCACAACCTCAATACTACAATATAGCTGATAGAGAAGCAAAATAATAGTAATGATGATACTAATGATAATATAATCATTTCAACTGCTAGAACAAACGAAACTCCCAAATATGAGATGAATGACAAAGTTCTCCTTTGCCGTGATCTGATGGGAGACCACCGTCAGAGCAGGTGACCCGACCAGGCTGAATCAACTGATCAGGAAGTCCGGATCTGTGATTGGCTGCATAGTGAAGAAGAAAGTGTCCGTTTGAATGACGCTCTTCAGTTGTGAATAGGAGTTATGCATCCAAGTGTTTGTATCTGCTGTCTGACGCGTTGCCTGCATTTGACTGTGCTGATGTTATCCAACAGAGGAATGTCTGGAGAACGTGTCTCCTTATTCAACTCCAGTGCAGTTGCCGTGGCAACCTGATCGACACAATGGCTTGGTGGACCCTGCGATATAATACAAGAGAAAAAACCCGTGTCAAAGTCCCAGTTCAGTGCGTCTCCTGTCTGGATGGCTTTCTCTCGCACGCTTCCTGCCTTATCCTCACTCTGCTCATTCACGTGCGCACACTTGTGCAGCACTCACCATAATCACTTAGTGAAGGATGCAAAAGGACAGTTTAATCACAGCAAAGTAGCTCAAACGCAGTGAAAAAATACATGTAAGTGAAAGAGGGAGACTACCATGTTTTGAATTGTCTAATTCATGTGGTTAAATCGTGGTTCAAGCCTCTTTTTTTCTTTCTTTAAGTGTTCTTTTGGGTTTGAGTTCATCTTTTCTTTGTTTTACTCAGAATCCCCGAAGCTGAGACTCACCCTTCTGAAGAATACACACCAATCTTCATTTCCTGTCCACCACAAATTCTTTTTCCAATAAGGACTGAGCACATAAGTGTTCAGAACTCACATTATCTTCAACCACAATTTTTACCCAGGTTTGTTCCGCTCCGCCGGGATGACCAAGACCAGGACACGTTTGGTTCAACTAGCTGGAATAGATCAGCGCTCTGGGAAGAGTGTGTAGAGAGAAGTGGGATAATAAAGGAGAAGTAGCTCTACATTAAGTTAGAATTAAGGAAAGAAGTAGCGCAGTCCCTATTTAATTCAGTTTATTCTTATTTTTCTTTCTCCATTTTATCCAAATTGACAAGGAGACAACCATAAAACCCTGTGTGGCAAACATCACTACAGATCTGTGTCATGTTTGTCTATGTTCAGGCTTGTTAGCCAACACAAACACACACATTTCTTTCTGTTTGACTTTGAGCCTGAATTAACAGATTTTTTTTCCGGCCACTTGGGGGCAGCGGAGACAAGTTGTGAACATCATCATGACTTTGTTGCCAGCTGGTTATGTAGACCTACGGTATTTGTATTACTGCGTTATTACTTATGAACTGCCTCTCACTTTCTATCTCAGTCTTAGAATCAGTGTAGCCACTGATAGGTTGCACGCAAGTTTATCAAGTGACCCTCATTTTAATTGAAAGATCTCTTTTTCAAGAGAGACCTTTTACAAAAAGTGTTGTACAAAGGTCTCCCTGACACAGCTACATAACAAAAAAGACACATTATACACATTCACAAATTAAGAAGAACACGTGCAAGAGTAGATATGTGAAAACAGGCTTTTTAAACGTGGAATCAGAGTATGCAGCTTCATAGTTTTTTGGGGGTTTTTTGTAGCTTGTTCCTATTTTTCCAAGTTCAGTGTACAACAGGTACAAGAACATCTAATGTCAAAATGTCCTGTAACCTCACTTGTAAGTACTGTGTTTCCCATCCTCTCTTTATATAAGATAAAATAACAAGTAAGAAGAAAAAGTGTCATATCACAGTCACATTGTTAGAGGTTGATTATTAGGTGTGCTGTTTAATTGACCACAACCTGCTTTTATATATTTAGTTTTCTCTCTTTGTTTAACGCATAGTTTTTTTTAATTTTGTATTGTAAATCTTTTTATATTAACATATATTTTATTTGGTATTATATTGCATTTTAGATATAATTCCAGTTTTCCAGGTGAAATAAAATTCTGGCCGATATTCTGATGTATACTCTGCTACACGCACCGTTTGTGCTTATAAACAGAGTCGGAGCTGCTAAATGTATGACAGACTACTTATGTGCTATATAAATACATGTATAAAGACAGGCCTTACTTTCTTATATTTCTCCAACTTAAATTTTCTAAGTTGAGTGTGCCTGCCATTAACTATAAATGCTCTGAAGTGCAGGCGATTACTGTAAGGAATGACATTACACAACAGCAGTGAGGGAAAAACACACGTTTGTCATCACAACGTCTCACGCAAGCCAAAGGGATTGTTAACATGTGCTGCAAACCTCTGGTTTGGCTGTGCGAGGGAAACAAATGGTTTATAAACTTTAGTACCAGAGGGCTCGGTGACGCAGCTGCGAAGAAACGAAAGAACAAGGAAGTGCGATGCAGTGAAATTGATAGTTCTTCAGGAAAAGAAACTCTGATTCTCAGGAATTCCCCTCCTTTAGTCAGTGGAATGAAGAAATGAGAGCTTATTTTTTAAATTGTTTCTCATGTTGGTGAGTCAAAGGAAAAGATGTTGAATACAGGGGTACTTTGGTTGGTGAACATCACAGCCTTTAAGATGGTTAGTGCCAAGCTAGGCAGAGTCTGTTTATGTCTTATGCTTTTTATCTTTCAAATTGTTGTGAGCGCCGTTAAATGTCACAATAAACACGACACTTTCCACCTGTTCATCATTAAAGTCAATGCAGAGAAAGATAGCTGTCAGTCAAATTTCGCTATGACGCCAGTGGCGTCATCAGATCCATCAGATATTTAGCGCCATCTCCGACTTTGTCTTGTGAAATTAAAGAATAAATATGTGTTCTGGTTGAAACTGAAACTGAAAGTAGGAGAAACGGAGATTTACAGTATGTGAGATACACTTTAACAGCTGAAATAAAAATGTTTTTATATTTTAATTTAACCGATATACAAATCCCTGCTCTGCAGCAGTACACTCCAGACCTGACAGCCTTTGAAAACCATGTGGTTAATAAACACTAACATGAAGCAGTCCAGTACATAAATAAATGAAGAAAGACAATCGAGAGAATAAATCTTCTTGGATGATTCTAGCGAGAGGAGCAACAATACGGTCGCTCTGTGAGGTGCAAGTCATTTAATATTTGTTACCTGTTCGCTTTCAAAGCTCCACTATTGGAGTCCTAATTCTGATCAAGTGTGCACAAAGGATCTCACAGTATCTGGGTGTGGCAAGTTGTGTTGAAGCTGTTGTAAACCTCGCCAACACCACACTGTGCACTGTGCACACTGCATTTTGTTTCCTCTTTGTTGCATTGTATGTAGTCTGGGAAACAGTGCTTAAACCTGACTTTTTTCTTTCTTTCTTTTAAAGCTGCACTTCCTGTTTCACCTGCTTTGCCTTCTCAGCATCATATTCTCGGCTGCAGGTGTGGCAACGTTGGGTGTGGTGGGAGCAGAGTAAGATTAGATAATGCTTTTCACCACTACCCACATTAACAATTGTTGCCAGTATGTTTCCAGTGCTTGCCGCTAATATTAATGCGCCTGCGCAAATGTTGCTATGACAACACTGAAGATTTTTCCCATAGTTGTCTGCATGTGTGTGGCTATACTTCTGACTAACATCCCTAAAAATGACACCAGGTTATTGTTTTTTCTTTTCTCTACAACCTGTTCGCCTTCCATCCTCATAAAAAATTGCTTGCTTCTTAAATGACATTGGTTCAGAAAGCAAGTAATCAGTTGCAGTCTGGAGCCTTGCAATAAGGACTTGTTGAGGTTCTTTAAACAGGCTGTCTGTGGTGATTCTGTGCACCCTCATCCACTTCATCATCTTTACTCTAATTGGCTCTGGGGATAAAAATAGCCGCATGTATCCATCACAAGACTGATTTACTTGCTTTCCTGAAAGCCAGTGTAACTGCAGTGAAACTGTAAAGTGTAACTGCTTGTTTTACTTTTCTTTTTTTGTCTTGTACGAATGTGTTTTTATAAACGTATTGTTATTATTTTCTCATTACAAAAGGAGGGTCTTAATTACAGAAATGATTTAATTCAGAAAATGCATCAACAGCGAGTTGAAAGGAAATCGTCAGTTATCAAATCAATATTTTCTTCTTCACTAAACGATCTCCTCGTGGATGTAAAGGAGCTCAGTAATTCTTCATGCAAATTCAAATCAATTCCCAAGCTTGTCATTTTCTCCAGTATATTTCTCTGAGAGCAGCAGCAGTGTTTGACCCAGCTGGCCCTACAGCCAGCTATAAAACCACAATGACGCAAACGCAGAGGCCACATCATTTGCATTAAAAGAGAAGATATTTAACCCTGTGTGGTCACCACAACTGTGTCCTGTTACACAGCCAGCCCTAAAAAAGCCTGGGTACTGAACGTATCCTGTATGTGTGATCTCCCACTTGAATCTCTCAGAATCCTAAACTTAGACACTCCATACCAAGCAGAGAAAATAATCTGTGCAAGGTGTTAATTCCTTATTTACATAAATAAAACTTTGATCGCCAGAGAACTTAAATGTTATCTGCAGGCTCATGCTCGCATGCAGTCTGCATTCTCTCACACAGATGGTGGTTATATGTTTAGCTGTCATCAAGAAAGCTGCAGAGAACGGTCAACATCTAGGAAGTTTGTGAAGTTTCCAGAAATGAAATGCACTTTTTTTAAAACTGCAGATTTTCAAATACTTTGCTTTCCTGTCAAATGAAAACAGAAACCTCCCTTTTTAAGGTGAAGATGTCTTTTAGGATCCAGTGAAGACCGAAGCGCAGTCGGGAAAGTTTGGAAAAGTGAATATTGAGCATTAGCACTCAAATCAGCTCTCTGTTGTCACTTCATAATCTTGCCCAAAGACACTTTGGTCTTGCAGAGTGGAGGATTGAAGCATCAACCTTTAAAAACGCCCGTCTTCCTTCAGCTGTCCGTGTGTTTGTGTGCACGAGGCTGAAGTTAAAAGAGTTCTGAGCATTATAAAAATCAGCCAGGTTTCCAGACATCGTTTGAGCCTAGACCCGGACTTTACGGAAAATTCAGTGAAGATTTCCACTCATCCATTTTTCATCCTCACAGCCCATCGTTCAGTTATTGTGCAAATGTACTGTTTATAAGGTTGATGGCAGTCAGCTGAGACTAAAGAAGAAACGTTTCTCCCGCTGAAAACGCTACGTCCAGATGAACAGAATCAACCTTTTGGGATTCATCTTTACAGTTACCTGCTTGTGCACCTGCTGTGTATATAAACCGCCCTGTGGAAGCCCCCTTCCTCTGTGGATTTCCTCCAGTACATCCAAACACCCATTCATCTTGATTTTTGTTTTGAGCAGTGAAGAGGAAGTCCAAAGGAAGCGGAGCACAGGACAGGTGGTGAGCAGAGATTGTTTGTTTTCTCCAGTTGTGAAACTGTGATTGTTGTCTGTGCAAAATGTAAATACATGTGAGGATTTTCTTTACATATCAAACCCATATGTTTACATATGTACTCTTTTAAAGCAGAGCTTTTCACTGTTCCTCCAGCTGAGGTCATGCATATTAAAAGTTTCTCTTACTGGCAGCATCTATACGCTGAAAGCTGATTATTGCACTGATTTAAAAATGTAACAATAATTCATCGACACTTTTTTTGTTGTTGGTTTTTGGATATATTTTTATGTCCTTTAAAGCACGCCAACATGCTCCCCCTGCTCTTTCCTCCTCCTTCCTTTTCTCTATTCTGTCTCATTCATCCACATCTAGGATACGCTTGGGATTTTCCCAGCCTCCAGCCAATTCCCTATTATTTCCTATAAGCCTACAATTTCCTTTTCTGGCCTGAAAACATCCCTCATCTTTTTCTTTGTGCCACACAGGGGAGAAGTTAAGTGGTGTCATTTACCTCAACTGGTGGGAAATGCGTTGCTCTGTTTTTAGCTTCGTTAGATGACTCTCCCATCCCCGTGGAACTGCATGCCTTCGAAATGGAGTGCCAGTCATATGCACGTAAGCGGTTCCATCAAATCAAATCCCTTCCTTTTACTGGGTTATGTCTGAAGCAAGAGATTTCCAGAGGGAAATTGGAGAGGAGGAAGGGGAGTTGGAGGGGATATAGAGCTACTGACAGATATAGAGTATAAAATTTAAAATAAATTTAACAATAAGCACTTACAGATGGAAATGAGAGGATCGGAGAGGGAATAAAAGAGACTAAGGTGATATAACTCACTCATAATTGTCCTTTAAAGCAAGGTTATAGTGGGTGCAAACGCAGACAGCCTCAGAGCTCTTGTTGTCACTGGGATGTTGCATATGAAGGGTCATACATGAGAATTACTCAAGCCTCTTACCCATGTCATGCTTCAAGTCTTTAGGTAAGAAGAATTTCTCCTCACTCAGAAGCCTCCGTGTGGCCACATGCCGCAGATCAGTTGCTGCCTCCAGCTCTGTCTTTCTTTCAGAAAATATAACATTTGTTTCTATTTATTCGCCAATGACACTCAGATCTATGTTCAACTGAAGAGAAGCTCTTCTTCTCCACTAGAACCCTTCCCCTGGATGGCCTCTAACTTCCTTAACTTTAATGAGAACAAATGTTTGGACGATCCCAGCACGTCTCATTTTAACCTGCACAGTCTTCAGCCTCTTATTAAGTCACACGCCAAAAATTTGGGGGTTATATTTGACAGCAATATCACCTTTCAAAAACAGATTACAGAGTATCTTTTAAAAACTTTGAACAGGCGATCCTTGTTGGACTATTCTAACTCTTGGAGTTAGTCGGACCTGCCTTGCAGGACTGCAGTTGGTCCAAAGGCTGCAGCTCGTCTTCTGACACGAACTAAAAGACGTGAACATATTTCTCCGGTGCTTGGCTCTCTTTGCTGGCTCCCTGTTCACTTCAGAATTGATTTAAAAATGTTATTGTTGACTTACAAAGCCCTGAATGGACAGGCTCCCGGGTATTTGTCGGACCTATTGCAGCCTTATGCGCCCTCTAGATCTCTTAGATCAAATGATCTTTTAGCCGTACCAAGCTCGAGGCTGGTTCACAGAGGCGATCGAGGGTTTGGGATCGTAACGATAAAAAACACTGTAAACCATAAATTTCACACCCGAGCCTCAACTCTCGCGGCCCGGTACCAAACGACTCATGGACCGGTACTGGCCCGGGGGTTGGGGACCGCTGTGCTACATAAATAAAAAACGATAAACTTTCTATAAAATGAAATTCCATCACTGTGTTTGGTGGTTTGAGCAGCAACTCTGCAGTCATTTGCAAAAAAGGAGGCAGCTTCATGCTGCAACACCTGCGTCCACTTTGCAAAACTGCCCTTATTATGTTTTTAAAGACAGAAGTTGTGGTAAATAGACAAAAAAGTCAATTACTAATGGCACAGTGTTATGTACTGTGGGATGCTCCCAAAGGGTTCTGGAGCCTGTAAACCCTCCAGTTAAAATAATAGGCCAATAGAGCATTCCTGGAAATATTGCTTAATCAAGCATATTTGCCTCCTCTTCCCGGCTACATACAAAGTCTCACATGTTATACAAAGCGGCTTAATAATGTAGCAATAAAACAGCTTAACTGTCTGCATCCTTTCCAGTAAATATCAGTAGGGAGTCACTGCAGGAGGTGCTGCAATAAACCAAGAACCAAATTGAGTAGAGATGGAGCTTGCAAGCATTCAGAGAGCGTGCACCACCACTCGGGTCCTCGTTTAAAGAGAAGGTTTTTGTCTTTTTTCAGCCTTAATTTGGAATAGCGCTGATGAATCTGATATGGAAATATTATCTCAGAAGAGTTTGCGTGCACTTTTTAAAATCTAGTTATGTTGATCACAGGTATTTACATATGGAGCCTGAAGTTAGGCCTCACCTAACACCTGCTGCTCAACACTCACAGCTTGGCCCAGAGAGATGGCTAAATAAAGATAACGAGTCGAGACTTTCTAGTTTTGAAATACTTTGCATTTATTTTGCATAGCAATGCAGGTCAATGCAGCTACCTTTAAAATCATTTATTGCAATAAAAACTGCATCGAGACCAGAACACTTCAGTCTTTTGCAGTCAGCTGAAACTTTGCAATACTGCAGCTGTTATTTGACATCTAAAATAAAACTTCAGCTACTGCAGAAATTGATTCTGTTTGACATTTGTACCATCTGTTTTTAATAATCACTTCACATCTCTCCCGTGTGTGTTGGAAAGCACCCTTGCGCACGTCTGAAAGGTGTTCGTTTGTGTGTAACATTTTAACTGGGGCACAAAACGGGCAGCGTATTTACGTGTGCGTTTCTGTTCATATGCGAAGGCCTTATGTCGCATGAGGACAGCCCTGTCAGATTGCGTGTAGGCTGCGGCGCTGAGTCTGTGTCACACTGTGTCCCATCTCAGCACATTAGAGCCAAACCTTTGTGATGATGCAGCGTACACGGGGACATCAAAGAGAATGAGGAGGAACATAGTACAGATACGAGGACCAATTTTAATTCCACGTCACTTTCCTGACCTGAGAATTATTTCTATATTTAATGGTTTATTTCTGTCTGGACGGGCCAGAGTCCCAGATTATTTATTTATTTAGGCACTCGGTTGTGGTCAACTAATTAAGGAAAATTACATGTCTGGATTTTTTTTTAATTTCTTGATAGGTTTCCATATTTTTATTGCATATTAGAAGGCTTTAAGAGAAACATTTATGTAGTAGTGCTGAGTGTTACAATACTCTGCTCTTATTCTCTGGTTTCATGTTGTAAATTGAGTTTTGAGTCTGCTGGACTAAATAAGGAAATGTCCTCTCTGGCTCTATTTTTTGTTTCTCTTGTGTGACTTCAAGTCAAAGGTCAAAATTGATTATGGCAACATCCCTTAACCTGCCTCTGACCCCACATCGGCCTCTAACTCTAGGCAGCAAGAATTTGAAGGTGCGTAAATCCACAGCAAGCAGCTGCATCTCATTCCCTTTAATGAAGCGCTGATGACATCACGTGACACAAACATGTGACAAACTGCTGAAATGAATTAACTTTGGAAGTTCAGCAGTGTCGCCACTCCACACTTGGCAATCAGAAAAAGGGAACACGGAAAAGAATCATGCCAACATCATGTGTTTGAAATATAGAGTTACAACCAAGTGTTGAAGTCTGTTAATTGGGGGCAGACGCCAGTACACAGGAGCACTCTTTTAATTCACCCCTTTGTCTTTATGTCTCTTGTTGGACTTGAATAGCTGCTCAGGCTCATCAAACATAAGTTAGCCTCACACGAGCTGTTGGACTCAATGCAGAGTCACTGACGTCACACCAACTGACGATTATATCATATCCTAGATAGATTCAGATTTTGGATGTTAACAGAGTTACGCACATTCACTGGAAACAGTCTCATTGGCAGCAGTAGTTGTTTTTTTAACCATCTGCTGTCTGATTATCATAAAATTTTTGTAGGAAATCTTCACAGTTGTGTTCCAGTTAGAATGACTGTTTCTTTGCTCCTTGATTGCCAAGACTTCCAGATCACCTATTCTGACTACCTGGCATCAGAAAGTTGTCACTGATGTTGACTTTGATTTTTTTTTTTTTAGGCAAGTGAGACATTGAGAACAGGACACTATTGTGTAAATTCATACCTTGTTAGTCAGCTTGAATGTCAGGAGCAGCGCAGGCCTCCAGGTGCCACTAGCAGGGATTTTAGGCCATTCTTAGTACACTTTCATACACAGGCTATTTTTACAGAACAGGACCCAGGTGCTCTGTAAATACAGTCTTCTATTGTGAGGCAGACTAATGAAACATGACAAACGCGTGAAAACCCACCAGGAGCATGACTGTGACCCAATTTGTTGCTCACACCCATGGTGAAAATAACAAGGCCACAAAGGGAGAAGAACGGCAGACACAGTAGGAATATATTCATGCTTTGCTTTTAATCACTTCATAGAAAAAGTATTTCAGATTTATTTTTGAACACAATATACAATATAATACCATACATTCTGTGAAACATTTAATAACCCACCTGCAACAACTGGCAGACTTGAACATATTATTGACAATAAAAGAAACAAACCCATCTCTCATGCAGATAGTGCTAAATCTGGCTAACCATTTGGACACAACTAGGACCAAAAAAAGAAGAAGCTTGAACATAGTTAATGTTGATACTGACAATTTGAATTTCAAAACTGCTAACAAGTTTGGTCAGAAACACTTTAGCACAATCAGTTACATAAGATCATTTTTGTTGGTAATCCAGAATGTTTCATGTTAGTGCGGGGCGTGTTGTAGCATGCTAACAATACCGTCCCCATGAGATCTACTTTTACATGAAGTGCATTAAGTGTAAAAGGAGACAATCGCTTTGTGTTTGTCAGTCGAACCTGTATCTGGCCTCGTATATCAGCAATCTTCATTCAAACGCCAGATGGAGAAGCTTAGGTTGTAACGAGCCACTGAGGGGAGCTAAGCTAATATGCTAAGCTATTAGCATACTTTAAAACCGAGCACCGACTAAGCTAAGATGTTCCTAGCTCCTACATCCAAGCCTACGCAGTTTAACGTGTCCTCTATGTTGCCTCTGGGTTACCAAATTGCTGATGTCAGATGAAAACCTTGTAGTGAAATGCGGTTGGTCAAAAATGTGTTTAATGTGTTGTATTTTCTTGGATTCAGACTATTTCAGCAGAACTCTGATATTTGGAAAACAGATTTAGATGAAATTCAAGACAGAAAAACAAAGTGACAACATTTTTGGTTTAATATTCATGCATAATATTAATAATTTCCATGTTCTTGTCTGTGACATGATATTTAAATGTATCTAAACTTGTATGTGAAAATTAAAAAAAGAAGCTGTTTCGTAGATACAAGGTTTCCATCTAACAACAACAATATGTCTCTTTAGCTGCTGCTCTGTTGGGCACTCAAAACATTGTGCGAATATATACTTAGATATATTTATATATATTTATATATATAAAAACAATATATGATACATATATAAAAAGGCTCTAATTAAGAGTCTTCTACACATTAGACACCACCACTTCCAGGTAATGCAAGTGCATATAAATTAAAATAGATTTTACACTGAACCAGTATTTCTTATTTACAGGCTTAAAGTATAGAATAAATACACTGTTATAAACAGCAAAAGGACCAACTTGAGCTTCTAGCGACAAACAGTAGAGACAAAGGTTTGGAGTGATGGGGGTAAGGCCTTATGAGGCTAAGACCTCATCCAGACACATACATACATCAACGCTTGTGCATACATATGAAACTTACTCACATACTCCATACACAAAACTAAGCATGCTTATGTGAAATCAGCTGAAGTACCTTTGAGTATCAGTAAACTAATTAAAAAAAAGAGAAAAAGACGTGATTACAGAAGCCACGAGAGCCAAAGTCTAATGGCCTGCAAACCATTTCAAACCATCAGACATTTTTGGGGGTTGTTTTAAACTAGAGCGCCTAATTATTCCTATTATTATTTTTTTTTAATTTCTTTTTTCTGTGGAAACAGGCATAGCCTTACATGCTGAATCCAGCAGTTCCAGCTGTGCCAAATCCTCATAACCTGACTGTCCTGGAAACCTGATACAGCAGAGAGGGAGGGACAATATTCAACTGACGTCAATGAGCAGGAGCAGAACATCAGGGATTTTTTAGCGTGAGGAAGAAATAGCTGGCCTGATTGTTTTGAGGTCGTGTCCGCGGAGCCTAGAGGGGTTTGTAAACCATGTGAATACTGACGCTGATGAGGGTCGAAGAGTGCCTTTCAGACAGGCAGCTGCAAGAGCGCCTTTAATCATCTGGTCTGGGCCTGATTGCAAAGAGGCCGGGGTGGGGGGGGTTTCAACTAACAGGATTATTACCACTGTAGCATACCTGTGGGCTAAAAATAGACTCATCGCTGTTGCGCATTTTATCCTGAGCAGATTTCTTTTCATCGCAGATCTTAGCAGCTTGACGTAAGGGCCTGTTTGCTCGGGTTTCTGCGCATTTTATCTGGCAATGAGGGCTTGAACGTGGGTAACGCCTGTTTCACAGCAACATAACTGCAAAAATGAACAGACAAAAGTGTCTAGCTCAAACAGTTTACACTGAAAGATCAGCAGGAATCATGTAGGAATTTAGCATTTTGCATGAAAAGTCGAGTGTTGGTTTGAAACAGCAGGAAGTGCAATGGTCTGCAGGCCATTAAAAACTAAAAGAAAAGCTGTTTAACAAGAACGAGAGGTGTTGTATTTGTGTGCAACTGTGACATTCATTGACTGACATGTGATACAGAAAGCAAGAAGCTAAACGTGCGGCGTGAACCATGGATTTGAATTCCACGTGTAAAGAAGGAACTTGTGCTGAAATGTTTTCTCGTTTAGATGAATTTGTCCAAAAGTTGTTTGTCGACATTTGTTTGGATATCTCTATTGCCCAATACATGGAAGACTTTTTTCAATATACAAAAAAAAATTTGCTCTATTCAGTTAAGAAAAACAAAACAAACAAACAAAAAAACATTTCACAGACATACTAGAGTGTTCAATAAATAAAAAACTATTATAAAGACAATAGTAAAAAAGGCACACAAGTCCTTTGACAAATGGTACAGGAAAAAAGTAAACACTTCCTCTTGCTATACAAATGTGTCTCCATCAGTAGATCTCACTCTATGCTACTTCTAGATCATATCGTGTATCGGTAAAAAAGTCTCAAGGTACAAAACTTCTCTCAGTAGTGTCAATGTCCATTTAATGCCAGTCCAGAAAAGAAAAGTAACCATTTTCCAAACTGGCTGAAATCCTTCAAGTTCCACCATCAGTCTTGCTTTCCCATCAAGACTCAATTGTTCGCGTGAATTATTTCCTGAGAACTCTGAAGCCGCTTCGCTGAAACCGTCCGTCCGTGCCTGGCTTCAAACACCCAAGTGCAACATGCCACTGCGCGGGGCAAAACTAAGCCCTTGCCTCTGTGGGCTTTTTAAAAAGGACAGCAAGAGGATTTCCCCTCTTTTTCCAAAAAAAACACCCGCCTTTCAAATCACCGAGTGAACCTGATGCTGGAAGCCCTATGTGTCTGTGGGCGAAGCCTCGTGCGTCACGATCTCTATAGCTGTCGTGGGCTCGATCATGCCTTCCTCGTCATTCTCCTGACCGTCCAAATAGTCCAGCGGAGGAGAACGCGAATCTCCTAGACTGTCCTCCTCCTCCTCCTCCTCATCCAGCTCTTCCTCCTCTTCGTCTTCCTCCGCGTCGCCGTCTTTTTCCATTCCGTCCAAGTCCTCCTCCTCTAAGGTCAGCTCAAATTGAAATTTCTCCCCGCCCCCCGGCCCTCCGGTGCCTCCGCTGTGTCCGTGTGTGCTCTGGTCGTAGAAGGGCGGAGAGGGACTTTGGGGAATCATGCTCTGGTACCAGTTCCTGTTGTCCTCCAGCGTGTCCAGAATGTCCTGAGCATCGGGGTGGACCAGGTCGGCCCAGGTCTCCCACAGAGGGTGTACGATGTAGTCTATGAAGCCCACCTGAAAGAAACAAACGAGTGTTAGGAGTCAGTGTCTTTTAAAGCTTTCCTGGGAATTCTCTCCATCATAGCTAATACAGTTTCTGCATACCTGGCTCTTTTCCACTGAGGCTGTGTGTTTATCGCACATCGGACTGATCTCCATGCCCCGCTCCCTCTCTCTGTCTCCTTGGTGAAAGAACTCCTCCATTATCCGATCAGTCCACTGACGATACAACTCCAGGGACTTAGTGGGGTTACTCAAGTCGGCACAGTGCACCATGTTACGCAGCACCTGGAAGTCATACAGAGTTGAAGACTGTCACTACACAGACTACAAAAAAGAGATGGATGACGTGACTGAGCCCCTCGTGCACAAACTTGTGCCATTATTACTGCTCAGGCAGACGTCACACATACCTGTATCCTGTCGGTGTAATTGTCTAGCAGCAGCACTCCGGAGCTCGTCACCTTTTTCGTTTCTACCATAGTCTTCAGATCGGCCAGCAGACTCATGTGTTTGGACATGTCAGTGGCCAAAACCTGAACAAAAGAAGAAAAAACACTTGATCAGCATCTGGCTTTGGAAAGTTTCTGTTTTTTTTAGTTTTACTATGAAATAATTGTAAAGAAACAAGAATCTGGAATTCCTACCATGTCGATAACCATCTTGCGCAGGGACTGACGCTGCTTCTTTGTGAGGTTCTGGAAGATATCACAGTTGTCTTCCTGTAGCAGCTTGAATCCCACAGCCAGATGATGGTTCTCCAGCACAGACTCGTCGTTGTACATTAGAGCCAGCTCAGAGTCTGCGTAGTGGTTAAAAACCGATGGTTAAACATGCTCCGATGGCTTTGTTTCGTCTCATATGAGTGGACACTTTTTGTTTAAGCGTTTCAGACTTACTGGTATTGATTAAAAACTGGTTGGATACTCCGGGATGATCAACGTCATGGATAGCCGCAGCAAAGATGGCTGCCAGGATCTCGAGATCTGTGAAGACCGCCTGTAAAAGTAATCAGAAAGGAACAGTGTTAAACAATGTCCTGAGATTGAAGCTGAAAGCAAAGAGCAGATAATCTTTGACACTGACAGCTGAGTGGCAATGTGGGAGAAATCCAGTTGTTTCTGTCACACTCTGCCTTCAAAGAAAAACGGCACACTGCCAAGGTCACACGAGGACGGAGAATTAGTATTTCCTCAACAAGCTAGCTAATAGGCTGTCTGCCTTTTCTGTGAAGATACATTGTGACAGTATAATACGCCGCCAGCTGGCTGCTATGACGACAGATGGGGAGAGCCTAGAAGTGTAAATCAGGATCTTCAGATTGGGTCATGTTGACATGGCTGCATCTCACCAGCTACTCGAGCTTGAATAGAGCTTTT
Organism: Aulonocara stuartgranti; assembly: GCF_965226115.1. Classification (NCBI taxonomy): domain Eukaryota; kingdom Metazoa; phylum Chordata; class Actinopteri; order Cichliformes; family Cichlidae; genus Aulonocara; species Aulonocara stuartgranti. Next base: position 38,733,546 of record NC_138953.1, read on the forward strand.
AGAAAGTGTTCACCGGAAAATCTGAACAAATAAGGCGTGTGAGAGGGGGGATTCTCTCAGAAGAGGAGAAGGGAAAATATAGATGATTCATCGGAAGGACGTGGAGCTCTTTAGCCATCCAGGAAAGTGACACACGAGGTGATGTAAGAGCTCACCCTCCTAATTTAGTTTTCCCTTATTTCAGCAGATTCTGGCTCCTGATTCAAAAACGGACGAACTCAACCAAAGTGGAGAGCTACTGTAAGGCCAGCTAATGATTGGCATTACCAAACCTCGAGTTCAAGTCGGACTTTAAGACATCGCTTTCAGAAAGACTTACATCCAGGGCTGGAGTTGAGAGGAGGATGTGTGTGGACTGTGCTACGTCAGCAGCGTGCAGGCTGTTGTGGTAGGCCACATCTGAATGGTAGTGATCTTCTAATGTCATCATGTAGGCCACAAATGTATCTGCCGGGATCTTAAATGTCTTTAGAAGGTCTCGCTCCTAGGAGAAGGATACAGGGATAAACATGAGGAAGGAAACCCAGGTAACGTTTAAGTAGTAGGAAGTAGTAGAGGAGTCCTTACCTGGAAGATGGCGTACATGATGCAGGTGAGAGGTCGGTTGTTGGAGAACTCTGAAACCGAGAAGATGTTCAGGCCCCATTTGTTGAGGTCCTCCAGCTCCTTGGACAGCAGCTCCTCCTTATCAGTCTTGACCCCGAAGCGTGCGATGCTGCTGCTCGAGAGCGAGGGCCCGTGGGAGACCTTCTTGACCCCGCTAATCTGTGTCATCAGCTGCTGCTTCTGCTGCTTCTTCTTCTCCCGTGTCTTGGATGTTGGCGATGGGATCTCCACCTCATTTTGTTTGTCTACGTGAGTGGGGATTAAAAAAAAAGATGGATTTTGGTCAAGTAGAAGGTAAGAGGCTTATTCAGCAGTTCAGTGAAGATGTCTTGTATGATGGTTGGGATGTGAGAACCCAGGTGTGCTATATAGACGCACCTGTGGCAGGTTAATTCCTCGGGGGGTTTATTGATTCGCTCACTCATTCATTCATCTGTCCCTCCAGTCGTTTGCTTATTTATGCTCGCTGTCATCCATGTCTCTCTCTCAGAGCTCCCACTGCTCATTCATCCACATCCCTCAACCCCCCTTGCAGCGCCTCCGCCCCCCCATCCCAGCCTCACAGCAGGTGGCTCACATCTCATCTCCCGCTCTGTGACTCTCGGAGGTCAGCCCGTTGACACACTCAAAGCTGAGGCTTCGCCACGGGCAAAACTGTTGGAGTTTTTTTGCAGCTCTATCAGATTCAATAGTTGATGACATCAGCGAGCCTGTGCGGCTAAATAAAACGAATCGGAAGGCAAAAAAATTAAAATAAACACTGACATCACGCCAGTCTCTGTGCTAAAAATAAACATGATAGAAGTGATTTTTTCCTGTAATGAGCTTACACCGCCGTGTTTACTGCAGTCGCAGAGGAACCGAATAAGACCCTGCAGGGACCGGCTATTCTGCACGCGTGCGCGCCGCGCGCTCGTCTATCAAGCCTCGACTCGGCTCATTGCTGGCCTATCAGCCTTCCCCTGCGGAGGGTTATTCAATTACCAGGCGTAATTCAAATAATCACTTTCACTCTCATGCTCTCCCTCACATTTCTCTGCCTTCTTCTCCCCGCGCCTCGATCGCTCTTCAGTTCTCGCCTGGTAATTGAGAACGGGCAATTAAGCACACTCAGACATGTGCTGCGTGGAAACAAAAGGAGGAGCAATGTATTGCTCTCTAATTTATTACAAGTCATTGTCACCACTGCTGTGCAGTGTTTGCGTGTTGCCTGTATATAACATATATGTGTGTCTGTTAGCTGAAATATGGATAAACTGAGCTCACTCTTTTCTCTCAACTTAGCTGGTACGAAACATGCAAACAAATCAGCAGATGAAATAAATATCCCAATCGGCTATTTTGTCTCTTGTTTTTCTTCCGCTCTCACTTTCCAATCCTCTGTCACCTCCCACGTTCACTTAGATTTCAGCCAAACTCGTTTCACCCTCCTCCACAAGCTCTTCCCTGAGAGATTCGGTGGGGAAGATGGAAGAGGAGCCTGGGAGACGACTATTTTCCCAAAGTTGGGTGTGCTGGCTGATCCAAAGGGAGTTATGACAGATTTATGATGCAAGGACAGCTGGGAAAAGGTCCCAAAAAATAAATTAAAGGCACACGTGAGCTGCTGTGTCGAAAGCAATCGTAATTGGAAATCCTTGATTAAAATAGTCCCCGCTAAAAGTCTGAGATGTTTATTTATCTGGGGGATGAATCGTGCTCCACGAGCACCGTTTTACCAAGCATGAGGTCGTCTGTCACAAAACGATGGGACTTGTGATGGATCTACCAGGCCTATGGCATCAAAATTTAATTTCCCTGAGACTGAATGATGCTCTTTTTTTTTTAGTAACAAAAATAGGATAAAGCAGAAATAAGTGCATTACTGATGCGATGTTAATCTTAGTGGATGGAAGGATTAAAACAGTCCTTTTGGTGAGCTATGGACCGTGCCAGGTCTGCTGTGCTGACTCCTTTTCTTCTGATTAATATTTTCTCTTTCCTCCTTTGCTTCTTCAGCCCCCTTCAGCAGGGTAATCCTCATTTCCTTATCGAAGTCGTTGGTGAGTGGATTCTCGGATCGGCAGAGAGAGAGAGGGACAACAAGGTGTCCCTGCTGACAAAGATGCATTAAGATGGGGATGAGTCACCCAATCTGCCGAGCTCATCTCCCTGCCAGCAAAGGGGGTTCCTCTATACCTCCATTTTTTTCCCTTCAGTGCAGTGAGGTCTCTCCCTCCCTCGCTCGTTTGCTTCTTCTCAAAGCCCGTCTCGCTCTAAACGGGGGCCGAGGGATCCACTGACAGCGCTATACCAGCGGGGGACGGCAAACGATCGGAAACAGAGTGTCTGAATAATCTCGGCTACCTTTATGAGCATTATCTCTGAAATATATCAGCCTATTTCTTTCTCCCTCTGTATATCTGGGATGAGATCATTTACTTCTACTTTATTTCTCTGGCTTTGTGCATCCTGCATCGAGCACTCTTCCGTAGACTTATCAGGTTTCCTGAAAATCAACTTTGAATCTGTTTTGTTTCATCGGTTGTTGATTGATGTTTCTAGAGCCGTTTGTTGCATTACGGTTTCTTTTTGTGCTTTGGTGCCAAGAACAAAACCAGAAAGGTTTTAAAGCTGAATATTCATAATTAGATGTCCGCATCTATTCTCAGACGTGCAGCCCACGCCGACAGCATCCAGTTCCAGTTCAGACTCCGAAGCCTTCTTTACAGTCGATACCCTTTTTTATTCTCGTAATATTTTGAGAAATTAAATATTAATACTTTTTTCAGTTCTGTTTCAACGGTCAGATGTCATAAACGTCGACACAAAGCTTAATGGCGCAGTTTTTTTATGGTACGCCCCCACAGGAAACCAGCCAGAGCAACTTGCACAGCTCGACATCATGCAAAAGACCGAACCTCCACAAAGAAAGAAAAGAAATTGAGCTCTGTGAGCTGTAATGTTGCATATCTGACCAAACACACAAGTCATAAACGTGATTTGTGGAGGCTTCAGATGGATCATAAACATCCAGTAGCTGTTTTTGTTTAACTTATGAACATGGTCGTGATTTTGAGTTTGTGTACACAAGACTTCCATTTACCTAGGAAGGTGTTGGAGATGAATTCGGAAACCTGGTTCCCAGACCGACTCATCTCGGATAGGTGCGTCAACTCCCGATTCAACATTCTCTTGAACTGCAAGAGAGAAAGAGGAGGAGGAGGGGGAAGAGAGAGAGAGAGAGAAATGTCGTCAGTTTCCACTGGAGAGGAAATCTGGGAAACATTAGGATATATACGGTTACATGGAAAATTTACAAGTGCCCAGTTTTATTCTGCCAGGTCAAGAATGTCACTTGATATTTGTGCTTTTCCACAGTTTTCCCTGAAATGAATTAAGATGCAGATAATTATTAGCGTTAACAGTGAGTAGGCTGCCACTTTTTAATAAGCCTCAAATTACCCGCAGCAAACACTTCACAGTTTTATTACGCTGGGTCGCATATTTGGGGCATTTAGCCATTTTCCCTGCATCAGTGTGCAAAAATTTCAATGATGCAAGAGGAAAATCTGCACGCAGCTCGAGACGTTCCTCTTGTTGCCAACATTTCACGTAATTTCATGTAATTTGCACATTGCGAACAGTTCTACGGTGGTTCAAACATTTAAAAAAACACTTGTGATAAACAGGCACAGAGTACACAGAGACCCAGACACTGCAGCAGCAGCTGTTTATGACAGGCTGTTGCATGCGCGTGCACACACAGACACACAGCTCTGCAGAGGGCTCAAGATGGAGCCCGAGCCGTCGGATCCCCCACCACCATCGACAACATCCCTCTAATAATGATGGAAATATCTTTGGGTGCACGCGTCGTGCCCACAAAAGCAGCCGATCGGTTCCAAACCGATCTTTAGCTTCTAATGACAGAACAGCACAGAGAGCTATAATGAGGCCAACGCGGTATCCCCACAAGCTACGTAGATAAGCGCCACACACCTTAATGTAACCCCAAGACACCGACAGCAGGTAATTGGCTTCAGGCATTTTGGACCCCGTTTTCTCGTTCCTACACAAAGCCAGAACTGTAATCCAAAAAGGGAGGATGGGGGCAAATTAGAGGCAGATGATCAGGATTCCTCCAGCACCCAAAAACAGGGGGGAAAAAAAAAATCCTCTCTTCTCTCCTCTCGGGTTTCTCTTCTTCTCAGCAGCTAAGAGAGCAGCTCGATGGTGGCTCACTCTCTCTCTCAGCAGCAGAAAAGGGCCAGCTCTGAGTTTCCATGCTTGGGAATGGAAATCTGGGAGGATGGACGGATGTGCGTGAAAGAAGGAGCTGTAAGCGAGGAGACCCAGCGGGCTCGATGGATCGGCTGGAGCAGCAGCTGGAGCCGTGAGCTGGGGACTGTCTGCGCACTGATGAATAATGGAGAAGAAGCGAGGAAGGGAGGAGGGGAAAAACGGCGATGGAGAGGGGAGGAGGAGGAGGCGGGAGTGAGGCAGTGATGTTCATCTGACTAGAGGGGGGGTTCCTCTACTGGATTTGTCTCGCTTTGCTGCTCTCGCTGCTGTAGCACTCCCTCCCTCCCTCCTCTCGCCCTCGCTGTAGTCTGCCAGCCCCAGCAACACACTCCAGTCAGAACACATGATTTGACAGAAAGTGGGGGGGAAAGGGGGGAGCCCAAACTACAGCTTGGCATTGGTGTATATGTAAAGTTATAAAGGGGTGTGTGAGTGATTGATATTTAATATCCATTTAATATGAACTCTTTCGCTCTCTTTTTTCTCTCAACTACAAAACCACTGCAAGTAATGTCCGTCCTCCTTCATTCCCAGGCCCTGTAATGTCATGAAGCTGTGAAACTGCGCCTCCCATCTACGAGTGAAACAATGGGAAGAGCGAGAGGGATGCTGCAGCACGTTTTGAAGAATATGAACGTACAGCGATGGTATTTCTAATCGCCATTATCTCTATTATCCCCTCCCGCCCCCTCTTTTGTGTCTTCTGTTGTCTCCTGACGTGCAGCCACGGCAGCCATTGTGGAGAACTCATAAGCCTGTTCATTATCCGCACCCCATAATAATATTAGATGCTGACAGGGTGTTTGTGGACGGCTATTTTTAACAGCCAAGACACAGGAGGCGAGACGGTTAGAGAAGAAGGAAGATAATTGTGTCCTTCCTTCCCCAAGTTAGGTGACACGAAGCCCACGGTTTCTCTCGCTGCCTGTAACTGCGTGTGCGCCAATTACCAGAACACCCCGATGCCATGGCAACAGCACTAGGTAGCCAGTGTCAGGCTGTTTTTTTTTTCTAAATGAGGAGAGGGGAGGCGAAGGAGAGAGGCTTCCCCTATTGCTTCCCAGGCAGACATGTGCAGTAGCTGCTGAGCTGTCACGAGGACTCACCACACACATCGCCCCTGCTCGCATCCACTGATGCACAGGCTGAAAATCGCCTCCTCCTCCTCGCCTCCACCACCATTCCCTCGCTCTGCTTCATCTATCCCTCACTCTCCACCGCTTACATGTCAATTTCTCTCTCGGCTTCCACTAGCCAACACAGTCATCAATCTCTGTCTGTCTGCTTCGCTGGCAGAATCGATGGGCTGTCCTCAGAGCAGGTGTTGATACTGGCTGCGGTGTACAAGGCCAGGCCCACCTGACCGGAGCGTAACACCAGCAGCACCAGACGTGTCAATCACGACTGGGCTCTTATGTGTGAAAACCTTGAGGACAGCTGCGACGCCTCCCTCACGCTTCAGAACATATCCACAGGAAACTGTAAACAGAGGTTCCCAGAGAATCTCTCGGCCCTAATGTGTGTGTGCGGGAAGATGAGGGGGAGATGAAAGCTTTCCCGAGAGAATTCCTTCCGGATTATCCTGCCAATGAGGGAAAGAACCAGAAGCGAGGAGGTGGGATGCAAGGAGAAGAAAAAACACAGAAAAGGAGGAGGCAGCTCTTTATATAATAGCTCACTGCATAATATATAAAGAAACCAGAAATAACAGGATGCAGTGTCGAAGTGCCGTGCTTCCCCCAGAAGCTGCGAGAAAAGTGCGCACACGCTCCGCAGCAGCCTGCGAGCGCCGTCACCTGCATTTAAACCCAGTCAGTGCTGACATGTTTTATAAGTGTGTGTGTTTCAATGTGTCGCTGCCAGTGTGTGTTTGGAGTTGGCTCTTTCATGAGGGAAGCCTCCTTATCTCCCACTGACATCATGACACTGGAGGGAGATTAACCCATCCAAAGATGTGTGGATACATCTCTCCGTCACTGGAATCTTTATTATATTTGTTTCACCAGTTAGCTCCTTTCATTTATTATAATCTAAATCAGTTTTTTCAACAAATTTTCCATTATTTTTGCTTTTATCTCGTCTTCCTCTCGCTTTAAGCTCCATATCTCTGTCTTCTAACCTCTTACTCCTCCCCTTCTCTCCCTGCTTTCGGTGGGTGGGTTGATTCAGCAGAGAGGTGCTCTGACAGAGGGAAGGAAGGTGAATGGAGCCCGTGGTACATCAATGAGAGGTGGAGGGAGGGGCATTCGTGCAGAGCCCCCTCCGTTCAGACGTGATCCCATCGGACAGCTCGCCGTGCAGGGCGGCGAGGCGGACAGGTGGACCGGAAGGCAGACACGGAGTCTCCCTCTGACACGAGACTGATCTTACGCAACATCAGCGTGCTTCCATTATCTGAGCTGGCGCTGCAGCCTCAGGGTATCGTGTCTGTTACTCTCTGACTGTTTCTCCTCATCGTTCTGATCTTTTTGCACCACAGCTTAGAGGATGACTGAACTGGAACTCTCTGGTGTTGCTGAAATCAGCTGAAATTTTCCAGTTTGTCTCGTTACCCATTTGCGCCTGAAGTGGTTCAGACTGAAGTTGTGTCTCTGAGCCACTAGTGGGTGCACTACACCCATTCTGGTCAGTCTTGACTTAGTACTGGGCTCCCAGTCTGTACTGGTATTTACAACTTATGGCTAAATCTGTAAATATCTTTGCACCTCTGTGAAGGTGCGAAACACACTTTAAAAGTAATCAATTTCTTGATTTAAGTCACTCAGGATTTGCAAGGAGCTGCAAGTTTTATTTATTATCGTGATTTTTATGCTTCTAAACACAGTCTCATATTCACAGCATGCATGCAGCGTTGCTGATTATAACTCGTGCAACCATCTCCTTTACCAGCAAACGTGCAGCGTTTGCGGTTAATCACCTCCTCGGTTTAGCAAACGTGTGACGCCAGATTGTAAAATCAGCACAGCGGCGCGGAGGGGTAGTGACATAACTCGGAGAAGATCAGGAAACTTACCTACGTATGAACTGTGCGTATGTTGGTTAGAGATACAGACAATTCTGAGAGACGGCCTGACTACCTCTCACTTCCTCTGACTCACTCGCTTATGCTTGTGTGTGCGCGTGTGTGTGTGAGAGATGGAGTGTATTCATGCATCTGTGGTCCCGTACAGTAAAATATAGAGGGGGGAAAAAATGAAGGTTTCGAGAGCAAAAAAGGATGGGAAGGAGAATCGCTTTTAAGCCGACTGATTGATTCTAATCGCTCCTGGTGATCACAGCCTCAGATGTAGTTTGCTTCACTATTTTTAGGCTCGAGGCTGCAATGCTCAGCTCGAGTCGGGGCTGCTTCGAAAGCAGAAAGCAACCCTCTGTTAAAGACCACGCTGCAAAAAAAACCCAGGAAATGCTCAAATCGTCTGTTCTAAATTCTCCTCCTAACTTCTGGCAAAATAAAGAATTGCAGAAATGTGTTCTCGACACTGTGCACCCAAGCTACGAGCACTTCACCACTACTTCTCTCGTCAGACAACCTGAGTGTTTTGGCCTATGTCAAAAAAAAGTCTTTGGTACCCAGCTAAGATACACTCCTTTCCATCCGCTGGACCTCCTGTGATTTAAATCTGTGGCTCCTTCCCTCATTTTAGGCAGTTGGAGACATTAAAAGCAGACAAAGCTGAACTTTTTATAAGCAGTAACTATGCAGTTACAGTGAATACTGGTTATTGTCACTTATAGGTCACTTACAAACTAAAGAAATCGCTTTGGCATTTGGCCAGGAAGAACAAAACGACATCTGCGCTTAATTATCTGGAAGCACCATAAATCTCTCATGAGTTTGATTCTCTGGGAGTAAAGGTTATCTAGTTCCACAGACAGAAACAATTTGGGAATACGCAGCAAAGGAAGCATAAAAGACCCCCGAGGCAAATGCAGAAGGCAGGTTTGACCACCATGAGTTGAAAATTAATATTCAAAGGACAAACTTTTCAGTAAATTGAAGCGGCAATAAATACTCCCAACATGCTTCCAAAGTGAAATCATGTGCAGACTTGAAATAAAATGCTGCTAAAATTCGCTCCAAACTCCACCAGGATCAAAGGGCATATAAGTACACAATGTGTATGAAAAAGCAATGTGTATGTAATATATTAAAATATATATATATATCCAATAGCATTCAGTGCAAGAAAAAGCTTGAGCAAGCCACAAAACATCTGTTCTTTTAAGTCCAAGCAAGGCAGGAAATCTCACCGAATGGCGAATGATTACAAACTGTGTCTACCAGCATAAAATTATAAAAATAACAAAACTCACCTTCCTCCAACCGTTCAGCTTCCCTAATTTCCTCTCTTTCTTGTCAAAGCAACAGGCGCCCATGTTGCTGTGTGTAAAGTGCAGGGTAGAGTGGGGCTGCCGTCCGTTAAAGTGTCTCAGTCTCAGTCTGACTACAGCATGAGTAAAAGGACCAAGCCTCTGCTCTCTGACGCTGGGAAACGCCACAGCTCTAGTGACTCACTCGGGACTGCGAGGTCTGATCAGGCTCTACCTCACACCCTGTGTCTGTGGAGCAATGACTGTGTTAGACCTCTGCTACATACACACTCCCTCTTGGGGAGGTCCCGCCTCTAGCCTTTTCCCCCCCCTGCTCCTCTTGCTTGCTGCTCAGCGCTCTTGCAGCTGGCAGTCACATCTCCGAAGCTTTGCTGTCACTGTTAAATCTACTCGGGTGACCGGCTCTTTAAAAAGCCCTTTACACGTGCTCGTCTCCATCAGATTTCTTCATGGTTTCATTATTCATTCTAAGATGCAGTAATTTGCTGCTTGGTGTTTGTGGATTTTGTATTGGGGGGATGATGATGTCATCATCTCAGGCTCAGGGATAGGGATTCATTTTTCCTTGAGCTTTCTTTGATAACCAAGAAAACACTTAATGAATTAATGCACATACCGTATTTTTCAGACCATAAGGCGCATTAAGTGAAACAAAACAGTCAGATAAGTCAAACTTTACTCAGCTCATTCTTCTTGCTTCCTCCTCTTCCGTAGCATTGATTCATTGATGCTGAATTCTCTGCAGCTGCTCTATTCCCATGTTGTTGCAGTATATGAATGACTAACCTCGTATTGTGGATGGATTATCTCAGTTGTTCTCCTGACTGAAGTTTGGTCCGTTTACAGCATCCTGCCATGCGATTGCATTTGTCCCTAACCATCGGGAACCCTCATGTTAACTTTTATCAAGTGGAAAAAAGTTAGCGTTCATCCTCCAGCTTCACTGTGTTTATGCTATGCTAACATAGCTGTGTAGCTAGCGATCACGTAGCACATCATTATATACCAGCTAGTCCAGCTTCAGTAACCCTACAAACGTCACTGCTGTTTAGTTTTCTGTCTTCATTTATGTTGGAAGTGATAACAGAGCTGTACGTTTGATTTTTTCAGAAATCTCTCAGTCAGAACATGCTATATCATGTTTAGGTGGAAGCTAGCGAGCTAACTTCCTGTTAACTTCTAACTCCGTTGAATGTAATAAATTCTGTTTTCATGGATGCCTGGATGTTAAACTTAATTGTTACACCTGGTAAAACAGCAACGCTGATCATTTTATTAAAGATGAAAGAATTTAGACAGTTTTAACTCTCAGTGATGCTGCAGTGTTCGTTTGACTTTGGGACCTGAACGGATGGAGTTTAGGACCCAGATTCCTCCGCGAGGCTCCTGGCTATGGTAGCCGTAATGCACCGACAATCTGGTGCAGCTTCGTAGCTACCAAAGTCGTAGTAAAACATGTTTTGACAGATTTCTGTGCACCGTGTAGCACATAAAATCAGTTCGAGGTCAGTAAGCACAACCAGAATTCATACATAAGGCACACTGTTGATTTTTGTGAAAATTAAAGGATTGTAAGTGCGCCTTATAGTGCGGAAAATACGGTATATGAACTGGACAAAAGCAGCAGCTTTTCACCTTTTCAAAGCAGGAACCAGTTGTTTCTTTTTTGGTAGCAAATTCATCACGTTTCGCAAATGAGTGCAGTCAATTATAAACTTCCATTTCAATTATAATTTTGGCTCATGCAGAATTGGGATAAAATCTTTATCTTCTCTTCACTTCCCAAAGTTCAGTGAAATCCGCATGATTAAAAAAAACAGTTGTTTCATCTTTTTTCAAGTTTACTAAATCTGATTTTCTTTTTAAGTTTTCTTTTAAATCTGTGAGTAACTCTGTTAAATGATCTTGAGCCCCATATTGACAAAAAGAACTGATTATAATCAAGCAGACATTAGATGCTTAAGCTGTATTTTCACACAACAGAGAGTCTGCAGTGCTGGAAGGAGCATATTCCAACTCACAACAGACTTTGACCCGTCTATGTCAACCATACATAACAGAGGGGACAGTCACGTACTGTAAGTGCTCAGCATCAGCCCCTGCCTGCACTTCACCTTGGAGGTACGATCGCATCTTCTTGCGTTTCACCTCCCCTGTGCTCATGTTTCATACTCTGCCACAGCTTGGATAACAGTTTTTCCACCATCCTAAATACAATAGGAAGTTGCGGGGGTCATATGAGCCGATCGGTATGTTCTTGCTAACAAAGCCGCGTTGGGTGTAACGGCCAAGTTAACAAAGGGTCTGCAGTTGTGCAATGTTTTAGTTTACTGTAAAAACAAGACTGCCGAGATATGAGGGGATTAGCCTACTGTGGGTACGGACACCCAGCTGCACGCACACTCACGTAGACACAGGCATGTATACATGCGGCACATGTTCGATGGGCGACTCCTTATCAGCATCTTGTGCACATACGGTTACGTGTCGGGGCACATTCACCCACTTGCCAAAGTCACATCTGTGAGAGAGGGTCATAATGCATAATAAGCACATTGTGCCACTTGATACGCTGCGCTGTGGACCGCAGCGGAGACTCCACATTTAAAGAAGAAATACAGTTCAGTATGAACTGATTAAAAATAAGAAAGTACAATTTAGAGAGCTACTTTTCTTTCGTTTGACCAACGATAAATGGCCACACCTGTCAGTTTACATCCATCTGCTCAAGTGGAAGTGCTGTCAGCTTTCCATTGTGTTACAGTCTGATGATCTTGGCAGACCGAGGGGTAGGTGTAATGTTTTCTGGAAAAAGCAGCGCAAAACCATTCCTTCGTTTTTCCCTTATTGGGATATTTGGGAATCTTTCAAGTTGGTGAAGTTCCTGTATTCAATCATCACCTACAGATAACGTTCGTCTCGATCCAAAAAAAGTTTTCTACGATTGCAAAAGTCCTACAGTTACAGTCTTGATTTCAGGCTAAACTGAAACGCAGCTGAGGAGTGATGCAAACCAACAGCTTCTTTAAAGAACGTTTGTACAAGCATGGATGCTCCGACTTCCTCTGCACTCTGCCTGTCTTCTGTGTTTGGTCTGTCACCCCTGCTTTCATGTCTAAATGACTGTTTGAATAGTTGTTCCAGTAGTTCTGCAGTGATTCTGTCAACCTAAGTGAAACCGCTCCTGCTTACTGTCAGTGCTGGATGTGTGACGGCAGCAATAGGATAAATAAACACGGCCATTAACCGTCCAAATGGGTATGTTGGGATGGCTATTGTCATATAGAGAGAGCAGCAGGAGATCAGGAAGGAGACAGGAAGAGAGAGTAACTCTGCCCAGGGGTCTGCGAGGATCCCTTAAACACACACACACACACACACACACACACACACACACACACACACACACACACACACACACACACATTCTTTGTCTTCCTCTCTAGTTCATTGTGTTTGACCCACTGCTGGATCACTCGCATCCTGTTGTCCAGTTTTCATGAGAAATAATAAGCTTTCCTCTTGATTCACATGTTTACATGACAGGGTTTTTCAGGCTAAGTTACACTCATCGCACACACAGCAGCTTTCTGTGGTTTGGACTTAAACAAAAGACCAAAAAATGTAAATATCTAGCTTCCTCCAAGTGGCCGATCTCTGTGGCAGTCTACGGTATAAAACTGCCCAGGTTAGATCTCTAACAGTGATGGCCATATATCCAGTGACTCATGAACTCTTCCTACCTTTAAATCCCACAGACATATTTACTTTGGTGTCCGGCGGCCAACCACATTATCTCTATCGACAACCATTTTAAAAACAGACATCTGTGGACTGACTGGATACTTCAAGCCGCAGGCGAGGTCTGATCATTTTCTCTGAATGATGAATTCTTAAAGTACAAAACTGAATAGATGTAAAACCTTGTCGTAACGGGGAAACTGTGCTTTGATATCCATGACATCATCTGAATGCAAAGGCCAAAAGGAGGCAATTATGAGACCATGTGTTTTGTATTACAGCCCTTAAGGTAATAGCAGCAGAGATTCTAATGACAGAGAAATAAATTATAGACCGAGTAATAATTTTTTGATCCCCTGCTGAATTTGTAAGTTTCCAAAGAAACGAACAGTCTCTAATTTTTATGGTAGTATCGTTTTAATGGAGAGAAGCAAAAAATATCAACCAAAAATCCAGAGAAAATACATTACATAAAAGTTTTAAATTGATTTGCATGTTAGTGAGTGAAATAAATATTTTATCCCCTACCACCCAGCTAGGATTCGGACTCCCACAGATTGGCTGCGTGCCCATGTGTACAGATTAGGATCAATCATTCATCTCAACGCATGTTTATAGAACCAGAACCAGTTTCTTCCATTCGAACCTCGCCACCACCAAGGACATGGTCAGAGGCAAAGCCTTAGATATGCTCAAGACTGGAACTGAGGTACAAAACGTTTGATGAGCTTTCATTATTCAGAAATGGAAGAAGTATAAAATGACCAAACTGCTCAATCTGGAGCTCCTTTCAGTATCTTGCCACACGGGGTGTGCTAACAAAGGAGAGGAAAGGAAGAAGCACATTAAAGTCATGGAGTGGCCTAGCCTCAGACCTCAGTCTTTTAGAAAATCTGTGGAGGAAGCTGAAGCTTCGAGTTGCCAAACGGCAGCCACAACACCTAAAGGATTCAGAGAGTTTCTGTAAAGAGGAGTGGGCCAAAACCCCTCGTGAAATCTTTGCAAACTTGGTGACCAACAAAAAGAAACGTCTTACCCCAACAAGGGTTCGTCCACCACCAAATAGTAAGTCATGTTTTGCTTGTATGTCTGTCTCTTTCCATGAAAATGATACAGCCATTTCTTTGTAAGTGAGCAAACTTACCATGACTCACACAGTCATGGATGCCACCTAATAATTCTTAGATATCATGTCGAGAATCCAGTGACACGAGCACAGGAAGCGCAATACAACAAGTGATTATTAAGCTGAATGTGGTTCAGTACCATTGTTTCAACTTCCTGTCTCTTCACATAAAAACCAGGCATTGAACTTCACTGCACATGACACGCAATCGGTGACACAGAAGAAACAGAATAATCAGCGGACAGTGGAAAAGTTAGTCAGCTAAGATGGAAAGAGAGCCACAGCCGGTCAAGAAAAAACACACACCTGCTTGTTAGACCATCTTTTCAACAAGGAGAGTTTTATGTTTGCTCAGGAAAACAAATCTGATGATAAATAGGACATATAAGTGAGCTGGTGGCCTTTTAATCCAATCAGCACTCATCTCAGCCCCCTCTGCCAAACCAATCTCCTCCTCATTACTGTTCTGTTTATGTTCAAACTTTTAACGCTGTTTACTTTGATGGGTCATGCTAAGTTCAGCAGTAGCATCTTTGGATTTTGTATACCGCCCTTCATGTGTTTATTATGCTGAAGGATTAATGCTTCCTGCAGATTCCCTTGCTAGTCAGATTTGAGAGCTCCCCTAAAAAGCGGAGCCCTTTTTTTGTATAAACACTTGCAACACATGGACTTGGATTTATCTGCTCGAAATACAAGTGTGATGGCACAAAACTGCCCCCATTATGATGAAACACAATAACAGCAAACAGTGAAAGGTGCAGCCTCTCATACCTTGGTGGAGGCCATGTCGCTGACAGAGCGGTAGGTCTGGATGGTCTCCAGCTGGTCCAAACACCACTCCAACTCCTCCATTGTCTCCATGGCCAGTTTCTGGTACGCGTCATCTGTCAACAAACAGCCGGCACACAGAGACACGCAGTCAGAACAGACAGAGCACATGGAGCCCGAACGCTGCCCAGCCACTCCCAGGGACCGTCCACCCACGGGTCTCGCTCAGGGTTCCTGCTGCTGAGGAGGGGGGACTGCTAGAGGTGGGACACGGTTGTAGCGCCCCTTCGTCATGAGGAGGTTTTTTAGCTGCTGGGACTCGCAGCTGTCAGTGGAATCGAGAGAAAGCCAGGACCTGACCTCGTTCTGTCACACACTCGACTTGTCTGTGTGAGTCCCCAACCCCCCAAACGTCATCTCCCAATCTGAGGCCCTCAGCTTATTTACATAAAGTCAACCGCCCTATTACAGGAAACTAGATACCCCCACCTCACAAACAAACTTTACCCCATCTCACAGGAAACAGACACCTCGAAACCTAAACACACATGCAGAGGTGCACATGTTGTACCATTAAAAACATGCATTGACTTAACTGGTAAAGTTGCCACCGATTAAGAAATATTTAATCACACTAATTATTTTACTTTTGATCATCGACAACAGACGGTGGCATCGGACACGTCTTCGTGATGAGCCCATCATTTCTGACGCAGGATGTTTTTAATCACTCATTTAGTCATAAAAAAAAATGATAACAACTGCTGCAAAACATGTGTCACTGTTGCTTTCTAGGACGTAAGAAGAAGGCTGAAGGTCCAACCACAGCAGTCAGAAAATGCGCCCTAGATATAAAATGACAGGAACTGGCACTGGCGTTACGTTTACCAGAAATGCAGTGACATTTCTAATGCTGTTGTGCTGTTACCATTTAGGTTGTTTTTATTTCTTTTCTTTTTAAATATGTTGGTCAAATAAAGCAGAAGGATTATAATAAAAGAAATCTTGAGTAAAGAACAAAAACATCTACAAAGCACACATGAAGTTGGTCCAGAGAGGGATTATGATGACAGACAGAGAAAGTCAAGGCAAGGTTTGTGCTGTCACCACTGCTGAGAGATTCCTGCTTGGCCTGGGAGTCACTGCTCCGACCCTGTTCCTGTGGTTTAACCATTTTTCAGACAACTGCAAACTGTACGTCAGAGTTGGAGTGAGTGTGTCTTGGAAAGCAAAGGCGAGTGTGCGATGAGTTGGTTGGTGGAGTTGAACCAACACACACACACAAACACACTCTTCTCCCACTCACTGTGTATACTCCGGGTCGCCTAGCTGCGGAGCACAACATGGCAGCAGGGTGTGCACTGCGGCGACCTTAGCGCGGCCACGTAGAATGCGTCCCCCGCTCTGATCTCCTCGCCATCAAAGACACGAGCCTGTTTGCTCTCCCAAACATGAGAGGCACCTGGCACTTTGCCCACAGCCTTCCCTCACTCTGATGAGGGAAGTGAAAGAAAAAGAGGGAGTGTGTGTGTTTGTGTGTGTGTGTTTAGTTTAATGCCACAACTGCCTGATCTTGAAACGGTTTACACTTATTTGAGATGTTGCTCTCCAGTATTTCCAACATCTTTGAGGTGGTTTGTGTTTTTGAAGAGCGTAGAAAGGTCCCTTTCCCTGGAACGGTCTTTTCTTTTGACCTTTTAAACTCTGCTCAGAAAGCAAGAACCACAGTAGAAGTTTTTCGACTGGTATTTCAACATTTGTCCAAAGTCGTAGCAGTAATGATGAGTGAAAATGAAGCTGCATCAGAGAGAAACAGCCATGGCTGGATTGATCTAAAAATCACTTTCAGGACGTGATTTCAAAACACACAAAACTGGGTCTCAAGATCTAGTTCAGCAAGTCAGGCCCTAAAGCCAGCCATAAGGCCAAATACCTGCAGGTCTCCATGTATTAAATCCAAGTTTTGAGGCAGGTGCCAGAGCCACAGAACTGTAACACTTGTATAACGGTTTTACTTTGATCCCTGGCCTGCTGGAAAACAAGGCCAAAATCACCAGTCTTTCCTCCAGCAAAGGACCCAGTTAACCACCTGTTAAAGATTTATTTGCTAAGAACTAAAATATTTGGCTCGGGTTCTAAGTTTTATGTCAAAAATATTTAAATTGCTCCAACAGCTATCAAAAATAAGCACCGATGCTTAGAATACTTTACTTCAGATAGAAATCGAGCTAATAAAAAAGACTAGTCGACCATAAAACAAGACAAGTTCACAGCTTCCGCAATATGACTTCACTTCCTATTTGGCTTTGCCTATTTTAAATTCATATGAAAAGTTCCATCATTCATCCATCTACCGATCCATCCATCATCTACCCAGCCATCATCATCCATCCATCCATTTATCCATCCATCTACCCAGCCATCATCCATCCATCCCTCTACCCATCCATCCATCATCTATCCGTCCATCATTTATCCATCCATCCACACATACATCCGTCTACCCAGCCATCATCTATCCATCATCTACTGATTCATCATCATCCATCCATCCAACCATCCATCCACCCATCCATTTATCCATCTACCGCTCCATCATCCATTCATCCATCTCCTTATTTCTCTCTCCTGAACATATGGAAGGAAAAAAAAGTCAGAAATTAATCAAGAAGTAATTAAGTGCAACATACAAATAATAATAAGCCTTATTATGTTTTTCAGGGTTTGTTTGTTGTTTTTTGTAAACTTCAACTTTTTTTACATTTCAAATATCATTTCAATTAAACAGCCTGTACACATTGGTGGACTAACCATTAGACAAACATTAAATATAATTTGGTTAATTACCAATGCTTTTAATTTTGGTGGTCTAATAGACGTATTAAACACTGTAAATATAAGTATATAGGATATAATGAGAAAGAAAAAAAAAGGTCAGTTTGAACCTGGATCTTAGGTCTACACCTATAGTCAGGTCTAATTAGATGGATGAGACACAAGCAGTAAATCACAAACGTGTTGGTATAAGGTTAAAATATGATTTGTCATAATGGGTAAAAAGTATTGGTGAGAAAAACTGGTGATAATGAAAACACATTAAGAGTAGAGGCATGTGCACTCACTATATATTAGTAAGTACTCCAGTTATGGCCTTGGGTGGACTGAGGGAAACAGCACTCCAAACACACACACACACACACACACACACACACACACACACACACACACACACACACACACAACGATACAAGAGGGGATTTCCACCGCCTCCACCCGACACAAGGACCTTTCTGATCAGTGCTCAGACCTACAGTTTGTCCCACAGGGGCAGGCAGGAAAATACATATGTACAGTCCAGCCACACAAACACAGTGACACACGCACACTTGATGGCTAAGATGTCTTGTTACCGCACACACTGCCATACAAGCAAGTACTTTCCATCTGAGAGAAGCGGAGCCGGCGGGAAAGGTTTTTGGGGGGGGGGGGGGGTTTGTCTCGGTTTCAATTTAATATTGAAAAGTTTTTAGTTGTTTTTCACTAAGTCCAGCGAAATCAGCAGCCCGAGGTAACATTAAAATCGAGAAAATGCAGGAAAAGGGCAAGAGTGAATGAAATAAAGAGAAATAAAAGGAACAGAAAATAAAATCCAAATAAAGAACACATGGGCTGTTTTTTTAATGTTACCAGCATTCCTCTTACTGTGTCAATCCATAATTCAATGATTGTTTTTCCTTTCCCTGTTTCACGTGCATTTTAGCGCCGGTTCCAAAATGTTTTATAATTCTTAGATCTGTCTTTTATTTGATTATTAGCATTTCAGAGCATAATTTTTCAGATTTCCCCATAAAATCAATTTAAATTCACTCACCTCCTCCACAAGAATAACATTTTGTTGGTTTATTTACTCCACATTTTATGGGAGATTTCTTCACAAACACACACACACACACACACACACACACACACACACACACACACACACACACACACTCAAATGAGGTTATTTAAGGACCATTGTGCCCACAGGACATCAGACAGGAGCTGTTAAAGCTGTTTGTGTTTGTGCCTGTGTGTGAGCGACAGCTGCATCTGTCATCCTCCCATGGGCATAGAGATAGTTTGCCCGTGATGCAAAGGTAGATGCAGCAGGGCATGTCAGCTGCAGCGCATTATCAGCAGCCAGCATCTATGTGGAAGACTGTTAGCTTAATTGTGAGCAAGCACTGACACACGCTGGGACACAAAACCCACTCTGACTAAAGGGGTCAGTTGAGGACCAGCCCTCCCCACACCTGCTCAGTCCATCCTAATTTCTGCTTTTCGTTGACCAAGAATTCACCGTGTAAACATTCAGGTTTCGAAGGGTGACGTCCCACATTTCTAGTGAACCAGCGTAAACAGACCACACACGCACTTAAAGAGAAGCCAAACTTTGACGCTGGTCAACTGGCAGCAGCGCCGGATTTGTAAATGGCTGAAAAAAAGCAAGAGAGAGACTGAGGCACTCTCTTTCTTCATCTCCTGCTTTACCAGAAAGTGAGTTGATCTGAAACCCTCCGTGCGGTTACACAACACTTCCTAACAAAGACCAGAGATGGTACATTGAGGTGGGGGGGGGTAGCGCTGCATTTGGAGGTCTTACAAACTCAAGTTTGGCTTGACATTCACAGAAATGTCATTGACAAGAAATCTGAAAAGTCAAGGGGAGGACGAAGAGCGGTGGTGGAGTTTGTGGTTTCGGGGCCTTCTTGCATAACCTCGATACATTTCTTGATCAAAACATTTCTCTAAGCTGGGTTCTGAGAAGTGACAAAATGACATCATGGCTACGTATTTCATTAGCAAACATTTATCTGATTTACTGGGACTCAGAATGTGAGTAATATTTCAGTAGATGACATTTCCTTACCCTGCGGCTGTTTGATATTAAGGATAGGAGGGTAAAATAAACCTCTAGCCATCCTGTTATATTGGAGACAAAGCTGGTAAATTCATTGCTCAGGGACGCAGTGCTGGTAAAACGTGCTGGTTCCTTTTTTATGTGGTTGTGACCCTCCAGAAGCAGCACTGTGACATATTTAGGATGTTGATTCACAGATGAAATATTCTGATGTGTTGTAATCGTCCATGTCTCTCGTGCCAAAGCTACCAGCTTTTATATTTGCTGCCTTCCCCTAACACAGCGGTGGAGATGGCGAAACAGCGCTTTCGCGTGCGCGGCTGTCGGTGGAAAGAAGAATGCAGCTGTTACACTTGCTAACAAAATAGCAAGCGCGTCTCTTTATCTGTGTTTAATGTTTCTCACTTTAGTAAACAGAATTTGTGTGGCGAAGGTTCAAATCCAGTCTGGAATAATCTATG
Source organism: Aulonocara stuartgranti (assembly GCF_965226115.1). Classification (NCBI taxonomy): domain Eukaryota; kingdom Metazoa; phylum Chordata; class Actinopteri; order Cichliformes; family Cichlidae; genus Aulonocara; species Aulonocara stuartgranti. Next base: position 38,753,770 of record NC_138953.1, read on the forward strand.
AAATGAGACATTATTGGAAGTAGCAACACACTGGAAGTAAACATTAGATTTGCATTTTTTGCAGGGTCGGGGGTCCTATTGTTTCACAGCATGTGAGTACAGCTCAGTGCAACAGTGTGACTTGTGGCTCTTCTACCTGCATTTAAACTGAAAGTCATTTACAACCACAAAACATAACAAAGGTGCTTTGACTGGGCCACACAGCGTGTACGTGTTTGAGTGCTAGGCCCCATTTTTGTAGCTTGCTGGCTCTAATCCCCCCTGCTTATACATTCCTCCCCACATTATACACATTTCTGTGAGATTTACAATCCGGTCGTTAAGTGATGACGCGACGAATCCTACTTCCAGGCCTAAAGTAGTCTGCGTTTAATATGGCTTTTGTGTTGTTAACATGTTTAATGTTTTGTATTTTCTTCTATTTGATCTCAAAAAGCTCCTAAAACAGTCAGCGACCACTGTTGACCTCCCTCGGCTTTTATTACCGCTAATCATTTATTTAAGCTCAGTTTTTAAAACCTTAGGATGTAACTACAGCCCAGCCCATGCAGCAGTATATGAATGACTAACCTCGTATTGTGGATGGATTATCTCAGTTGTTCTCCTGGCTGAAGTTTGGTCCTTTTACAGCATCCTGCCATGTGATTACATTTGTTCCTGACCACCGAGAACACTCACGTTAACTTTTATCGAGTGGAAAAACAGTTAGCTTGTTTATATTATGATAACATAGCTGTGTCGCTAGTGGTCACGTAGCACATCATTATATACCAGCTAGCCCAACTTCAGTAACCCTACAAACGTCACTGCTGTTTAGTTTTCTGTCTTCATTTATGCTGGAAGTGATAACAGAGCTGTACGTTTTAATTTGTTTCCAAAACCCCGCAGTCAGGACATGCTATATTGTATTTAGATAGAAGCTAGCGAGCTAACTCCCTGCTAACTTCTAACTCCATTAAATGTCATAAATTCCGTTTTCATGGATGCCTGGATGTTAAACTCAATTGTTACACCTGGTAGAGCAGAACGCTGATCATTTTATTAAAGATGAAAGACTTTAGACAGTTTTTCAACTCTCAGTAATGCCACAGTGATCCTTTGATATATGAACCTGCAGCGGAGTTTAGACCCAGACACGGCTAGTGACGTCAGACTGAACGACCGGATAGAAAAGAAAAGCAACGCACAAAACGATGACTCTGCCCCATAAAGGCTGGACGGTTACAGCAGAGACCACGCTGAATCGTAGGAACGACAGCAGAAAGAGCTAATCAAATTCTGTGTCTACGCTGCTGTTACCGTCTAAAAACAAAGACTGGAATGAGAACTGTGTGACTGGAACATTCATTCATGTATTTATTTGTATTACTGGTATGTGACCTAATTTCAAAGATTGTTTTGAAGACGGCCGGGCCTCTTTCAGAAGTTCTGTTGCAGTGAATTCATTCTTCCATTATGCGAAGTCTAATCCAGACAGTAACTTTGTTTTATCTTTGCATGCAAGTGTTAAGATTTTATGTGGCTAAAACTTCAGTTACAGTAACATTAACCCAGAAACCAGTCCAAACGGGCCTTTGCTCCAAACTGAATCACCCACAAGTCTGAGGTTTCTCTGCCTCCGTCACGTGCACATTGTTCGCAGAGACACGGAGTGATTTACGCACGTAGGAGATGAATGTGAGGAGTACACGGTGAGGAGTGAAACGAGCTCAGGGACAGTCTGACACGGCACGGTCTGAAGGTTCGCTGAGACCTGAGGTGCCTTGTCGTACAAACAGTATCCCTCTTATCTGACCGCTCGTCACTTTCTGATGTAAAAACCTTCACAGTTTCGAATCTGTATCTCTCCCGCTGATAAAAAGACAGACGTCATTGAAGCTGTGTGTTTGGCCTTATTGTCAGCTCGGCTCTGAGGACCTGTGAGCGTAAACAGTCTTGTCCTTGAGCTGCATGCTCACGCACTCTCTTCATCTCACAACAGTTTCTAACATTTCTATATATCCAAAACTTGGGTATGCCCACCAAAAAAATGCACACAGGCCGGGCTTTGTCTGTATTACCTGGGGTGAACTCCTGCATTGAAAGCAACAGCACTGACTAGACTGAATGAGCCTCATTGTCATGCTGACTGGCCTTTGGCCCTCAGGTTGATTTGCATGGATCAGAGGAGCCGTGGGACCCCGCTCAGCCAGACTTCTGTCAGTGTCGATGCTGCTGCTGCTTTATTCTCCTTTTTAAGTTCCAGAGAAGCTTCCAGACTTAGAATTAAAAGGTGTAAGTGGTGCATCTGAATTCAGGGATTATGAGAAGTGTTGGGTATAGAGCAGCTGTTGGTGGTCCTGAAAGACCCTGCTCTCTAAAACACCTCCAGACTGATTTGACACCAACAGATTTACTCACTTCTCACTTCCTGAGGGCGTGGCTGACACGTGGTCAATCACAGTGTTCTGCTTTTTTTCCCTATTTCAAATATCTGACTGCAGTAGAGATAAAGCTACTCTTTTTCCTTGATTCTTGTTTACGTGATCTTGGGTCCAGCCCAGTAGCCCCTCTTTGACTCAGTGTAAAGCGTGTGCATTGCATAGAGAAGCATCTTCCCACTAAAGAGCTGTTTTTGTGCAGGTTTAGATAAAAAATACCATCAGTTTGTTAAACTTCATCAAAAAAAGAAAGAATCCTACATCTCTGCTAGTTTTCAACAGGTGCCTGTAGCTGTCCCTCCCCACTTTTCCACTCAAAGTGGAAACAGAAGCAGAATATAGTGTGTATAGGCTGCAGGAAGAAGCCTTCATCACTCATCGTTCATATATTACTCAGTGAATTGTCTCCGATGAGACCCTGTCACCCCAAACCTCCTACTGTGTTATTTATTATTTATTATGTTACTGCAGTGCCCATTATGATGTGGTTCCTGCTCAGCTTGGTTCCTTTAGTGTTACTTGTGTGATTAAACTGCGGTGCATTTAAAGTTGTGTTCATAGCTGTAACATGCGATTCAGAAATGAGATCAGTCACGATATTATTTTTGCAAACACTGCAGGGGTAGGGGCTCCACATTAGCTTTTGTCACAGGCTGAAGCTTCAATAAAAGAAAAGTCATATAAAGTCATATTCATATAAATATACACGCATTCATTTGCCTTTTTGTTACTTTCTGTTAATTTCTAGGGAAGCTAACCAGCTACTTTTTAATGATATCATATTTGCCCTTCTCTCCCTTCTTTCTTTTGGATTTAGTACTAAAGTCAATTAACTTATTTTAGCATATTAGACTATCGCTTTAAATGACAAGTAACCAAACAAACTGGGACACAATAGCCATGGTTAACTGGGAGCGTTTTTTTTTCTGTGCTAATACAGTGACCTGGCATGTTCCTCGAGTGGGTTTCAAATCACAAAAGCAACAAAGTGCATGCTCAGTAATCACAATTATTGTTTTATTTTTAAATAAATGCTCATAGACAGCTTTACTACTGTAAAGTACTTACTACTAATTTAAGAAGGCAAGTCAGAAATCAAAGGGTTTCCAGGAGGGGAGCTTCAGACTCTACCAGGAGATGCATTACTGCTGCTAGATTTAGTGTCACGTCAGAAGAGCTACATGTGAAAATACATTTCAGGTGACAAATTGGAGTAATTCGTTTTGTCATAAACGATTAGTGTTATTTGTATTTTGACGGCTTGAACATGTCAGAAAATACGGACCGCTTCCACGTGCTCCATCCCAGGCCTCATATCACTCCTGAGGGTCTTATTTCAAATAATGGGGCCGTAAACAGCCTCACCAAGGTGATGTGCACTGCAGCTAGACAGGCTCTCTTCACATGTCACGCTTCTTCTGTTTCTTGGCGTCAGGACCTGAAAAACATTCTACTGAGGCCAAGCGAGAAATCATTTTAGTCCGGAGACTTTTCCAGCTGTTGTTGAACTGTTGTCAAGACAAACATGACTGTCTCATTAACATTATCTTGGCTGTATTTAGCGTGCAAGCCGTGAAACGGAGCCAATTCTGGCTGGTCCGGGTCGGGATAAAGTCGAGTTAACGAGCGGGGCAGGAAAGGCTCCAGAAGGGTTCTGCAATGAAGGGCTTTGCGTGCAACGAAGGCTCAAGAAACATATGAAGACCAGCTGAAGCAAACCTCAAATAACCTCAAACAGCATGCCTACTTATGATGGGTAAGCATGCCTTGTGTGTCACTTCGGGCCAGCCCGTGTGTGTTTATGTGCGCCTCCCAGACCACATTACAAAATCAAATTGAACCAATAAAGACTGTTGGCAGCGGTGAGCACGCAAGACAAGATTGATTGTGTTCATCCAAACTGGCTAAGTAAGACTTCCTGATTGAATCAAGATTAAATACGACTCCCTCCCCGAGTAACAGCGAAATAGTCACGCGGCATTCACGGTGCAACTGAAGAGCAGTTTCGAAAAAGATACATGGATTTGGGGGGAAGAAAAAAAAAATAGGTTAATCGTTTCAGAGAAATGATAAGCAAAAGCATGCTTTTCTTGTTTTTTTCTCTTTGTTGGTAAAAATCAGGTGGCTTTTTATTAAAGCGGGCTGTTTAATCATTGACTTTTTTTAAAAAAAGCTGGCTTCCTGCGCTGCTCCACAAAGAGGACGCAGTAGCTGTGGTGTTTTTCTGGCAGGTCAGGTTGGGGGGAGTGCAAAAAGCTTCCCAAATACCCAAACAAAAGGCTCTGTCTGTGAAGCAGAGAGCGTTTGAATCCATCTGCACAGAGCTGAACAGGCCTGCTGGCAAGGGAATACTTCAGGGGAAGGGCACCCGTCTACTTTATGACTGTGCTGACGTCAATGGCATAATTCAAATACTTGCAGAGTGCATGCTTCCAGCTTTCTGAACCTGCTCTCTCTCTCTCTGTGGCGGGCTGCAGATAAAACCCGAAGCGGAACAGGACTCCGGTAAAACACAACATCCAAACAACAACTGGAGCGGAGTCACGGCTGCGCTCAAACAGCATCAAACCACATGGTGTTCATTTACTCGGCCTTCAATGCTCACAAAGCCAAAAGTGACAGATTGATACATCTTTGGAAATGAAATGTAAATTTGTTCACGGAGAGCGTAATATTACTTCAAAGGAGACTTTTGAAACTTTAATTGGTTTGAGGGGAAAATAAATCCTATTAGGGAGAACTGCAAGTGTTTTTGTACGGTTTTTATAGGTTAAAGAGGAAGAAGAAAAGAAAACTGAAATTAATTAAACCCCTTTCTATGAAGGATGTTTGTCTTTTACCGAAAGAGGGAAGTGACACCGCTTTTTGTGTGAAGTGGTGTATGTATGTGACGTACAGCAAGCCTACAGCCACTATATACGCGCTGTAAAATAAGGTAATGAAACAAGGACAGAAAAACAAACAAAAGAGTAGCATTCAAACCAATTAAGGTGTAAACGAGGAAAAAGGTTGAAATATTTATGGCTCCTGACTAACTTAATGACACTTGTGAAGACTCAGACTGTTTGCTCCCACCAGATGTTTAAGGATTGTTTTTCAGAGTTTTAATGACATCATGGCTTGTATTGTTAGATAAGTGAGGATGACATAACTGAACGGGGGGCCGGGATGATGACCACAGACAGACTGAAAACCCCCCAAAACAAAACAATCCAAAATGTGAAATCCTCCTCAAAAGTCCCGCGAGTTGAATCCAGCACAGGATCTTTGCTGTGAGTCAAATTTCCTCTCTAATCAAAATAAAAGGAAAAGAATAAAAATGGGAATTTAACAGCAATGTAACGTCATGCTTTAAAATAGAAGCTCAAAGCTAATCCCAAAATCCAGTAATGACCATCCCCTTGAATCTAATAGCTAACTGCACATAACATTACTTTACATGGTTTCTAGTTCATTATGTGGTGCTTCCTGTGCAGCAATGCAACTTCTCTGACAGGAAGGATATTTTTGGGGGGCTTGCAGCGTAGGTAGACAGGAAGTTGAGTTACATCAATGACTTTTTTAATCTCTACTATGTATAAAACTCTAGCGTTAGCAATTTGTGGCCTTTGCTTTTCTGGTTGGTGTCGAGTTTGTTCATCCAGTCTTACTGCAAGGACTGGAAATCATCCGTCTGTTTACAACTAGGAAACTGCAACCTAACTGCAACCTGGCAGATCTGCCGTTTTTAAGCCAAGAAAGTTAAAACACCGCAATGAAATATTAACAAAATCAAGAATTAAACTACGCACACTAAGAAGGAGAATCAAACCTAAAATAGGCCTCGTGTAGAAGAATACACACTCATAAACATACAGTCAAGTGGGTCTTTTCCTAAAACTGAGCTCTGGATCTCCCTTGGCTGGGAGCCCCGCGAACCCAGCGCCAGCGTGTATAGAGAGCTTTGAGTAGGGTAAATACTTGGCACAGCAGCTTGTTTATGACACTGGAGACTTGTAAAGTGGAGACCAGGCCCGGCCACATTTTAACACTGGGATTACTTGCAATTAAACCATGAGCTCACCACCACAACAGAAGCTTGTGTCAGGCTTTTAAAATGTATTTGCAGCTACAGAGTGAATACAAAGTGATTACTAGTGTTTGTTTTAATTTTTTTTTTTTTTAACTGTCCAGTAAGCTATTAATAACTAGAAAGCGGTGCCACTTATTCTGTGTCAGTCACTGTGTGTGGAAACCTCTTTAACCCTCTTAGGTCACTTGACTGATACTCGAGAGTCCGTGAGTTGGAGGATGGTGAAATGTGACCTAAGGCTGGAAAAGGCATCAGTGGGTACCTTTCCATAGCTAATATGCAATAACATAACTGTTGACACACAAAAACAACCCAAGCAAGGTCCATTTATAGACGCGTACGATGCTTTAAAGAAAATATTTGGTACTTTACGAGTTGATTAACTTGATTTGTGTTGTATTTGCTTTTGTTCAGAAGATATGAAACAACCCTACAGAATAGTCACCAAACTTTAGTTTTATAAACTCACACATATAGCACATGGCATTATTTTCTTTCAGCAATTGCTTCCATATCTCAGCCGTTACCAGTTTTATTCATGAGCACTGATTCATCTGTTGCTGTCTGTTCCGAGGCAGCGCAGTGGCTAACACTGTCGCCTCGCGGTAGGAAGGACCTGGAAGATCCCTGTGGCTGTGTGGGTTCTCTCCAGGTACTCCCGCTTCCTCCCACACTCCAAAGTCTTGCACGTTAGGTTAACTGGTAGTCCTAAATTGACCCTACCATACGACCTGGGACCTGTTCAGAGAGTACCACGTCTCTCGCCCCACGACATGGGATAGGCTCCCACTACCCTGAACTGGATAAGACGTAAATGGATGGATAGAAGGGCTTTTCCTTTCAAAAAAGAAAAAGAACAAAAGTTTATCGTTTGAGCGCACCTGGAAGAAACTGAAACCAGTAACTTGAACTAGTTCTCCACACAACTCTAAAACCCACTTCTCTATTTGTGCAGACATAAACAAACTGGCTAGCTCAGAGTGGATGCTTTAGAGTGGATGGTGCTACAATACAAGCTTTTCCTAGTAAACAATTTACACACTGGGGAAGTCGCTGCACGCCAGGACAGTTTTAGTGGAGCAACCTCACTGAACAAAGCACAACAGAGCATTTTATTTACTTCCTTATCTCACAATGAAAGGCAAGCTCTGGTCCTCAGGGGTCAGCCAGCCATTTTTCAAAAACCTTTGGGTTTTATGTCCATTTCAGCAACAAAAATGCATACTGAGTCGATAAAGGCCCACTTAGCGGTACTGGTTTAAAAAGGACAAAAAAGGCAGTGATTAAAAGATTGAAATTGGCTTTTGGCGTTGGTTTAAAATTAACTGAGAAGTTAAAGAAATTTTCTCTATGCAGGAAAAACAGTGACAGCAAAAGTCTGTCGCCACTGATAAAAGTCTCCCAGACAAACAGCAACATCATCCTAGAGGTCAAAGCCACACAAAGTACAGCAGCGTCAGAGTCATAAAAGACTCTTTCCATCGAACTGAGGTAAGGAATTAAGCTGTTATGCAACAAAATTCCAGTGTAGAAAACATCCCACCCTACCTTTCTTTCTCTTTCCCCATTTACGTATCTCTGACAGTCTCAGCAACAGCCAACCCATCAATCACCCACTACAAAGAAAACACAGAGAACCAAATTCCTGGAAGGGAGCAGACGACAGAAAAGCACTTCATTTTAAGGTGAAAATCAGAGCTGGGCTGTCAGGATACGGAAGAATTAATGCAACTGTCCTGCAACTACAAAGGAAGAAATCGGTATACGAGTGATCTCAGTCGACGTACATCTGCAGACAGAAACACTAAAAATTCCCTCAATTACTTTTTCTGTCTGGGAGTGGTTATCATTCCTTCGTGTTTGCAGTGGCACACCTTCTACCAAACAGAAGATCTTCTGTTAGGCTACAGTCCACAAATTATTTTTGGAAGGAATTTAACGGACAATTTCCTGTAGGGCATCAAGGTTGGACGAGTACGACATTTGTTAATCAGCGAAAAATATCCAAATAAAATGTGACTGCCAGCTCTTCGATGTGAAGAATCACCATGCAATGGGTCAGCATGGCGATAAGATCAGCTGAAGAGTCTGTCTGGATGGAGACCTCTAATGCAGTTAGTGAAACAGCTGTTTCAGGCAGATCATTTGTTTACTTTGGGGAAGATTCTAAAATATCGAAATGTGGTTTCCTGGAAAGCTGCGCGGAGACTCCTCTCAGCTGAAAGTATAATTGGAATTATACTTTAAGACCATAATGTGATCGAAATTGACTGTTAATAACAACTGAAAGCTTGTAAGTATGTAAACAGAAAATCAATCAAGCACGGCGAGCTGTAGTTAACTTCCAACTCTATGACTCGAGGGGAAAAATAACATGTTCATCTTACATATTAGCCCGAGTATTCCCAAAGGGCACCTCGGCATGTAAACATCCAGATTCCTGTTTGCTGCAGAGGCAGGCAAGGTGACATAACAGATGCACAAACAATGAGAGGTGGCCTCTGGTGTTAATCAGAGGCCACCTGAAGTGTACAACTGCCATTGTGCAGCATTTTCCCATTATGTTGCTTTTAACAAAACCACCAGACTCTAATGACAAAAATGCAACTTTACCCAACAGAGCACGGGTGCTGCAGGTTAAATGTCTCAGTCTTAGTTAGTCTGTTTGCTTTAATGAGTGATTTTGGTAATTTAAACAAGTTAGGCCTCACTCACACAAACTTAGAGAGTGGTCAGAGAGTTGGACAGCTTTCAAAAGTTTTATTTTTTAGGGGGTTCCTGATCTTTGGTCTCTAGGCTTGGGTGACTGGAGCTTTGGAAACTGATTTCACAGCCAGCCAACAACCTCTACCAATCGCCCATGAAGCAGTAGTGACATTTTTGGTGCCAAGTTTCTGGTATTTGGTTGAAGTCTTCTTGAGTTCTATCGACCAATCACAGTATTGTCAAAACCAGTTTTTTTTCTGGCCACACAAATCGAGCTGACAAACATCTTGCGCCTGTGTTTCAGGTTCTTTATTTACTATAGATTTCTATGAGATGTTTACATGTAGTACATTGGTTTAAAAAAAAAAAAATAGTACAGTATGGATTAAATCCATTTACAGAGCTGGTTAATGATTTTAAACCAGTCTGGTGGGCGGATTATTATCCCTCCCTAAACAAACATTTTCTTGAAAACACTGACACAGATGCGATGCAGAAACACAGCCGACAAACCTTTTATGATTATCGCCTCAAGGATTCACCTCTGGTTTTTCTTAAATAATTTTTTTTCTTTTATTGCTGTGCTTACAAGTACGTACGGGGAAATTACACAAAAAAGTGAAATAAACCTGGTGTGGACACGCATACAAAAACCTCCTCAGAAGAAAAAAGCACCACTTCAGGTTGGTCTCCATAACAAGTACAAACAAGTTTCTTTTATCTCGACTGGCATACTGGTGATACGGTCTAAGTTGTGAGTAAGAGGACTCGTATTACAGCAACCTTACGCATTCACAGACAAACGCTTACTGTAGCCTGCACGATACATGAGAGGCCCTGGCAGAAAATATTATTGATGACGTCACCTTGTCTCCAAGAGTCAGATCGCATAAACAACGGTAAGATCTGAGCTGAGCAGGAGAGCGGGCGGTTTGGCGGAGGGTCGTGATATTCCGCATCTCCTCTCTGAGAGTAAACGTACAGCTACCCACATCAGTCACAAAGTGTGCACACAGTCGCACATACACACACAGCGTTGGCAGGCTCATCTAAAGCATAAACACAGGTACACACACAAATTCACCTGGTGAGGCAAACAAGGGTTCAGTAATATGCCTGTGTGGGTTCTCAGTCATCCAGGTTATGATAAACTAAGGAGCGACTGGACTTCTTCAAGTTTCCCAAAGACGTTTCAACTCTTATCTAAGAAGCTTCTTCAGTTCTAAGACCAAATGTTGCCGAGTCCCAGGTATTTGTCCCTTAAGAGGGTCGTTAACCAACTATTGATCAAGGTGCAACAGTAAACACACACACGGTGGGACGTGCCTTTTTCAGTGCAGCCAAGGTTTGTGTACACATTACATTTCAAAGTAGTGAGCCAGTGTTATTGGCAGAGAACAGCATCAGGAGGACAGTTTGATGGCTGTTGTGGTTTCACAGTGGGCTGGGGTTCCCGCTCTTCTTCTGAATGCCAGTCATGTTTCCAGGGTCTGTGTGTGACACATAGTGGAGAGGATGATAGAAATGTTTGGACAGGCTGTGTGGCTGACCCGAAGGATTATGATAGATGGAAATAAAGGGAAAGTCGCCAAGACTCTTGCCATCTCTTTTTCTCTCTCCGGCATGCGCTGCAGTCCACTGCGCATTCATTTTGCCGGTTCAAGACTAATGAAAAACATCCTCCTATTAAAAGGCAAAACAATGTAATACTGTAAGGCTGTCTTTCACTGCCTTCTGGAACAGCCTTGATTGGCAAGATAACGCTGTAATTTCATCAAAAGTCTCAGACAAATGCACTTAGTTTTATTAGTTTTAAGTACAGAAGTTTCTTAGTAAAGTACATTTTTGGATTAAAAAAAAACAACTTTATTAACATTATGAAATGTCAAAATCAAATCTTACATGAAAAGAAAGTCAACTCTGAAACCTGCAGAGATGCAAACATATATTTGCACAAACAGGCTTTACATAGAGTCCAAGTTTGCATGAACATTTGTGTCTGCCATTTACTGCTACACAGAAGTTCTGAATATCAAATAAAAGAACGTAGTAATCTTCTCTTGACCACAACTAAACCCAAATGCAATCTTTGCATTTGGGTTTAAAAAAAAATTACAGTCCTGACCGCACGTCGCTGCAAGCGGATGATGTAAGCGACTGCCGAAGGTTGATCGGTAGATGAATGGGCCTAAAGTGATAGCGGAGTTCGCCGGGAACGGGAGAACCGCAAAAAAATTCATAGACGAAGAAATAAATCACGAAAAGCACAGAAAGTGGTCGCACTCGTTTTCACTTCATCTTTGTACAGAGTTTTTTAATCTCGTTCTCCTGCGCGGCGGATTCAGTGACCAACAACACGAGTCATGACAGTTTTGACACCTCAGTCTACATCATTAAACATGTGCTTTTACAGCCATTAGAATACTTTGTATAGACCCTCCCAAACTTTGAATGCAAACTCAGTCATCTTGTTCATCTTTCAGTAAAGTGCTAAAACTAGCATCCCACGTAATCACAGTGAGCTAAGGATGCGCCTAAGATCAAAAGAAGCTAACAGCTAAATTGCTAAATGCGAAATTCAAGGCTTCAAAATCTACAATGGTTGACACTGGTTTGACAACTGGTCACAGCAGATGGCCCTGCCCCTCACTGAGCCTGGTTCTGCCAGAGGTTTCTTCCTGTCACAAGGGAGTTTTTCCTTCCCACTGTCACCGAGTGATTGCTCATAGGGGAGTGTTTGACTGTTGGGGTTTTCTATCAAACATTGAAGGGTCTTTACCTTACAACACAAAGGGCCTTGGGGTATTTGATGTTATATAAATAAAACTGAATTCAACTGAATTATGGTAGCTTTATCTTGTAGATACAATCTATGTCGACACCTTAAACACCACCATTTTACTTTTGCAGCTGTATGAACATGTCAGCTCAGCTTTTGCTTTTAGCACACAGTAGTTGGACATCACCAAAGTAATTTTTTGACCAGAAAACATACTCAAAGTCAGTCTTTTTTTTTTTTTCAGGATTATTCAAATCAGATTTATTGAAGATCCCAAAATGCGACATGCAATTTAGTGCAATGACTATTTCATATTACTGAGAAATAAATCCATCAAGTACTGCTCGGGTGTGTACCACATCAGAATTTGGCATGACAACAGCCAGCTTTTATCTCAAAGTGAAGTGACGGGAACTTGCAACAAAAGAACAGTGTGTCCATGACGCTGTGGCACAAGATGGTCCAGTTTTATTAACCACAGTTAAAAGCAGCAATGTAAAATCCCTTCTTTGCATAATCGGACGTTACAAAGACCTGCACTCTTTAACTTTTGCTCTTTTTAAATCTGCCTTTAAAGCATAAAGTTAACAGAATTAAGTCAAGCATCAGTTATGTTAGTCATATGCATTTAGTGAACTAAAAAACTGATTTTCAGAGGTCAGTTCTTCAAGCATGGGATGTGCTGTTACTCTTACTCACTGTTTAGTGCAATCTGCTGCAGTCGCATTAGTCCTGCTCTTTGCAGCAATGTCCCTTGGAGACGTTAACTGAGGACACAGCTGCGAGTGGATCATTGTCTTGATTTAAAACTAATTCGTGAGAGGGAACACACCACACGCAAGCGTCCATTTGGGTATAAACATACAAGGGTGTCTTCATTTAATGGACAGCTGAAGAGGATAATACATGACCCTGGGTCAAGCGCCCCCGAAAACACAAAGCCCTTAATGAGCATCACACTGTCCCCTTTCCACACGAGGTGCAGTTTTCACCACAATAAACACACCTGCTTTTAATCGAATGATATTCGGGGTAAATAAACGTGACTGTTTGGAGGAGGCATTCATCATCGGTTTGGGAGAATTTTTTGGTTAGATCCAAAAAATGACGCAAGCCTCGCTGCCATGTGTCACGCATACACATTTAAAATGCAAGAAAAGACACCTCATGTAGCAGTTAGATGGTATTTTGCCCCTTGCTCAGGGACATCTGTTTGTAAAAATTACATGAAAGATTTCATTTGAATCTACAGCAACCATTTTTTTTCTCCACAAAGTCTGCACAGGTTACTCTGCATGCTCCACTGTCAATGAAAACAGTTTAAAGGGAAAATTATGGTTCCCTGGTGGTAGCATGTTGGCAGTCCATGGACAGCCTGTCTACCTGCAGAGCACAGTGCAGCCGGTCTGTGGGTTACTCTTCGTTGTGCTGTTGTTGGCCCATCAGCCAGCTGCAGACAAGAGTGAAGTTATAAAGTAAAAAGAGCCGAAGTAAATCTGAGTGCTAAAACCAATGAAATGTGTCCACTTGAGCCACTGTCACTACTGGCTTAGAAAAGCAAAGTAGCAATTCTTGAGTAACATGAACTTGAGTAACATGAATCAGTGGATGACGTCTGTGCAGATGTTATATATTTTATTAGGATTTGAGAGACTGATTTTGCACAATGTATGTGATTCTTTTGCAAAATGATCAAACTTGCAATTTGAAAAATGTAAAGCTGTTGCAGGGATCCTACCTGCTGTGTGTTGCAGCTGAATATTCATTTTGCTTGTTTGTTTGTTTGTTTTTGGGCCATCTAAAAATAAATATCAAATAGAATTTAAGCCAAGTAAAATATCTTTAGTATAGTGTCATCACTACAGAATCCACAATATACTTTGACAGTATATTAAAAGGGAAACTATGTTATGTAACCCAAAACTCAAGTGGTCTGATTTTCATCAGAACGGAATGTAATTGAAATCTTATTTGTCACATTTAACCCTCCCACTTTATTTGTTCTGGGTTGAACAATAATAACAGCAAAGAGTTACAAAATAAAGAAACTTTATTTTTTCTTCTTACATAATATGTGTTTCAATATGTGTTTCAAACCATATAAACTATTATTTTTCTCCCACCAAAGGGAGGGAGTATGTAATCAGTTCAGCTTGTGTTTTTGTTAGCAGTCTAAAAATTACCACAAAAAAGTACCACAAATTTAGTGGTAGAGGCCAATAATAGGTAGAGCTGATTTCATTTAGGTGAAAATCAGGTCAAGGTCACACCAAATGTGAAAATCAAAAAAAGCTTACCATATTTTCTGCACTATAAGGAGCACTTAAAATCTTTAAATGTTCACAAAAATCGTCAGTGTGCGTTATAATCCGGTGCGCCTTATGTATGAATTCTGGTTGTGCTTACCTGTCTCGAACTGATTTTATGTGCTACACGCTCAAAAATCTGTCAAAAAATGTTTTAGTACGACTTTGGTAGCTACGAAGCCGCACCGGATTGTTGGAGCATTACGCTGCCGTAGTCAAGAGCCTCGTGGAGGAATCCGGGTCCAAACTCCGCTTCAGGTCCCAAAGTTAAACGAACACTGCAGCATCACTGAGAGTTAAAAACTGTCTAAATTCTTTCATCTTTAATAAAATGATCAGCGTGGCTGCTTTACCAGGTGTAACAATTAAGTTTAATATCCAGGCATCCATGAAAACAGAATTTATTAAATTTAACGGAGTTAGAAGTTAGCAGGAAGTTAGCTCGCTAGTTTCCGCCTAAACATGATATAGCATGTTCTGACTGAGAGATTTCTAACAAATTCAAACGTACAGCTCTGCTATCACTTCCAACATAAATGAAGACAGAAAACTAAACAGCAGTGACGTTTGTAGGGTTACTGAAGTTGGGCTAGCTGCTATATAATGATGTGCTACGTGATTGCTAGCGACACAGCTATGTTAGCATAGCATAAACACAGTGAAGCTGGAGGATGAACACTAACTTTTTTCCACTTGATAAAAGTTAACATGAGGGTTCCCGATGGTTAGGGACAAATGCAATCGCATGGCAGGATGCTGTAAACGGACCAAACTTCAGTCAGGAGAACAACTGAGATAATCCATCCACAATACGAGGTTAGTCATTAATATACTGCAACAACATGGGAATAGAGCAGCTGCAAGAGAATTCAACATTAATGAATCGATGGTATGGAAGTGGAGGAAGCAAGAAGAATGAGTTGAGTAAAGTTTTGATTTATCTGTTTTGTTTTGCTTAATGCGCCTTATGGTCCGAAAGATACGGTATATGGTTTGTCTTTAAACTTCACAACATACTAGACCTCAGTTACATGAGTACCTAGGCTGGGTAGGTATTTGACCTTGACCTTGATTGTTAGCACCCAAGGTCAAAATGAACCTTAAAAGGAATGATGTGGAATAAGGAGGAATATTGATGGGGAAACAACCTGCTTAACTGCTGGAGCTGGCACTGACACAGGTCATCAATTGTAATAATCAGACTGAGCTGTTATTAAAAGCTCTACAATAACACCCTTAACTCAATATAACAGGTATATAATGATGGTACCATTTTTGCAAGAGGTAGTAGATAAGTTTACTGTATTGTTACTTCTTGCTTCTTCAAACGGACATTGCTGGGACATTTTCATTTTACTGTTTGCAAAGTCGGATCCGTTACGGCGTCAAAGAAAATCTAAGTCAATAAATATTTTTGAGTCCTGATTTCAGCCATGGCTAGCATTAAGAGCATTAGACACGATAAGTGTCAATAGAGACACATATTGTACACGCACACATACAAACATACTGCCAGACATTAAGAACTAGTTCACGGGTAAAATACACATTCCAGAGTAAAGCAAACATCGCATGTCTGTATTTTTCTCAGAGCGAGAGAGAGACTGAGGGCAAACAGTGTTATCTGCCATAGCTAAGAACAGACTCTTCTCTCTATAATTCCTTCTCTCAATATAAAAAAGCAGTTTCTGTGACCAGCAGAACACCTTGTACAACCCAACACAACATGCCCCACTTAACATTTAAGCTGTTTAAACTGGGGCTCTTAAGTGTTTACACAGGTACCAAAAAAAAAAAATCACTGTTAATGTTTGCTTGGCCACATCGTACACATTTTGTACAATACTGCATGTGCTGATTTGTACGTCTGATGGTCAGTTAGTCATAAAAGAGAACCCAGAGTGCACCTTTTTTTCCTCATTCATTATTCAGTGTAATTTAACGTGATGTCATATCTGAACACTCATTATGCCGTTTGTGACGTTAATTGCTCTCTACACAATGAAGCAATATTTGAGCATGCGTACTATGCAGAAGTGCTAATATGTACACCCTATTGAGAGTTAAATATGTTTTTCTTTGAGAGGTGAAACTTGCACAAGAAACATTTGACAAACGCTGAATTGTATAAAGGTAAACTTAAGAACTACACAGTAAGTCCACAAAAAGAAACACTAGAGACAGTAGAATGATTTCTTTGTGGCAATTAAGTAGGCCTAAAGCAAAAGAAAAAATACAGCAGTGGTTTTCCCCTTTGACTAAAATAAGATAAATTTCCCTCAGGACAATTGTTAAAGTGCTACAGAAGTAACTTGATCGGAGTAACATAATCAGAATACTTATTTTTTTTAAAAAAAAGTTTTTTTAAGATGCTACTTGCGCTGTAAGGCTAATGCAGTACTCAGACCTTTTTCTCTCCTAAACCATTTTCAGGGAGATGAATCGTTGCTTCAGACTGTTGTTTGTCAAAGTTACCAGTATAGTGAACATTATTCAAACTAGTAACTTAGCAGATTTTAGGGACTAGCTCGCTAAGCTAACTAGCTGGCAGCTAGCTAAGCAGCTAGCTAGGTAGCAGGCTTTATAAAAAGAGTTGTGAGATTGTCTTTTCTGAATTTAAATAAGCAACATTCAACCCTAGCAGCAGTTTTCAGTGCTGCTTAGAAGCACCAACCCTAAAGTATGCATGTCAAAAATCCCTGAAAGAAGTGCTACATGCTAATGCTTTTACTGTGTTTTGCATATCAATTTAGGGCATTGCAATGGTGATAATCTGAAACAAACAAACAATAAAAATCCTAATTTCAAAAGATTCTCTTCAATATCAAAACCTGTTGTGGAGACCCAGCCTTAAAGGCTCACCTGTGAAACCAGTTAGTAAAGCCCTGAATGAGCTGTGACTGGGGCAATGTGTTATAAGTGTTTTCATCCTGAGGACCGTGACGCAGGTCAAGCCCTGTCTGCTCTTTGTCTCATTGTCACGCCAAAGGAACTCATTTGTCCCCGCAGAAAGATGAATGAAGTGTTAAAGAAAAAGAGCTTGTGGGTGGCGTCTGAACACCTGGGGGTGAGCGTGTGTTTGTTTCCTGCTGTGTGTCTAAGGAAGTTGCTGTCGTCCTACGGGCCTGTTTCCTCATTAATGTCATAATCCTGACCGGTGTAGACTTCCTTCCACGGATAGAAAGTTGTCTGCGTGACAAACACACACAGACACACTCACTTGATTCACAGTCACTCATATAATAGTCATACCTTTGTTTTGCATGCATTTACAGTTTCTATTATGTCATCCGTGCACATACATCCAAGCAGACTGTCTGCACCTGCCAACTTTGATGCAATTCAAATGCATCCACTGAAGTCCTTACCCTGCCTCTCATCCAACACAGTGTGTGTGTGTGTGTGTGTGTGTGTGTGTGTGTGTGTGTGTGTGTGTGTGTGTGTGTGTGTGTGTGTGTGTGGGTGCTTTTACTATCAGAGTGTCGTTGAAGATAACTTTATATAAAGTAGTTTAATTATGACTAAGTTATGAGTGGTGTGAAAACTGTATTAAAACGGTTTCCATACAACTGTTGGCTACAGTTTCCCCTTGTTATTAACAGTGAAACTACTTATCAATACTATATTATTACTTTGTTATGCTGGAAAGCTGTTGCTGTTTTCTGAGTCATGCGAAGGGCTTAAAAAGAAATCGATATGATTATGAATATAATTGAAAAACAGCACCCTATCTTTATTGCATGAACCACAGGACTTGCAGAATGAATATGAGCCATGATTTACATAATCTGTGTTGAACTTTAAAAGCCGTTGCAATAGTTCGTTCAGATATTGTCAGTGGCAGTTGCCTGCATGCTGGTGGAGATGTGCCGCAACACACACCAGCAAATACACACACTGCCTGCATAGGTCTTTTGCAGAAGAGCCTTCCTAGGAATGAAACAACTCTGCCTGGACACATGAAGCACTTAAACAATTAAAATTCCAATATTGTTGCTTCAGAGTTTGACACACAGCAGACCAGCCAGACTCTTGTATAACAGTGTTTGGGTATGATTTGTTTTGGGAGCAGTTGGGAAGTAGTAAAGAGGGCAGGTGAAACAAGGGGCAAAAGTATAAACAGCCATTAGCCTCTATCAAGCAGGGAAATGCGACCGAGAGTATGTGTTGCTCAATGCTTGGATACTTCTTGGAGAAAGCAGGGAAGAGTGAGGCAGAGGCCATGGTTGTAAAAGACGTCACTACCACAGCAACGGTCGGTGTTGTGGACGTGCGCAGCAGAGTGTGAGCTGAGAAACAGTTGATAGGCTGGTGGATACTGTATCTGCAGCACTTAGGCATGCTTGCTCAGCCATAATATCCCTCAGTGAACTACATATCTGGACCGTGACACTTTTCCAGCATTACTGCACAAACTAAAAGATGGTTTGTAGTTCTTGGAGCAGGGGTGGGGGAACTCTAGGCCTCGAGGGCCGGTGTCCTGCAGGTTTTAGATGTGTCCTTAACCCAACACAGCTGATTTAAATGACCTTGTCAACATGTCTTGAAGTTCTCCAGAGGCCTGATGATGAACTCATCATTTAATTCAGGTGTGTTGACCCAGGGTGAGATCTAAAACCTGTAGGCTCTTGATGCCTGGAGTTCCCCACCCCTGTCTTAGAGACTTATTTCATCGCCCGAAACCAGCAACTTTTTGATATATTTCAAAAAAGCCCCAGTATTAGAAGAGCAGCAGGCAATGCAGCCCAACACGGCCTAATCTGGCTAATCTTTCTGGTAAACACAGGGTTTTGTATCATTTTTGCGTACGCATGTAGGTTCGTGAGATAAGCACACTTGTCACACTAGCAGATCTTCATTTGTGCTGTAGGCCTGCATCGGTGAGAAGGTCAAGACAGCTGCACTCGTTCCTACTAGAGACTCTAGTTTTAACTGGGCCTGTTAACATGACGACCTATGTGTGTTTGTGTGTACAGTAAATGAAAAGTGCTCACAAAACAGTACTACTGCACACACAGCAGCTGCAAGAAGATGCAAATATATGCACAAAACAAAAGTGATCACCATATGATGTCATGCATGTTTCTACCAACAACAAACTGACAGCATGTAGTCCCTCAAGGAAAACTGCTCTTTTGATGGAAGTTACTGAAGGAGGGACCAGATGAAACCTATATTTTTGTAAAGTATATCTTTGTTAACCAGTTTTTGACGCAGTTTTGACGCAGTTCTTCACAAAAATTGCCCATACTGCAGAACCAAGTTCAAAGGTTTTCTTGATAAATGGCTCTTATACCAGGATACTTCTTTAGTCTAAAGTTTGGACAGGGTCTAGGCTGTCTTTGGTCACATGCTACCACTCTAAATTAATATCAGCTGAGGTTTATGTGTATGTGTGATTATTTGTGCCATGCTCACGAGTGTCTGTACATATCTGAGGAAGAAGTGAAACATCTACGAGACATCCAAGCATGTTTCCATGTAAACAGTCATTAGCACCATAATTACCTTTGCCATCATCAATCAAAACTGTCATTTATGAGTTAAGTACACAGACTATGCTTTTTATTTTTAGCTGAGAAAGCAATTCCACACATAAAAATATTCTTTTACTTAAAGTCTGATAGATAATTGTGTGTGATTTTCAGCGAGTGGTGTGTCTGTCTGGTTTGCTATGGCTCCATCGACTCCTGTTTGTTACTATAGCTGCAGTGGCCCAGTTTAAATTCCTTTAGATTCCTTTTCACATAGATGTCAATACAAGTAATAAATAAGACAGCTTGACTCAGAAAGAATTCATGTTGTTTCTGTGTTGGGTTTCTTCTTTCTTGTCTCATATTTTCTCAGGGTCCTTCTTGCTTATTCTTCCTCCCTTTTCAAGACAACCCTTATCTCTCCTGTCCTCATCACTCCTCATCACTCCTCCTCCTGTCCTGTCTCTCCTGTCCTCCTCTCTGTGACCTCCTCTGTGCATTCCCACACACACCGGGCCACTGTCTGAATCAGGGAGTGCATGGTTGTTGAAAGCCTGCATTAAATAACATTTATAAAGAGACTGATATGGTAGTCCTACTTCAAGGCCCTTTGCTCTACTTTCTGCTGCACACAGAGAGGCTTAAATAAATAATTTCATGTATGGTTCTGTTAGTCATCATGATTGGTAGTTTCTGTTTGCCAGTATAAAAAGGACTTTGATAGCACTTTTTGGATTGACCAATACTCAGAACACCAGCGTCACTGTTCACAGTTTGATTGTTTGGCATTGCCATAGACTGAGAGGGTGTTGACCTTAAAGGTGTTGGAGTCCCTGCTCCTTTAAGCTGGTCTTGATGCATGCTCAATCATGCAGGTAAGTAAATCCCAAAAGGTTGATTCTGTTCATCGGGACGTTTTCATCATCAGGTGACGTCTTCAGTCTCAGCTGATTGCAGGTTTCTCCAATCTTATAAACAGGACATTTGGACAATGACTGAAACCACCCACTGAATGAACAATGGGACTGTGAGCTCAGTTCCTTCATCATTAATATGCATATTGTCGTGACCATTGATCAACAACTACTGATCAATAACCCTGAGTCCCATTCACAGAGAGTTGGGGAATGGCTGCAATCACAGCATTGTAAGATGGTGACAGATGTACCCTTAGGCCCCCTCCTCGATTCAGAGATGGTCTTTCCCTTTTCACGTAAATGGCCTCCTTGACTCTGCGCTCAAACCAGCGTTCCTCCCTGTCCAGGATGTGGACATCCTCATCACTGAAAGAGTGTCCACTGGCCTGTAGGTGTAGATAGACTGCAGAGTCCTGGCCTGACGAGGTGACTCTTCTGTGTTGTGCCATCCGCTTCGCTAGAGGTTGTTTGGTTTCCCCGATGTATAAATCCTGGCACTTAACAGCGTACACTATGTTACTCTGTTTGTGTCGGGGGACCCAATCCTTAGGGTGGACCAGTTTTTGGCGTTTAAAAGCCACAGAGACCAGGTGTTTAGAAATAATGCGTCTCAACTGCTCCGATACTCCTGACACGTACAGGATCACCAAGGTTTTCGCTTAGGCAGCTGAACCCGAGCTGAGACTGAAGAAGTCACTTGGATGAGTGACGAATTGTTTCTCCCACTGAAAACGTCCAGATGAACAGAATCAACCTTTTGGGACTTTCAAGCTTGGCAGATATTTGCAGCTGCCCACATGGACGAGCCAAATGCCTCCTGGAGAAATGTAAGTACAACTGGGCTTTGAAATCTAAGAACAGTGTACAAACAGACAAGCACGGTGGTGGCAGCACCATGCCCTGGTCGGCTTTGCTGCCAGTGTTACTGCTACATTATGCAAATTGGATGGAATAATGAAGGATGCTGACCTCCAAATTCTGCAATTACACCTGCAATTACACCTACGTAGCACTTTTAATTCTTATTCTTTTATTTTTTCATGTCTATTTAAGTGCTATTTATGACACTATGTTTGCACTGAAGCACCGCAGCAATTTCCTAATGTTGTAAACCTGCTCAACATTTGGCAATAAACCCCTTTCTGATTCTGATTCTGAAATCAACAGGTAGATGGTTGAAAATCGGACACAACTGGGTATTCGAAGAGGGGAGTGATCCCAAACACATAAAAACTGGTTTTGGGAGGGAAGCAGGTTAACATTCCGATTTTGGAATTGTCTTTCCAAAGCCCTAACCTCAACCCTAATGAAAATGTGTTGACTTTGCCAGGAGCTCTACCAATTCTGCCAAAAAGAGTGATCAAATACTCAGCCAGAATTATACCAAACACTTGTTGACTGTTATCAGAAGTGTCTAGTTCTTGCTAAGGGTCATTTTGCCAAATGTTTGTGGGGCTCTATGTACATTTGACCACGTTTGTATAATTTTGAACCTGTGCAGATTAAACACAATCCAAAATAAATTCAAACTTGTGAAACCAACTTGTGAACTCTGTTTTTAAAGTCGCTAAAGGTGTATGCTGTACAATCATTCCAGCCTGGAAAAAGAACAGTTCAACGAAACATTAAAAGCAATGCCAGTCATGCCCATGACGGTGTATTTAAACTTCTGATTGCAACTGTAAAAATCCACAATAATTATCCGTTCTACGGCTGATCCTGCTTGTTGAGGCAGATTGTATTTACAAACATGTACGATCTGGCACATTTAAAGGTTTTAAATCTGAGCAGCAAATGAATTTATGTAAACCTCTCAGGAGTGCTTGTCTCCATTATGAATCCTGCGTACAAACAAAGCTTTGATGACCAAATATAGCAGCAGCATTATCTTGATCCACCATTGTGTTTTTATAACAAGCTTTTCCTTAAGACACAGCTAAGAATTTCCTGGTTATAAACAAAGAGAAAGTTCTCCAAATATGGACAGTGCCATACACAACAAATATCTGTGCACTGGTTTCTATTTGCAAAATTGTTGTTTACTTTTTTCCGCCCATCCTGATTCGGGCCACGCAAGCGCGTTCGCTATCGTCACTCATACTTGGTGTACAAAGTTCACCAAACAGCTGCTTTTGGGGAAAAGTCATGGGAGGCCCCTGTCCGCTTTATAAGAAAGCACTTACACAATGGAAAAGCACATTACGATTTAAAAGTCATCTCAATGACACCTTTCCACACTGCTAATCGGCCAAACTGAGACACAAGCGGTGTGTATGCGACTAAGGTCTGGAGAGTTCACGAGCCCTTTGCCTCACATATATCCTGTATGACAGCATTTCATCACAGAGGTCGGCTTGACGAGGAAATCAGGTCATACCTCCGCGAGGTTCTCCCAGCTAAGTGCGTTACTAATGGGATATAATATTTCCTGACTCTGTTATGACACCATAACACACGACAGCTGCTTTGGGTCAGTGGCTCGCTATTATTTGGAATTTCTCAGCACATGTGAATGCGGATCTCAAACAACCCATTGGTGACTGTGACGTGATAATGGCTCTGTGAAAACAATGCGTTTTCGTCACTGAGCTCAATAACTGTAACGCCAAAAGACTCCGAAGCCTTAAGAGTGGACAGTAGCACAGCTTTTAAACACTGTGTGCATAAAAACTGATTTAAACCCCAATATATTTACAACATCTTTCAATGTACTCACTTTATCTTCTTGTTCAAGTGAGAATGGGGACATTAAATTATTTTTAACCTGCTACCTGCTGTAAGCTGCGTAACATATCTGATGCTCCTGTGTGAGAACAGCCCAGGTATTTGCAAGTTGACGTCACGCGTCCTTCTACCTGCGTGGCAGCATCTTCACTTTCCAGAAGTGAAAATACATCTGAGCAGACTATCTGCACTAATCTGATATATGTACACATGTGAAAGACTACCTTTGATTGTCTCGACTTGATTGTCCCATCATTGCCTTGAGTTAAATTCACATTACTTTATGATTCCAACACATACTCTTTTCACCTAGTTGTCCGACTTATTGCATAAATCACTTAACAGTTATCTAGAAACCAATCTGATCTATCTCCAGTAGTTCATCTACGGCATGTTCATCTTTGTTGTGTGAGAAAAAAAGCGTACCGTACTTTTCCTAACTGTTGGGTACCGTGTGATGACAAAGGCACTAACCACACCTGACACTCAGAAGTTGTCAGGTGTTCAAAAGTACAACTTCTAAGTGTGCTTTTGAACTGTAACACTTTAGACCACAGGGTGTGGATTAATACGATAACAGAAATCTGTGGACATTTCCACTTACTGCTGAGTAGAAGTGATGGACGCATAACAATCCCTCACCACACACTGGTACCAATGAACCTAGAGACTTTCCCCACATCCACCTTTTGTCAGATTCACATTTGAAACATACAAATAAAGAAACAATACAACCAAGAGCATCATCCAGCAGCTGTCTGTGGCATTACGTTTCAATGCAGGCTGCAGAGTTTCAGCAACATGCTGTAGCCTAAGTTGCTTTGGAGGCAAAAACCAGAGTGATATTTCTTTCAGCTCTCTGCTCTCATAGGATTTCTACGGTGACGATATTTATGGCAGCACTGATGATACGAAACCTTCAATTCCTCCAGTTTAAGCAAAGAGCAAAACCTGCCAATGATTGTTGAGGTTCTCATTTAACAACCACTTTATCCTAATGCATAGTCTAATATGATCTCTATATATTTGTAGTTTAGAAATCTATTAGAAAATTACTAGGTCATTGAGTTTATTGTTACTTTTTTGAAGATGATTTTCTGATTTTTTTCATTTGCCTTTCGTGTTATTGTTAGCAGAGAACACGTTTTATTAAAATTGAGAGCAGCTGTTAACATCCGTTTGACTTCTTTCAGGAATTCTATTCAAAACATGGCGCTTCTTCCATTTTTAATATTATTTTTCTCTTTAAGAGATTCAACTCGTGTCCTTAGAGAAGGTGAAATGGATTCGGCACCTGAGAGCGACGCGGTTTGCACTACTGTAGGTATTTACGTATTATATCATTGTGTCAGCATGTGCATGTTTGTGCAGTGTGTGGGCACAGACAATAGGCCTTTGTCTCTTCGTATCCTATTTTTCTGCAGTGGGCTGACACACACACACACACACACACACACACACACACACACACACACACACACACACACACACACACACAGTTCCTCCTGGCTTCCGTCAAGTTACAAGAGTTTAGAGACAGCAAAACAGGAACAATCTGATCTTCGCTTCCTGCCTCACGTTTCCTGCCCCATCAACCCCCCACACCTCCTCAAAATAATGGCAATGAATAAAAGAGCGAAAAGATGGCGATGGTGGGAGAGAGAGATGCGGTTGCATGTGCATATGTGAATACAGGTAGTGTGAAGTGAGGACGGGGCCAAGAGAGTCATGAGAAAAAGGTGGGACTGAGTTCAGAAGTGATTCTGCGGTGGGCAGGCGATGACTTATAACAAGTTTACTACACGAAGTGACGACACTGGAATACTTGATTAAAAGTTTTAAAGTGCGTTGATGCATTTTAAAGGTTTCCTTACTTATCTTATGATCGCTTGAAAGTTTCCCACACTACTGACATACTCTTACAACTATGAGCAAAATGAAGTCACGTAGTTTGGTAATTAGAAGGCTAACCATCGACATTGCTGACAAGCTTTTGCAGTAACAAGCAGACTCCAGTGAGGTATTCGGTCAATTGCAGCTCGGCGCATCTGCAGCAGTGCTGGCGGCATGACTGCGGAGGACTTTAGAATGCACGGGTCAAGTCAGACTTTGGGAAATACCCCTCATGGGTCTCTTTGGAACTAAAACGAGGTCATTCATCAGCTCGTGAGGCTAGCTTAAAAGCATGATCTCACATGAAAAATTACAAAGCAAATGGAAATGTGAAGAAGCCTGCGGTGCTGTTGTGTCAAGTTCATTCAGACTTCTGCTCCTCACTAAAACACCTCTCCTCTTTTTTTTTATAACTTTTACTGTTTCTCTGAGCATCTGCGTGTGGTGCTAAATATGTAAACAGATTAATGATTCAATTTAAAGAAGGTTGGTTATGCTTGAATTTGTTGTGCAGCCTGTTAAGGTGGCCCAGCGTAGTGCTGTTGAGACATGCATGTGGGCCGCAAGTGTAAATAAATGTTTCCATGAATTGGAGGATTAAACTGTCAACTCCACTCAGTAATTCTTAAACTTTGTGACTCTCAAACGACTGAACTTGAACGTAATACGCACCAGTAATTTTGCGACACCCATACAAAGAAAGGTCACAATGCACGTTATGCAGCTTGGTTATGACACACACACACACACACACACACACACTAACTTAGAGCACCTGATGAACTGCGGTTCTGAAGAAGGAAGTGAAAACTCAGTCCATCTGCTTTGACAGGAAGTCAACAGAAGCCACATACAGGCTTGCTGACGTCAATCAGAGCCACAGGAACACACACACACACACACACACACACACACACACACACACACACACACACACACACACACGCCAACATTACTCACAATACTTGATGATTATATGATATAAAGTGAGCATCTTATCAATCCGCATCCACTGCAACATTGTACAGAGTTTGGATACAATTGCACGAAACGCTCACTAACACATGTCGCTGAGTTAACTGTGCACACAGCAGCGCGCACACACACACACACACACACACACAGACATTGTATAAACAGCATAATGCGTTACTTCCCTTTCAACGACATGAAGTCATGTATTTGAGCAATAACACAAACAGACCAGTAAGGACTAATTCAACAACAATGTTCTGAATTATGACTTATTTGGACTCAAAAATGAAAGAAGATTAGAAGCTGTCTGATCCTCCTGAAGAGCTCAATATGGAAGCTGCCCCAAACAAAGGAGACTAAAGAAACTGTGCGAGGCTTCATTTTCACTGGGTTAACCGTGATACCTTATCTGGCCTGAATGGGTTTCATGTCAAACATCTTGGTTATTTGATGGTTAACTGCCTCGCCATTCTCAGTTTCACTGTTGCTCATCTCGGTCTCTCTTTATACAACAACACATTGTCTGGGACTGTTTTTAATACCCTTTGCAGACAGTGTGGGAACATCTGCCTACAGATGCGAGGTCTCATAGTTCACTCTTTTAATAAAAGAATGAAAGACAAATGTTGATGCATCTTAAAATGAATATTTTGGGGAAAACATCATTTTTAGTGCACATTCAGTTATCGCCTATGGCAAACGTGACATATAACTGTGTGCAAAGACTGCATTTCCTTTTAATCTCGTGGAGCTCCTGTCTGGTTTAGCTGGTTGCCGTGACATGACGGCTTTATAACGACACTTGAAGGAGACCTGCGCACATGTCCAATGTGTACACTTTTAACCGTAATTACTGCTCGCGCCTCTGTGAAACGAATGACCTCGGCTGAGCAAGTGCACAAGAACAAATCTTAGCACTACACAGAGGACTGAAAGGACTTTTCACTTTCCAAAGACACAAATAAAGTTATCTTCGCCCGTACATGTACTCACACACTGCCTCTTACTGGCCTGGACATGTACGAGTACAGTACAGAAAGTCACACGGCTGCTTAAAATCAAGTGCAATGAAAGATGAAAAGGGAGGTCTGCTGTTTTCTTTAAAGCGAGCTGGTTTAATAGGAAAAACTGTGTGTGCAAGTGTGAGTCTCAACCGCCAGTCTAATTGCAATAGAACAAAGTTAATGAGCTTGATGACAAAATAGTCCGGGTTACAACGCTGGAGATGGAGACAGATGGTGGGGGGGAAAAAAGAAAGAAAAAAGAAAATGTAAGTGGTCACGTAGGCGAATTCACGGGACAAGGAGAAGACAGGAGATAGAGCGAGGAAGGGAGGGAGGAGGAGATGATGATGAAAACAAGGAGAATAGAGAGGTTGAATGTGTGCACCAGATATAAAACAAGATAACTTTGTATCTGGTAGCTTGGCACAGGTCAAACATGTAGGGGGACATTTCTCTGAGCTGCTTACCCGGGAGACAAACTCTGGTGACTGGAGGCTGAGTTGTTGCTGCAGGAGAGCGCCTGGAAGGACGAAAACAACACAGAAAGGGGGAAAGAAAGATGCTATAAAACAAAGACTACCACAGATATATATTTATATAGAAACACTAGCAAATCTTACTTGAAAATTTAAAAACCAAACACAAAACAAACAAACAAAATAAACAGATTTTAGAGGTTCTGGCAATAATATATAGATATGTGGACGTTGCGTGGACTCCGGGCAGTCCTGTGGAAAAACGAAGTACCCCATGATTCATCAGCTGTACCCCACCTTTAGCTGCGATAACTTAAAGTAACTGTTTTCTGTATGACTGTCTCACACATTGTGTGGGAATTTTGGCCTACTCTTCTTTACAACGCTGCTTTAACTCATTGATGTTTGTGGGGTTGGTTTATGCACAGCCTGTTAAGGTCCTGCTACAGCATTTCAAACAGGTCGAGGTCTGGACTTGGACCATCGCTGCTATGCTTGAGAGAGCCCTCCACAGACCTGCTTGACAGTAGGTATGATGCTAATATGCTGTGTTTGGTTTTCTCCACAGTGGTGCTGTGCACGACAGCTGAACATCTTCACTTTGGTTTCGTCTGTCCAGAAGTCGTGCAGTTTGCTCAGATGCAGCTTTGCAAACTTAAGCTGTGTTGCCATACATTTGTTTCTAATTATACTTTTGTGAACTTAAAACATTTAAAATGCTAACTGTGGCTAGCTCTTGGGTTTTCTGCAATTCCTCTGAACATTGCACAGTCTGACTTTGGGCTGAAGTTGCTGCATGTGCGTCCACACCTGGGAAACACACACCTGAATGCTCTAGAGCAGCAAACTGAAAAAGTGTACGTTTTTTAAGCATTTAGTTGCGTGTTTACATGTTGCATTTCCTGGTTGAACTGTGTGAAAAGTTTCGAACAGTCAAGGCAGGGGTTGCAGTGTATAAATAGACTGAATACTTTTAGGTGGAGCTGGTCAGTGTTCTGCAACATGTTGCTAAACACATCAGTTTTAACCTCCTGAGAGCCCGTGTCCTCATATGGGGACATTACTGTTTCCTTCTTGCTCTTTGCTCAACTGTGTGAATGTGTATGAAAAAGTCAGTATAAACAGACTAAATGTTGGTATTTTGGCAGTGGCCGGTGGGCTGAAACACGTTAAAGACATTAATCTTAACCTCCTGAGGCCCCGTGTCCTCATATGGGGATGTTGCATTTTGGCTTTTCTGCTCATTATTCTCTATTCAGCTAAATATTTTACACTTTTTTTGTTTTGTTTTATGCTGTACAATGAACCCACCGTCCCTATTTTTTTAAAAGTTTAACTGAGCTTGATTAGTATAAAAATAACCCAAATAAGAAATCGGGTTAAGTGAAAACTGTGCATGTTTGCTGGAATGGCGAGCTCCAGCTTATGTGTGTGTTTAATTCAGTATACGTGAACGATCCACGTTTGTGCGCCGTGTGTGCTTCTCAGTCTTTGCTCTTGTCTGTGTGGAGCTATCAGAGCTAAATGTAGGTCAGACGGGCTTCAGGTAGTCAATACAGAAAACTGAGCGTTAATTCAGCCTGAGGCAGAGCAGAGAGCTTTTAGTGTCTTTAGAAACACATATTCATACTTAAACCTTCACAGTGACGAACAGAAAGAAAGGTGGCCTACATACATATTTCTAGTACATCTAAATCTGCAGTCGCACTCCACTGGGAGAGATGATGCTCAGTGTGCTGCTGCAGCTTAAAGCAACACTGTTGAAAAACGGAGCACTCTTACTTAACTATAACTATAAACGACACGTATATTGTTGAAAAAAAAAAAAAGCTAGCCTTTTGAAAGAGAGAGACATGAAAAAATTGAAAAACTAAATAACGACACATTTTCTTCTTCTTTTTGGCATCTGAAGAGAGATTGTAACTAGTCTCCTGCGTTATCGTATGCCAAACGCATATATGCTGCAGCGGCCTCTGAAGTGGTGCACGGTGAATGCCAATGAGTCACTTCATGCGTGTGTAGCTGCAGGAGTGTTTTTCTGTTTGTGCTTCATGTGCTTCATGACAACAGAGGAATTCCTTATAGAGCATTTGAACCGTGCCGTGCACAGCAGAGAACTATTCCTATTGCTCTGGAAACCAGAGAGGAGAAGAATTAAAGATTCCTTCGGCTGTAGCATCGTGTTGAGTTAACTTTTCAAATCTAGCTTGTACTCATTTTTGTCTGTCTGAAGTATGTAGGGTCTTCACTGGACTGGTTTAACTGTTCTGCTGCACTGATGTCAAGCATCCCACTTCAGTCCCACTGCAAGACAATGCCTCCCCCTTGTGACAAACTGGTGGAACTGCAGACGGCAAGCGTTATTCTGATTACTTTCTAAAATCTAATATTATTCTGGGAAAAAAGCATTTACACTTACCACAAAATATGTGGTAAGTTATGTAGATTTCAGCTTGATTGATGTGTATGCATGAATTATGCCAGCTCATTATTTAAAATATGCTAGAAGCCACTAGAGGTACTTACTTGTTGGAGGCACACTGGACATTGGTCAGTACAGTGAAGTTATTCCTTACACTTCGAAGGCTTGCAAGAACCTGAACAAGCAGAGAGCGAATCAGTAGCATTCTTCGCACTTTTACTTATTTACTTCAATTTAAACATTAGGACAAATGTTGCTAGTCCTGTTCAAACTGAGCCCTTTTTGCACCGCATGCACATTTCAAGCCTGCATTTTAGATTTCAGTTTTGCAACTACTTACATGTATGCTGATAACCGTGGTATTTATTGAAAGATTTACTTAAAATAGGCTTAGTTTGAAGATAAAAACATAAATGTGTACATACAACTAGATAACGGGATATTTACCTGAGCAAAAGGTGTTACGATCAGGTCATCACCATGTCTAAAAAGAAACAAACCATCGTCAGCAAAATGCTTGGATACAAAATATATCAAGAAAATGAGAGAACTGTTAAGAAAAAGAGCAAAAAGAAATGACCCAAGCAGCTTTGTGCAACAACCTAATAAATGGGAAGGAAAGTATCGTGGGAGAACGCGTACCTGGGTCAAGGAGGCCTCGATATTGAGATTAACCTATTTTTGTTAGCTGAGGTGGGGACAGAAAGTGACTCTTCTGTGGGTCCAAAAATATTGTGATAATGTGGTCAGTGAGGAGATCCTTATATCGTTAGGTCCATATGTTTTTTGGATAAAGGCACAACCTTTGTAATGTTAAACCTTTCAGCAGCCTTTCAGCTTTAATACAAGAAGGTGAACAAATAGATGGCACGAACTGCTTAGGAATTACAGACTCAGAAGTAACTGGACAAAAGTTTCTAGAATTTGTTTTTGGCAGCTGTTCACTGAAACCCTTGATACGAGGTAAAATATGAAATCAGTGCAGTGAAGGAGCCCATCGTTAGGCCGAAAAAACTGAATAAACCCATTGTAGGAAAAGAGATTCCAGGACTGACCAAATGAACAATTTGGTCTGTTCTTATAAGGAAGGCAGCTCAAAATATTCCTCTGTAGGCCAGGAGGATGAGGGATTCTTTCCTTAGTTAAAAGGTTCAATGTCACAACAACTAGCCAAGTCAAGAAGTCGCTCCCAAGGAAGTGGTGAAAGTTTACAGATGAGAGACTCCTTCATGGACAGAAACAGTGAAGGTGCCAACTACAGATAACATTCAAGACCAGGAAGAGAACATCTAAGAGAGATGTTTCCAGAAAAAACACTTTGGCTTGATGAAGCCAAGACTAACAATACACTATTTTCAGGAAATGTTGTCAATATTCTTGCAGTAATTTCATTGTGATCGTCACTACTTACGGTGAACACTCAGTGGCCACCTGTTCAACTGCTCATTAACATAAAATACCCAGCCAGCCTGTCTATCATGTTGGTGCCAGACTGGCTGGTCTGAATATTTCAGAAGCTGTTGATGTGCTGGGAATTTTCCCACACAAACATCTCTTGGGTTTACAGAGAATGTTCTGGAATAAATAGAAAAAATCCAGCGAGCGGCAGTTCTCTGGGCAAAAATGCCCCGTCGATGCCAGAGGTCAGAGGAGAATGGATAGACTGCGTCGAAGAGACAGGATGGTAACAGCAACTCAAATAACCAATCGCTGCAACCAAAATATGAGGAAGAGCATCTCTGAACGCTGAAGGAGATGAGAAGCAGAAGACCACAGCAGGTGCCGCTCCTGTCAGCTAAGAACAGGTTGAACAAACTCACCAAAATCTGATAACAGACGATGGGATGGTGCCTGATCTGATGAGTCTTGATTTCTGCTGCCACATTTAGGTGGCAGGGTGAGAATCTGTCCTTTCTCCTGCTGCTGATGAAAGGGTGTGGTGCATAGAGCATCATTTAAACACCACATCCTACTTGAGTATTGTTCCTGACCAAGTTCATCCCTTTACCATCCATCATAGGTCAGATCATCTCAAATTATCTGATTACTTGATCACGACACATAAATGGCCTTCACAGTCACCAGACTTCAATCCAACAGAGCGCCTCTGGGACATGCTGGAGCGGTAGAGTCGCATCATGGATGTGCAGCTGACAGATCTGCAGTAGGTGTGTGAAGCTATCATGTCCATATGGACCAAAATCTCAGAGGAATGTTTGCAGCACCTTGTTGAATCTGAGTAACAGAACCTGGTAATAGCAAAGTGTACCTAATTAAGTAACTATGGAGTGTATTCAGTCAGTCAGTTGATGTCCACTGAGCTACGTGCACAGTATGACAACATACTGCGCGTATTAGTTAAATAATACTTTTAATGTACTAAGGTCAAGCATAGTGAAACATCTTCATTTACTGGAAGTGCAGATTACGAAAAACATTTCCTCACATGTAAAGTGATGATTGTGCTGAATTGACTCCTCCGATCTATGACATGCAAAGCAGTCAGCACAGTGAGAATAATTTTCGAGAAGAGAGCAGTAGTGTTTGTGGTGGAGGCCAAATATGCAAAACCTGGAATGCATGAACACAAACCAGGACTGACTGCGTCTAACAACCTGTGGCATTTTGCACCGTTAAAAAGCTGCAGAATCAAGTTCACTTGAGGTGAGAGCACCTCAACACCTGACCCTAAAAAACATACTTACTGAACTAATTTCAAACTAATTGCAATTTATTTCTACTCACAGTTCAGAGGCGATGGAGGAGTTTCGTGACATGGACTTGGGGGACAGTTCATAGTCGCTGTCTGAGCGATAGAGGAAGGACTCTCGGCGCTGGTTGTGACCTGGGAAGTTGGTGTGGAGGACCAGACCGGAGCCAGGGGAGGCCTGAGGGTCCAAGGGGCTGCAGCTAGAAGAGGGTCCATTCTCCACATCGAAGCTGAAAACATAAACGCACAGTTAAAAAGCGAATTCTTCGCTGTTTCACTGTTTCATTGCTGAGAATATGGGGGCTAGCTTTAAGGGTCAAAGCAACAAAAGACTCCACCAGCATCTTTTGCTTCTGGCTTTCCTCTAATTTCATCGCGTCTCTCTTTGATTCCCTTTTGTTTTCACTATCAGGCAGCCTGACCTTGACCTAATTTTAATGGTGGAGCGTGAAAAAAGGGCAAGATGAATTCTTCCACATGTCAACATCCTATGAACAGATCGCGCTCCCACACACACGTATATTCATATCTTGTGGGGACATCTAATTGACATAATGCTTTCCCTAGCTCGTCACCCTAAACCTAACCATGAAAAATGAATTCCTAACCTTAACCTAATTGTAACCCCTGTTCCCACCGTTCAAACTTGTGGGGATTTTGGTCCCCATAAGGGCCGTTGGTCCCCACAAAGATATGAATACACGCTTACACACACACACAAAATAAATCATGAATAAACCGGACAAGAAAGGGCAGAGTGACACACACCGGGGCGCACTGTGTTCCTTCACTGATGACAGTTAGTGAGAATGATGCTGCTAAATTCATGGAAAGAAGAACGTGGAGGAATGGAGGAAGGGGAGGTTGACCTCCTTACGACACCCACTGAGAAGGAGGACCTTGAGACTCTAGAGACTGTAGGGTTTTTTTTGGGTTTTTTGGCTGTGGTTTATCCTCCCAGACATTTTTCCAAAGAAACAATCTGCATGTGACATTTACTTTCTTGTATTTTTCTCTGTACTTTACGCTTGTCAGCTTCTTTTCTTTTCCGTCTTTATAGTAAACACACACCTGCAGGAAGTGTGCCGACGGTTGCGCTACAAACAAACAAGCCATAAAGAATAATATTAACTAAAATTAGTTTATTGGATTTCCTATATTGTGATTTTTCCCCTGTATCTCTTCTCCAAAGCGGCCACTCTTCTTTTTATCATAAGAAAAGGTCAAAGTGGTAAGTGACTAAGTGAACAAAAGGCACCGAAACAGGCTTTATACTCCTGTGACTATCTGTAAAGCATTTGGGAATGAATGAGGAGGCGTTCTGGGTTTTTCTCCCCCCTTTCTTTCCTTCTCTTCCTATCCCCAGGGAAAGTCAGATGCAAAAAGGCAAATAATGGCCATCTGGGTCCAGACCCAAAATGAGAACACATGTGACGTGAGCAAAAAGCTCTGCGATGAAAATAAAAAGCAGCGGCAATTTGGTGCAGCGTGAGGAAGTTTATATGGTTGCAGTTTTTCAAGCTCATATAAGAGTATTAAGAAAAACAGGAAGTAAATGAGACAATAAAAACCTCAACGAGCACGAGCTCCGTTTAACTGCATCACAATCACGGGCAAACACAAACAAGCCGCAGCATACACTTTCTGCTTCTCGGCTCCTCCCATCGATGGACCGTCGACTTCATGTCATGGGCGGTTCAAGGAGTCACAGACATGCAGAGACGCAGCTGCTGTGAGGGTGCAATAGCATCCTTACTGCCAGCCAGCAGGCCAAAATGTAGAATTACATATCAATGTAAGCTGTGTTTATGTTAAAGTTATTGAAAAAAGAAAAACTCATTTTAAAATGACTGTAAGATTAAAATAATGACAATTTCATGATAATTAGAAGGATGTGACTGATTAAAAGCACATATGTGGGGAAATTAAACAGCTTTAACACATCTGCTCAATTCAAGGCATTCAAAGCTACGACAGAGTGTAAAACAAGCTGCTACGGAGATACAGGAGCAATAATAGTTTACATAAAATCCCATAATTCCACTGGTACTGGGAAGATAGTGGCATAATGTGAGAGGTGAAAGGGAAATGGTACAAAAATACACAAGTAACACCAAAAAGTACGTAACTCTGTGGTGTGAGCTGTTTTCTTATTTATGGCGACATGCACCTGCATCCACACCCATTTGGTGTGGATGTTCGGGATTTATCTCATAATATTTAATAAGCTCATTTGTTGTAGGCAACAACATCTAAATCTGTCTGTTAACACATGCTGTCAGGTAAATGTAACGAAAGCAAAAGTTGGAGTGGAGGCACAAAACCTCTAGAGTGGAAAACGTGGACTCAATTTGAGAACACTTAAACCTCACGTTGAGTCATATCCCATCAGAGGGATGTTATGCTAATGTGAGTCATGGAAGAAGGTGTTGTGGTGGTACCGTTACACAACAGGAAAACACAAACAGTCAACACACAGTCATGACAGCCTTTGTCTTTTGTTAGCAATACCACACGATTGGATGTCCTAAAAGCAATTTAAAGTGTATAGACAGCATAGTATGCTTAGACCTGTGGAAAAGTCATACCAGGAAAGTCTAAGGAGCTTGGAAGGAAAAGTGTCTTTGTCATCCGAGAAGCTTCTTCAGGTCTAGGATGAGAGGTGAAACGTCTTCAAGTGTTACCGTGGAGACAAAGACTATCACAACGTTTCCCAACCAGAAGCCGTGGGTGGATAAAACCATCCGCGACGCTCTGAGATCCCGCACCGCTGCCTACAACACGGGACTCATGACGGGGGACATGGACCCGTACAAAGCCGCGTCATATAACGTGCGGAGGGCGGTGAAAGAGGCGAAGCAGCGCTACGGGAGGAAACTAGAGTCACAACTCCAACAGAGTGACTCTAGGAGCCTGTGGCGGGGACTAAGGACAATAACGGACTATAAAGCACCAACAACCGGTATGACGAACGCGGCCGTGACTCTGGCAGACGAGCTGAACACTTTCTATGCTCGCTTCGAGGCTGCAGCTAAGGTCTCCAACAATGCTAGTGTTAGCGGCGCTAACGGCTGCAGACAGGAAGATACTGCCAGCACCGGAAACGTGCTCGTCATCTCCGAGCATGAAGTAAGGAGAGCCTTCAAGAGAGTGAACACCAGGAAAGCAGCAGGACCAGACGGCATCCCAGGTCGTATCCTAAGAGACTGCGCATACCAGCTAGCTCCTGTGTTCACTGAGATATTCAACATCTCTTTATCTCAGTCGGTGATCCCCACATGCTTCAAAGAGTCCATCATTGTTCCTGTCCCGAAGAAACCCCACCCTGCTTCTCTCAATGACTATCGCCCTGTAGCCCTCACCTCAGTAGTGATGAAGTGCTTTGAACGCCTGGTCAGAGACTTCATCATTTCTTCACTACCAGACACACTGGACCCACTACAGTTCACTTACCGTCCAAATCGTTCCACAGACGATGCCATCTCTCATCTCCTCCACACATCACTCACTCACTTGGACACTAGAAGGGGGAATTATGTTAAAATGCTCTTCATAGACTACAGCTCTGCATTTAACACCATAATTCCCTCCACACTCACCACCAAGCTGGAGCATCTGGGACTCAGCTCATCTATGTGTCAGTGGATCTCCAACTTCCTAACTGGCAGACCACAGGCAGTAAGGATGGGCGGACATGTCTCAGCCTCCACCACTCTCAGCACTGGAGCCCCCCAGGGGTGTGTTCTGAGCCCCCTGCTGTACTCTTTGTACACATATGACTGTGTGGCCACTACCAGCTCCACCACCATCATCAAGTTTGCTGACGACACCGTCGTGGTGGGCCTGATCTCTGATAACAACGAGACGGCCTACCTGAAGGAGATTAGGAATCTGGAGAACTGGTGCCAGAGGAACAACCTCCTTCTAAACGTCAGTAAGACAAAGGAGCTGATAGTGGACTTCAGCACTAAGCAGGAGAGGAACTACCAGACCCCCGTCATCAACGAGTGCCCAGTGGAGAGAGTGGACAGCTTCAAATACCTCGGAGTTCACATCACGCAGGACCTGTCATGGTCCTGTCACATCAACACCGTGGTGAAAAAGGCCCGACAGCGTCTCTACCACCTCAGACGCTTGAGAGACTTCCAACTGCCCTCCAAGGTGCTCAGGAACTTTTACTCGTGCACCATAGAGAGCATCCTGACGGGAAACATCTTAACCTGGTTCGGGAACAGCACCATGCAGGACAGACGAGCTCTACAGAGGGTTGTGCGGTCAGCTGAGCGCACCATCCGCTCCGAGCTCCCTGACCTGCACTCAGTCTACAGCAGGCGGTGCTGGACCAAGGCCAGGAAGATCGTGAAGGACCTCAGCCATCCCAACAACAGACTGTTCTCTCTGCTGAGGTCAGGAAAGCGATTCCGCTCCCTGAAGACCAACACAGAGAGACTGAGGAGGAGCTTCTTCCCGCAGGCGATACGGTCTCTCAATCACACCACCACACAGTACTGACCCACACATACAGTTCTTACACACACACTGGACATTCTGGACATTGTTTTCACTTCATTACTTAAATCACGCTGCTGTTATTGTGTATATGCTGCTGTTATTGTGTATATATTTATTTATATTTCTTCATACATTCTTATATAGTTCTATATTGTGTATTTTGTTGTACAGTTATTTTATTTTCAACTTTAATTTATATATTTTATCTTATTCTCCCAGTTAAATTTACCCTTCATTCTAATTTGTGTTGTACAGTTATTTCATTTTTAACCTTAATTTATATTTTATTCCTTCCTAGTTAAATTTACCCTTTTTAATTTTTCATATTTATTTCCTATCTTATTCATAGCCTTTTCCTTTTTTGTTTTCTTTAGGTCACGAGCAGTTGTCCAAGCATTTCACTACATATCGTACTGTGTATGACTGTGTACGTGACAAATAAAATTTGAATTAGAATTTTGATAAAGAAGTGCAGACGCTTTTCTTTCCAAGCTCCTTAGACTACGATGAGCTGGATGACTGAGAACCTTCAC
Organism: Aulonocara stuartgranti; assembly: GCF_965226115.1. Lineage (NCBI taxonomy): Eukaryota > Metazoa > Chordata > Actinopteri > Cichliformes > Cichlidae > Aulonocara > Aulonocara stuartgranti. Next base: position 38,791,693 of record NC_138953.1, read on the forward strand.
AGACCTATAAGAGGGAAAATAGTCAGTTAAGAAAAATCACCAGAATGTGATTTAAATTTACAAAAACCACGTCCTGCAGCTCTTTTCTTTCTATTTAACCCCCCAAACTGGCCAAAGTGCAGTGGTGCTTCCAATGTCTATGGCCACTTTCCAGGATGAAAGCTCTTTCCAACACTGTGGATTGCAGTACATCCCGAACTGAAAGCCTTTCTCTGTCAAACACCTGTGATTGGCTCAAGCTGAATCCCCAAAAACTTTATTTCTAAAGCCTGAAGGTGCAGGAGTGTAGATCTCTCCCGGGTTATTTGATTAAAAATGTGCTGAAAGGTTATTGTGGATTTTGTCCAGTGACGCCAACATGTTGCCCAGCTTCAAAGGAGTAGCAAGAGGTCCATGCAGGGTGGCACATACCTCTTCAGTGAAGTATGTTTAAATACTCTATATGTAAATGGAGTCAATAACATATCGACAAAAACACTTTAAAACTATTGTATCATTATCTCTTCTAAGAAAACAAAGATAAGATTTTCAGCAACCAATCTGTCAGTTAATTCGGACTACAAAGCAATTCAAACCTGAACTGACCTTCATATGCCAACATTCAGCCTTATTTTCTCATAAAAACTGCATATTATCAAAAACTAATGACTCTCTTGTGGCTATCTGAGTGTTTATAGCTTTCTTGTCCCTAGGTAGCACTTATTTCAACCCACACGACCATATAGGGAATGCCAAATATATTTAACTTGGAAAAACTTAAGAGTGAACTTATAAGTTCCTCCAAGTTAAATATATTCCAAGTTAAAGTTACTACATGGAGGATTCGGGAAACAGACACTATCTCTACTTTTAAGATTAGGCTTAAAACTTTCCTTTTTTCTAAAGCATATAGTTAGGGCTGGACCAGGTGACCCTGAATCCTCCCTTTGTTATGCTGCAATAGATGTAGGCTGCCGGGGGATTCCCATGATGCATTGAGTTTTTCCTTTCCAGTCACCTTTCTCACTCACTATGTATTAATAGACCTCTCTGCATTGAATCATATCTGTTATTAACCTCTGTCTCTCTTCCACAGCATGTCTTTATCCTGTCTTCCTTCTCTCACCCCAACCGGTCGCAGCAGATGGCCGCCCCTCCCTGAGCCTGGTTCTGCCGGAGGTTTCTTCCTGTTAAAAGGGAGTTTTTCCTTCCCACTGTCGCCAAAGTGCTTGCTCATAGGGGGTCATATGATTGTTGGGTTTTTCTCTGTATCTATGAAGCGCCTTGAGGCGACTTTTGTTGTGATTTGGCGCTATATAAATAAAATTGAATTGAATTGAATTGAATTGAATTGAATTGAATTGAATTGAATTGAATTGAATTGAACCTTTCGAAGCTCCGGCTAATAGCTTAACGTGTATCTCTTTACACTCTTTGTGCAACTCCACTTGCAGAATGGAAATGTTGAAAGCCTGTTTCCTTAGTGTTATCTACACAGGGAGGATAAAACAAAGAAAGCAGCCACTGAATACACAAGATAAGTAGTGGAGTGAAGTTATCCTTGGTGAATGTGAAGTATATGTCAAGTGAGGTGATAGTGGAAGGAAAAGGTTTTCCACCTTTGCTATTATGTTTATGGAGTTATGTAGGTAATGTTAGCTTAGTGAGAACTTGTTATTTATTTCTTCAGTCTAGAAAGTCAACTACTTCAAGCTATCAAGTGGTCAAGCTAGCAGGCTAACTAGCTAGCAGGCTAACTAGCATGTTTAAAAATAAAGTGAAAGTTTGTTCTCTTTGTGCAAAGGTCATGTTTAATCTGTTTTTTCATGTGGTGGCTGCCAACAGCTTGACACGAAATTAACTGCTGCACATGTAGCAGCAGTACACAGTAGGATATAGCGCAACTTCAATTTCAGCTAATGCTAAGGATAGCCCCACTACCTGTACATAGCACATAGCTGTTTTGCTGCTGTGTAGCAGTTTGAAATCTCATATATCAAACATTTTAAACCTAGATGATATATTAAATGACCTATTATTACAAACTAATCAGAATTATAGTTAATGGCAGATCCAAATCCCAACTCTCCTTTTGCTCCCTGTATTTCTCAAACTGAACTTCAGTGATCTTTCATCTAGAGCAGTGGTTCTTAACCTGGGTTCAATCGAACCCTTAGGGGTTCGGTGAGTCGGTCTCAGGGGTTCGGCAGAGCCTCCACCGTGACATGCATGGCTCATTTTGTGCACCAGTTAAAAACATATCTATGTCTTCAATTGGAAAAAATCATATTTTATTTTTCACTAAAGAGGGGTTCAGTGAAAGCACATATGAAACTGGTGGGGCTCGGTACCTCCAACAAGGTTAAGAACCACTGATCTAGAGGAAGTAGACCCATGCCAACAAAATGCCCTTGATCCAGCACAACAGAGCCACCAATCAACTCAATGTTGTGGTGAATGGTTCAAGATTTTCCACTATTTTCTGGGGGTCTGTCTGTAACTTCTCTGTGATTGTTGTCTCAAGTAATTAGTGAAGAAAAATAACCCCATTTTTCTTATGGCTGTGTTTTCCACCGGTCTTGTTAACAGGACAAAGAAGGGATATCCAATCATTTATCCTCAAAAACAATACAAAGGGAGACCTTGGGAACAAAGACGATTTCCTACTGAATGGGGCATCCTGGTGATTTAGTGGATTAGTGAACTGGTCTGGGAATCCACTCTCATATCATTCACCCATGTTTGTCTTTGAAGTTTATGTATAGAGAAAGGTCGACATTAGCACGTTTCAGTCCTTACTCTATCAACCACAGGCAGGCCTGTGGGTTAGGCATGATGAGAGCAAGGACAGCCACAGTCCTGTCATTTTAATAATGATCTTTCAAGGTAAAGAGGCAAAGTAGCATGTCTTTGAATCTGACAATGTGTGAACAGAAACTAAATGAATCAAAGTGTCGCCAGGTTCCATGACGCACAACTGTGGGTTAGGGTATGATAGGGTTAGATATGTTATCTGTAAACTTTCAGGGAACTGTGGTGGTGGCACAGACTAATAGCAGTTCCCTAGAAATAGGTTTTCCCAGTAATTGTGATGTTTAAGATACTGGGTAAGTCATTCAAGTTTCAGGGTGTATTTCTTTTATACCACAATCAGGAAATGGCCCTTCTGACCCCCAAGTAATTTACTATAAAGACGACATTCCTTTCCCATAATGTAGCTGCATCTGTCTGGGTGATGAGCAGAGTGATGGACTAAGCTGACATAATAACAGAAGCAGAGAAATTTCCTCAATGTTTATTTAATCGTGGCTTCATTTTGTTGGATCGTCCTTGGCCTCTGATGCTAATCTTCCTGCAGCCAGACACAAAAAAATGTCCAAATAAAACATGGTCGCAATAATGACTGCAATTTTCCAATCAAACAGAGTGAAGACAAACAACAAATAACTTCAAATTCAAAAGCAGATTATCTTGGAGCTGATCCTAACACATCGCAACTCAGTCAAATAATATGCATAACTCTCAATATGAATAATATCTCAAATGAGCCATTTCATTTAGTCAAAAAAGAAATAAAAAAACATTACCACTGGATTCAGGACTATCCTGGGAAATCAAACCATTAATTTATTTGAACAAAATATAAATAAAGTCTCACTAAAGTAAGCAAACAAAGTCCACTTTATGTAAACCCCATCAATGATTACCAGGGACATGCAGTAAAAAGCTAGTTGCGTTTGGCCCAAATTTAGCATGAGAAGCTAAACCCCTCCAACGCTTTAAGTGGAACTTGTTTATTTGAAATTCTGTTGTCACAACAAGTCCCTGTGGTAAACAGAAGCAAAACAAAGTGGAGATAGTGAGGACGAATGGAATATTTGTGACAAAAATTGTAAGTCTTTTTCCAAGGAAATGACTCCACTTCCCAGCTGTGAAACAATGGTGTTGTTTCAGGTTGACAGTAGAGACACTCACTATTTGATTGACTCGCATTTACTGGTAGAGCTGGACTGCTCAGTATCCTGTCTGGTGAGGTAAGGCACATGGGGACTGACAGAAACCAATCCACAGCCAAAGATCTAAAACAGTCCAGCTTTCAATTAGAGCTCACGTCAATTCACGTATTAATGGAACATGACAAGCGCCCGGTTCATCTAGAGCAGGGGTGTCCAACTCCAGGCCTCGAGGGCCGGTGTGCTGCAGGTTTTAGATGTGTCCTTGATACATCACAGCAGATTTAAACGGCTAAATGACCTCCTCAACATGTCCTGAAGTTCTCCAGAGGCCCAGTAATGAGCTAATCATTTGATTCAGGTGTGCTGACCCAGGGTGAGATCTAAACCTGCAGGACACCGGCCCTCGAGGCCTGGAGTTGGCCAAGCCTGATCTAGAGAGATGCACACCTACAGACAGTTTAGGCTCATCAGTTAACAACATGGATGTCTCTGGACTGGAAGAGGAAGCTTAAGCACCGGGCTGACACACACAGGCACAACTTCTTTGCTGTGAACAGACAGCTGTACTTCGTAGCTCTCCCCAAACCAAGTATTGCTAATTCGGCAAAGTTTTTCAGGTGTGTACCTCTGATATGAGTCAAAGTTTCAAGTGTAATACTCTATTTGTACCAACGATTTAATAATCAAAACTAGTAATGAAACTGCTGAATAGCCAGATAGAAACTTTCTACCAGGTGAGAAGCACGTAATGAGACGTTTCACTTGTTGAGTTGTTGTCGCACACTCACTATCACAGCAGCTTCTCATTTACACTTTCAGCAACACTGTCGGTCACAGTTAGACTTTTGCATGTTCCAACATGCCCGTGGTGGTGGGCAGGTGAAGCGCAGCATTTTTTTCATGAGCACCCTGCTGCTGCTGCTGTAAAGGTGAACAAGGTTGAACTAAAACATTAATGCTGCAGAATGGAACAAAGAGCTGAAACAGACTATAAAGTTTTGGATTATAATGCCTCATCGATCTCACCTTATTTTCACATTGTTGTTTAGCACTTACTTGTTACTTGGGTGTCAATCTCAAGACAGAACAGAGAGATTATTTATAATAAAACCACAAAGAAACCACAGTTAGTCTCAGGAGAAAAGATTCCGAACAAGGCCCAGTTTGCATCGACTTTTGGATTTACAGTAAATGTTTGGATCAAAACTAAAAGTTCATGCATAATAATTAAAGTAGTATTGAAACAAGGATCACAGACTTCAGTCTAATTTCTTTTTCACTTTCATCTGTACATGAAATTTTCTGTTATAAATAGAAAAGCAGCAAATAACAGAGAGCCAGAGTGTGTGACAGAAAGAAAAAAAGCATTCTTATACGTTAATGTGATCACTTCCTTCCTGTGTGTTATGGTAAGGGGAAACCGGTGACCATGTGTTTGTTGGGCTGTGAAAACAGTCATGCTATGGCAACACCTCTTGTTTCTCACACCGTTGGCAATGGCTCAAATAATTTTTCTTCAAGTCACACTGAAAAAGGCTTTTATTATGTTATTAAACTACCAGCACTACTAATGTTAACAGTCGTCAGCTCCAAAAAAGGAGAAAAAAAAATCTCTCCACTCCTTGCAAACGTTTGTGACTACAGGAGGGGAGAGAAGCGTGGGCCAGGCAACATATCCTAAAAAATCCTTTCTGTCTAACCAGCTGGCTCAGGGTAATATGCCAGAGTTTTGCAATACCCCAGAAGAACTGATGGGCTGATTGAATGATCCCATCAGAGTAAGCAAAAATAGCAGCTAAGTTTCATGTTCCAGCGATCTCAGACAAATTTCCTTACACGAGCAGATAAACCTAAAAATAGGTTAATTACCCGAGCTAGCCAGGACATGCTAAAGCAGACAGTTCCCAACCCATAAGCTTATACACCTCAGGCACAAAGTGTTCGCCTTTAACAATCTGGAGATCATGAAAACAAACTATGCAAGGTCATTATCTCATGACCACCAAAGAGCGAACTCGACACTCAGCTAAAGTTTGTTGATATGTCTGTGAAGGATCTCAGTCATCCAGGTCATGGTAGTCTAAGGAGTTTGGAAAGAAAACCATCTGGACTTCTTTAGGTTTCTTGAAGACGTTTCATCTGCTTCTTCAGTTCTAAGAGCAACTGGTGGAGAGTCCCAGATTTTAAGCCCTATGGGGGTGTCCCCAAGAGGTCATGGACCCCCTATCACCTCAGTAAATCACATGATAAGGTAGGGCTAGGTTTCACAATGGAGTCACCTGAAACCTTGGCTGATTGTGAAGTACACCTGTTTTCACATCTTGGCTCGTGTGATTAGGTAGAGGATCAACAGGGGGTCCATGACCCTCTTGGGGGGACACTCCCACAGGGCTTAAATCTGGAACTCTCCACCAATTGCTCTTTGAACTGAAGAAGCTTCTCGGATGAAACGTCTTCAAGAAACCTAAATTAGTCCAGATGCTTTTCTTTCCGAGCACCTTAGACTTTTATTGATATGCCACCTTCACCTACGATATACATGTATACACATCTCATTTTCAGTAAAAGAAGCAGTCAGATGATACTCTGTCAGTATTTGGCAAAACATTCAAAGAGCAATTTAAAATGCAAAACACTGCAATTGTCCTTCTATTTGTTTGACTTATATTAGCTCCAAACTGTCTTCAACAGTGTCACAATAGCACAGACCTACTCTACCCCACTATGTGAATTATAAGAATTATAGTTTTTTTGTTTAAATCATCTGTTTATTTAAGGAGGACACTAAACTGGACTACATTTGTCTAGCCACAGATTGATAAGGCTTATACACGTCTATATTTTTTATGTAGTTGGACTGGTATCGCAGCAGAACCCCTCCCTGAGCCTGGTTCTGTCGAAGGTTTCTTCCTGTTAAAAGGGAGTTTTTCCTTCCCACTGTCGCCAAAGTGCTTGCTCATAGGGGGTCATATGACTGTTGGGTTTTTCTCTGTATGTATTATTGTAGGATCTACCTCACAATATAAAGTGCCTTGAGGTGAATGTTGTTGTGATTTGGCGCTGTATAAATAAAACTGAATTCATGTTTTCTTCATTATCAGCAATGTTTGCTGGCATTGCAAACTTCTTGGAGGGAACACGGGAGTCACAGTGCTTGAAATTCCCATGTGGTGTCCTGTAGCCCTCATGCACAGTTACATTTTAGGAGCTAGAAATAGAGCTTTTTAATATCACTTCTGTGTAAAACTATGCTGGCACCAGCCCACATTGCATTTTTTCCCACTGACCCAAAACAAGCATTAGCAAAAGTATTTATATTAATTAACTTAGGTCAAATTTCGTCAAAGCCCTCCTTATTACATCAACAATCTAGTCTCCCTGCAAAGCACCCAAACAAAAAACAAGCACATCCAGAATTATAGCTATGAAACCACTTTATGGAAGAAAAATAAATCTATATAAAACCACGATGAGAATTAAAAAGTATCACGTGGCTTTTTTTCAAAAACTGTAAAAAAAAAAGTAGAAAAGCAACAATGAAACTAGATACTAGAATCCAACTAGAAACAGGATTTATTATTAGAAACGAGGTCAGTAACATAATCGTGATTTGCACCAAGTCATTATACATGCTCATTTAGGCACGGAGTCGTGGAGCAGACGCTCTCGTTCCAAGTCATTTTGCAGCCTATATATGCTGGCCTTCGTGTCAGTGAGACAGGCCAAAGGTGTGATGATGGCGGTGATGATAAAGAATCAGGAGCTAAAGGTGGTGTAATTGAATTGTGATGTTATTTAGAGCAGAGAACCACTGAAGAAATGGCACGTCTGAACTAAAAGAGAAATATATTTGTACTAAAAATCTAGACAAAGAGAAATAATAGTAAATGATCTGGTATTAATATAGTGTTTTTCTGCTCCTACCGGGCAGTCGAAACACTTCACGCTACAGCCACGTTGTGCTGAAAGTTTTGTGTAAATGCATTTGTTATTTTTCTTTTGCATTTTTTGTTAATATCTTGGCTTCAATTGATGACTTATTCTGCTTGTTTTTCACGATTCCTTTCGTTTTGTTATGACTTGCAGATGCTTTCTGTCATATAACAAAGACTCCTCGTTGTTGATCAGTATTTAGACCTCAGCTGGTATTTAAATTTGTCATTACAATTTTTCTCAAATTGCACTGAGGATGGCTTGAGGCTGAATCCATTTGTTATAAACCACATTTAGTTTAACACACATCAATGCTGTATTCTATGCACTTTAAGTGCTTTTTACCCATCACACACAGACTCACATGCTGATGGATGCATCAAGGGATTAATCGCTTAACTATGTTCCCCAAGGATGCTGGAGGGATTTCAAACCACCAACCTTCTGATATGTCCGTAGTTTTATTTTTCTTGCACCAAAGGACAAGTGGTTTATAGTAAAGTGCAACCAGTCCAGAAACGACTATCCTCTACTGCAGGCTTGGCCAACTCCAGGCCTCGAGGGCCGGTGTCCTGCAGGTTTTAGATCTCACCCTGGGTCAGCACACCTGAATCAAATGATCAGTTCATTACCAGGCCTCTGGAGAACTTCAAGACATGTTGAGGAGGTCATTTAGCCGTTTTAATCAGCTGTGTTGGATCAAGACACATCTAAAACCTGTAGGACACGGGCTCTCGAGGCCCGGAGTTGGCCACCCCTGCTCTACTGCTAACAACAACATTGACTGTATGCAAAGGCAACAAGATAACACAAAGCAGGTGAACCGAGAACGATAACAAGGCTGACTGTGTGCCGATACCAGCCGAGCAGACAAAGCCTGATCTTTAGCAGGTGACAAAAACAGCGCTGAGCAGTCAGACTTGCAGCATTTTATGTAAATAGACCTCGGCTGTGTCATTATTAGGACAGGGATTTATGCCAGCGTGTGGGCGGATCGTGGATTAAAATGAATTTTGTTAACTGGTGCGACGATAGATTTCAGCCCATGTAGATTAACGTGAAAGTAATTTAACAAGAAGTGTTTCAAATTATTCAAATGACTTTGAATAGGAACAGGAAACCGAGGCTACAGTTTGGACGGACTCACCAAAACTGTACAACGGAACATTGGACAGCGTTGCCCTGTGTGATGAGTCTGGATTTCTGGCAACTTCTGGATGCTGTAGGTTCACATTTGGCGTACATAACGTGAAAGCGTGGCTCCATCCTGCCTTGTATCAAAGTTTCAGGCTGGTGGCCGTCACATACACTTTGGGCCTATGAGTACCAACTGTGTATTAATTGTCTTTCTCCACAGTGTACCCATTTTCTAATGACTACTTCTAGCTGTTGTAATGCACCATGTCACCTTAAAATGGTTTGTTGAACATGACAGTGAGTTTGCTGCGCTGCCTCACCTGTCATCAGATCTCAATCCCATAGAGGACCTTTGGGATGTGCAGCTGACAAATCTCTAGAAACCACTTGATATATAGTCTTGAATCCATGTCAGCAAGAATTAAGACAAAAGACGATCCAACCCTGTACTAGTTGTAACAAATTAAGTAGCCAGTTAGAGTAAATTTCTTTAACTACAGATCAGAATAATGGCACGTACCAAAGCAAACACCTCAACACCATTGTCTTAATCTGCTCAGCCATCAGCCCTTATTGTCATCAGCCCTTTGATTACTTCAACTGACATTAGTCACCATCATCATCATCATACAAACTTTATTGCAGCAGCGGCTAAATTTTAGCTTTTACAAGTCACTCAGAAATCAAAGTTCTTGACCACGGCAGACTTGGGAGTCGTGAAGTGCACTGCAAATAAAACTCTGGGAAACCACAAACTCTACAACACAGAGCTGCACTCCACCCATGGACAAGCAGCACAAAACACTGTAATTCAAAATCCTTTGCTGCAGAGAAAAATGGGTCAGCAAAATAAAAAAGGAATCTGGCTTCAAATGCCTACAGCTGTTTAACACGCAGCAAATAGAAGATGAGGGTAAATGGTTCAATCACACATCTTTGTCTCTTGTCACGGTCACACAAATGAGGCTTTGTCATTGAGAACTTAAATGTGGTTTCAAAAGTCAGATCTTATTGTAACTGCATAAACAGCATGTTCCACAACAGTCAAAGCTTGAAACTGAAACTCCCATGGTCTGATGTATTTTCAGCCTGTATCGGTATAGGCTTAAAATAATAAAAAGAATTTTAAAAAAGGGATCCAGCACCCAAGAAAACATTCTGTTATAGATACAAGGAGCTTTGCTCTTTGTTATTATGCCATAGAAATCCAGGTCACCGGCCAAATATTTGGTTAAGCCCATCTTCTGCTCCAGCTGGTTATGCTACACACAGTCCCTGGGACATACAGTATATAGGTTAACTCATCCACACCCACCACCACAGGGCAGCTGCATGCCTGTAACTATGTAATCCAACGATCTACTAACAAAAGCACATACACTCACAACACACAGAGCAATGTGAGGAAGCAGTCATAAGGCAATTACTCCCCAGTGCTCACATGTCTACCTGTCTAATGATTCAGTACAGTGCACCATTTGTGTACTTCTCCTTTCTTCACTGTAGTCCAGTACTTTCCACAGGAAACCCTCAGTCACAGAGGTGGAACCCACCCAACCAACGAGAGGTTGATGCCCAACGTCTCCAGACATCCACAATTACACACTACATTTCCCATTTCCCCTTCTATTTTTGCTTAAATGTCTACAGAAATAAACAGATTGTGATTCTTTAATGCATACAAGAGAAAATTACTTCTCGCGTGTAATTCGGGATATTTTATTTAATTCATTAAGGCCATCTAGGCCTAATTTGGTTGTATTTAGTTGTTTCTCTTTTATCTGCACGCTCTCTAAACACTGAAAAAGTCCCACCCGGCAGCCTGATCAGTCTCCTGCTAAGCCAAAATACCGTCAGCCCTCTTGGGGCGAGACCCAGCCTAGTTTTTACACTGGTGTAGTTTCTCCCTGAAACAGCCTACATGACTGATGAATACTTAACATGCTTTAAGGTTTTGCTGTTCATCAAAGCAAATTCCTAACATAGTAATAACATCGTAATAAATGATTACATTTATAGAGCAAATACTAATGCAGCCATCCTTCATTACACCCAATTTAAGCTTATAGACATGTTCTATAAAACAAATATAATACTTGTAGGGCAAGTACTATATTCAAATATTTGTTACATTTTGAATCAAATGAAAACTTTGTAACAAATATGCTGCAAGAAAGTAAATTGATACAAAATCACCTTCCTTTAACACTTTGTTCTAAAGTAGCAGATATTTACCACTTGCCATGAATGACTGGTGATATAGATAGGTCTGTTGATGAGGGCTGGAACTAAACGCTGATACGGGCAGACAAAGTCAAATTTACCACCATTGCTCTAGGCTGCGAGGATCACAGACCCTTCAATGTCACAATATTTTTTTATTTATTTTTCATTCTTTGGTTACGTCCCCGGGCTCAGCTGCTTATTATTATGCCTGATAGTCAAAACTGGACTATATTTACACCGTGGCTTAAAAAAAGCCCAGAAAGAAGTCTGGATAATAAACAAATTCATTGCAGCACTTCCAGACTGATTTGCATGGCAAAATACTCGACTATCTTTAAACACAGCACGCAGCTGTGTTTAAAGATTTCTTTTTTTCTCTCCACCCAAACATGTGACAGTGCATTCGCTTTCGAAGCTAAGTATTCATGTAATGATAAGAAACACACGAGTGCTCACATGGGAGGGGCTAATGAATGAGAAAATGCAAGCGAGCCTGCTCGTGCTGCAAAGTGATAAACACACAGCAAAGGGAGGCACTCAGAGATTAGAAGGAGTGAACACCCAAGAGGAGACTTTGTTACAGTAAATCGGAAAGTTAGTTTGACAGTTGGACAGAGTGAAAACACAGCATGACAACATGAATTGCGTGTGGCCGTATGTGTACCGTCTAACCTGTGAGTGTGGCCGTGGTTTGTAGCGTGGAGCTTCCTGATGACTTCCTCACTGAAGTCAAAATGAACCCTTCCTCTGGCACAGGGTGAACGCCGGTACATTTCCCCGACACACATGAACTCATGCACACGCTATCTGACTCATACTATCACATATGTAACTACAAGCACAACCTGCTGTTAGAGCCTCAAAAACTCAGCACGCACACACACAAAGCGCACAAATGTCTCATACACTGTAGCATTATTAAAACCTAAGCAGCATGCACACACACCTCAGACACTCAGCATTCAACAACAAATCTCACACACACCTTGTCACAAAAGCATGCGACTACAAAAGACTGACAACTGACATTCCTCACACATTCACCACATTTCAACACACAACCAGCCAACCTGTATATCGATATATGACAGTACATCGAAACGACTGTTTCCTATAAAGCTTCTGTTAAAACAAAAGTTACTCAGCACATTATCCATCAGCCACTCTCTCCGAGGTACAAGACAAGCAGCAAGCACGTCTCCAGTCACCCTCTCGCCACACTTGATCTCATGTCACAACAGTATAAGCAGCAGCCTGCACGTCACATCACTGAACTCTTTCAGCCCCTGATCACTGTCTGACTCTGTCACTGCCCCCTCTCTGCCGGACTCTTCTCCTCGTCACAGACTATACTTCCTCCCCATGCTGTGTGTGTGTGTGTGCGAATCTGAGCGGCTGTGTGTTTAACATGTGTGTGTATGGAGCTCTGTTCCCTTCGGTGCAGCCCAGCAGAGTAAGGAGGAACATCAAAGTTGCGGACTGGAATAACTGGAGTGGAGTAATTATTCACAACCTTTGCCAGCTTTTTGTATCTACAGAAAACATCCAGAAGCACGAGGACTCACACACTCAGCTACTCAAAAATAACTACATGCAAACAAACTGTGATTTATGTCATTTTTCTTGAAAAGCCTCTGAAATAACCCTCTGTACACAAAGGTTCGAGCTTTAGTTTCACTTATTTTAAAATATATGAAATAAGTTTGCATATTTGGGTAAAAGTTTTAGGCTTAAAGATTTTATTGGTTCAGCGTTCTTTCCTTTTTATGGTATCTTGTGAACCGGCTGCACATTTTTGAACGCACAGCGCAATAAAAGATTATTACACTTCCCTTTAACGACGTCTCTTCTGCATTTACGAGCAAAATATAAAGACTGGAGAACATCTTTGAGGACGAGTCAGTGATGGCGTCATAGAGTAAGGTATAGCTATGCTAAGATCTTGTGCGGCTACATTATAAAGACCTTTAAGCAACATATTTAAGCTCTTTTCTGCTTCGATTCACTATTTGAAACCTGGTCCACCTTAACTGTCAGCGCATCTCTGTGTGAGAAAGAGGGGGCATCTGGCATCATTGCAGGGGGCCACAGTGCCCGTTGACACTGTGCGCTATACTGATCGCTAAGCCCTCATTTCATGACAACTGATGACAGGCTTGCGATGGATAGCAGCACGTACAAAATGTGCAAAGTCATCAGAAAGAGCAGTGAGTACTGGTTTTGTGTGTGTGTGTGTTTTGTAGAAAGGGAATAAACGTGAAGACTTAGCTTCATTTTGGGGGTATCAGTCTTAGATTTAAGCCACGAGCTTCATTTGAAACTGCAGAAGAAGCTCATTTGTTCATGTAGACTCTGTAACACAGGTTTACATTTCACATCAGAATCAGAAAGGGTTTTATTGCCAAATGTTGAGCAGGTTTACAACATTAGGAAATTGCTGCGGTGCTTCAGTGCAAACATAGTGTCATAAATAGCACTTAAATAGACATGAAAAAATAAAAGTAGGGATAAGAATTAAAAGTGCTACGTAGAAAGATATGTGCATGAGCTATACATGAGATATATACATGAGAATAAGAATTAAGAGTGCTACGTTGAAAGATATATACATGAGTGCAGGTGGTGATCAGTGCCAAACATGGAATGATGCAGTGAACACAGCGTAGGGTCATGTGTTAGTGGCGGGAACAGTCATACGGTTATTGTTCATGTGTCCAACAGCAGAGGGGAAGAAACTGTTCTTGTGGCGAGAGGTTCTGGTGCGAATGGACCGGAGCCTCCTGCCTGAGGGGAGCAGGTCAAACAGACTGTGTCCAGGGTGAGAAGGGTCAGCTGAGATCCGGGCTGCACGCCGCAGAGTCCTGGAGGTGTATAGGTCCTGCAGAGATGGGAGTCTGCAGCCAATCACCTTCTCAGCAGAGCGCACAACACGCTGCAGTCTCTGTTTGTCCCTGATAGTGGCTCCAGCGTACCACACGGTGATGGAGGAGGTGAGGATGGACTCGATGATTGCAGTGTAGAACTGCATCATCGTCCGTGTTGGCAGGGTGAATTTCTTCAGCTGCCTCAGGAAGTACATCCTCTGCTGGGCTTTCTTGATGACGGAGGTGATGGTGGGCTCCCACTTCAGGTCCTGGGTGATGGTGGTACCCAGGAAGCAGAATGAGTCCACAGAGGTGATGGGGGTGTCAGTCAGGATGATGGGGGGGAGTGGGGCTGTGTGCTTCCTGAAGTCCACAATAATCTCCACTGTCTTCTGGGCATTCAGCACCAGGTTGTTGTGGCTGCACCAGGACACCAGACGTTCAACCTCCCTCCTGTAGGCAGACTCATCCCCGTCCGAGATGAGTCCAATGACGGTGGTGTCATCTGCAAACTTGATTAGCTTGACAGACTGGTGGGTGGAGGTGCAGCAGTTGGTGTACAGGGAGAAGAGCAGAGGAGAAAGAACACAGCCCTGAGGGGAGCCGGTGCTGATGGTCCGGGAGTCTGAGACATTCTTTCCCAGCCTCACATGCTGCTTCCTGTCCGTCAGGAAGTCAGTGATCCACCGGCAGATGGGATCAGGCACATTCATCTGGGAAAGCTTGCCTCGGAGATGGTCTGGAAGGATGGTGTTGAAGGCAGAGCTGAAGTCCACAAACAGGATCCTGGCGTAGGTTCCTGGGGAGTCCAGATGCTGCAGGATGAAGTGTAGGGCCATGTTGATGGCGTCGTCTACAGACCTGTCTACAGACGATGATGCATCACATGTTTTGTGGCGTACATGTCTATAATCTGGTGTCTTGGCCTTTGTTAAGCCTAAGGAGCACTGGTGTATTTTACAAAGCCAGACTCTTCTTATCTGCGTCCAATCTTAACGCTTACAAAGAACTGCTATGATTTGCACTCCTCTCGATGGCTTCCCCACGACTTTTTTCTAAAATTGGTAAACCGGCTTTCTATTGGTCAGAGCGCATTAAAGCTGGATGTATTTGTCACCCCGGGAGAGTTAAAAGCTCTCATATAGGCTAAAACTGCATGGATATGTCCTGCTACCCAAAGGCTGACCTTCTCTTTTTTATTTCAACGTTCATTCAGGTTACATTTTCATGTTTCCCGTTTTTGTAACTTTATAATCATGCGACTTCTTGGCGAGTGAAAAAGAAACTTTTAATGTGAAGAGACTTCCTGGTTAAATAAAATTTAAATTACAAGAAAAAAACCAACAAATGCTACTTTTTAAATATATGTCTCTTGTTATGGTTTACGAAGTTTCACGAAAACCCCCAACACACCAACACACACACACACACACACTATGAGTTTCGGTTCTTCTTATGAAACTCAGGAAAATCTCGCTGAATGACAGCTGGAGGAGTTTCTAATAAGCCCTGTCATGACGGGACACGTAAGCTCGCTTGTCATTTTGCTGAATATGATTCATGGCCATGACACATAATCGAGGCACTTAGAAAAACACACGAGGGGAGGAGCAGGATCGCAGAGACCAAAACTGAATTGGTGCTACGGTACGTTCCCACACTGCAGCTCGCACAAGCGTTTCTCAATAAACACAAAGACGGAAGAAGCGGGACATGTGCATAGCCAGCGGGCTGCATGTATCCTGCACAACAAAAGCAACAGCATTCCTCTGGAGGTAACTATGGGAGAAAAACACACAGAGTCAATGTTAGCTGCCGGACACGAAAACAAGCCGCTGTAAGTGGATCGTGTATGTTTTTTATTTTTTTATTCATATAAGAAAACTGAAATATAAGTGTCTTACATTGGTGCTCACTCAAAGACCTGAATATTGCTCGTTCAGAGAGAAACTCACCCTATTTAAGTGGTCTTACATAATTCAGTGACATCACACGGTCAAATCCTTCTAAAATTAGAGACTCCCCTGCCTTCAGCTTATGACGTCAGCTGGTTAACTCAACTATGACTGAACCTAAAATCGAATTTAAAAAAATTAAATAAATAAATCATTCATAAGTGCATGACTCACAAGTGCTTCTGAGCACCTCTGAGCAGGTTTGCTGCTTACTTCTACATCCAGGGCTTTGGTGGAAGACACTGAACATATAAACACCAGCAAGTCAGCATGTCTGAGTTTACACCTGGTTAGGAAGCTTCCTGTAGTGAAAACACAAGAGACCAGCTCAGTGTCTTGGCAAAAACAAAAACAGGGATTGTGTTCAGAAGCTACGGCTCTGCTTTGTTTCCTTTGTCAATCCTTTAAAATGAGCCAGAAAAAAAAACATTAGGCCACAGTCTCATTATCATACCAAAGTCTTGGCAACACAACACACACCACTAATTCTTTTTCCACAGGTCTAATTATAGCGCATCAGGAAGCAAGCAGTATTGTAAAACCTGTTGATAAACTGCATACCAGATGTTTTCTTACCTGTTCTGTGACTCTCATCACATTTTAAAATAGATGATTTCGTTTTCTAGAACTAACAACATGCAGGAACCTTCTGTGAACACAAGAGGGCGCCATTTAGCTTCACAGAAACAGGTTTCTGTGGCCACGTTTACATCCATGAGGTGGCAGTACGATATCTGCATTATGGCTCTAGATAAGCCATGCAACATATTTTTACATGGTTTGGCATGTGCTACCAGATGCCCTATGGAGAGCGTGTG
This sequence comes from Aulonocara stuartgranti, assembly GCF_965226115.1. Classification (NCBI taxonomy): domain Eukaryota; kingdom Metazoa; phylum Chordata; class Actinopteri; order Cichliformes; family Cichlidae; genus Aulonocara; species Aulonocara stuartgranti. The sequence goes on from NC_138953.1 coordinate 38,808,561, forward strand.
AAGACGCTTCCATAAAATATTAATTCACACTGACTTAAAAACAGCGCTCATTGTGGTTCTGAGCAGGCTATACTGTGACTAACAGTCAACCTTCAGCCATAATTATGAATGAGGTGTGCTCTGAATGTCAAAGGGAGAAATCAATACGCGTGTGCAAATCCTTACAGAAATCTGTTAATGAAGGTGCAGAGATCGTGCACATTTGGAATTTGGAAAAGTTCCATGAAAAAACACATTTTCCCCATCAAATGCAGAGAGCCATAATTTAAAACTGAGCAGGCTCTTATTTGACAGCTTAAAAAAAGTAGCCTGTCAAATCGTCACCTTATGTTTTGAATCCATATCACTTTGGAGATGAGGAAACTTGTAAAAAAAAAAAAAGTAGAAAAAAAAGAAAGAAAAAGTTTTAACAAAATGTCTTTTATCTCTGGGAACAACAAAGAAAAGCTGCAAATAGAATCACAGACGTATCTGACAGGCACAGCATCACCTTTGACATGAAAGCTATCGTGCTAATACAAACACTCCCAATCGTATTAAATCAGGATCAGAGAACAGACACGATCCCTGAAAGCACTTTAAAAATAAACTCTGAGAAAAGATGAAGAAACTCAGGACTTAATAGGACTGAGATGAAGACAAAGGCGGACGAAGAAAAGAGCAGGAGTCATTTCCAGGGTAAAAAAATTTGATCTGCAGGGCAATGAATAAAATGTTATCTCGCAAGGTTTCTGCACCGAGTCCGAGAAGAGACTTCTTGTGCGCTGACAATATTACGACCGTCTTCAATGAGTACGCTGTTTCAGTAAAAGTGGGGGAAAGTGCACTCTGATTTCTGTCATGTGAATTCCCTGTGATCTCACTCGTCGTAGCACGAGCGATCCACAGCATGTGGAGGTCTAGTTCTCTCCTCTGTCTGCAAACATGGGTAACAAGCTCGGGGAGAGTTGGTACATTTCTTGGACGGTGGTCATTAAGAAAAATTCACACTTGGTGTTTATTCCAAATTTGACTAATTTCACTGAGGGATTAAAACAGAGTGTCACTTCTTTTCAAGCAGCATCGAGTATTAAAGTATTTATTCAAAACTCTAAAACAGTGAAAAAGCCCAGTAGGATACAGGTCATTTATCCCCTTATTTTATCTTACTTACGTAAAATACATAAAATTAACACTCTGTATTTAATCAGTATTATTCATGGCTCTCTTCCACGGCGTGCATTTGTCCTGCCTTCCTCTCTCGCCACCAACCGGTCGCAGCAGATGGCCCCGCCCCTCCCCGAGCCTGGTTCTTCGGGAGGTTTCTTCCTGTTAAAAGAGAGTTTTTCCTTCCCACTGTTGCCAAAGTGCTTGCTCACAGGGAGTCATCTGATTGTTGAGGTTTTCTCTGTACTATTGCAGGGCCTCGAGCTGCTGCTGCTGCGATTTGGTGCTATATAAATAAAACACCTGTAAGAATTTCTTTTTCAGACCTGTGGACCTTGAAACTGTGATAAACTATCAGTACTGTAAATTGTTAATGAGGTTATAAGCTTAACACGCTGTAGGATCGCGCGTGCGCTGCTTTGAACAGTCGTCCTTTAATTGGTCGCTTCTTGAGTTAAAAGGTCAACATCTGCCAATCAAGTGCATTAAGTAATAAAACAGCACTGAGCAGCACAGATTAGTCTGTTTGATAACAACTGCGTCTGGTTAAGAGTCGCCGGGCAGCCCGCTTTTAAACACATGTGACCTTTCAAATGTACCTCACGTAGACGACACTTTAGCAGCGCAGTGGGACTTTAGTATTACTGCTCCTCACCTACGTCACAGGTAAGGCAGGTATTGATTTTTCACGGAAAGCTCGCCTTGATGTGCGAACAGAGGGGGGCGCAAACCCGCCCCACCACCACACGGCTCTGAGGTCACTCTGAATGCTTCATTCATCTACTGACACATCACTTATAGCTTCCAGCAGCATCCAAAAAGACCAGAGAAGCAAAGAGGCAGATACGGTCAGACAGGAGATAATGAATCCTTCCAGTCTACAAGCTGACACATTCGATTGCCAGATAGAGGGAGAATTTAAAGCTCCGCCCTGGTGTCCGCCGCCTTACCACAACATAGCGTTCTGAACCCCCGTCCACTCCCCCACCTCGCTCTCTGTATAAATCGAATTCCCTGCTCTGAAAAGAGGCCACTGCAGTCATTCCCCCTGTGATTAACCTAATCCGTTGGCAGAGTGGTTGTCCTCTCAGTGACACCACCATTACGTATTTGACGTAGACTGCATTCACGCCGCGATAACCAGCGAGCGTACTCTGAAAACGTGTGAATTTGAAGCAGCACGGGGCACAAATGTCACTGAAAGGAGCTCAGAGACCTACAGCGTAGCAAAGCTTCACTATAAAGCACTGCGAGCTGTTTTTGAGCTTTCAGCTACACTCTCTGGCCACTTTATTAGGTATATCTGTTAAGCTGCTCGTTAACACGAATATCTGGTTTTCCATCAGACGGAAATTTCAAGCGGAGCGTGATCTGCTGGGATTTTCCCACGCAACCATTTCTTCAGAAAAGGAGAACCTATCCCAGTTTCAGGGAGAACAAACGTCACTGATGCCAGAGTTCAGAGGAGAACGGACAGACTGCTTTGAGCTGACGGGAAGGCAACAGTAGCTCAACCACTCACTACAAACAAGATATGCAGAAAGCATTTCTCAGCAGAAGACCACCCCGGGTGCCGCTCCTGTCAGCAAAGAACAGGAAACTGAGACTACAGTTCACATAGTCACCAAACTTGGACATTACAAGATTGGAAAACGTCGTCTGGTCTGATGAGTCTCGATCTCTGCCGTGACATTTGGATGGTCGGGTCAGAATTTGATGTAAACAGCAATGGTTCAGGCTGTTGCCGGTGATGTAATAGCGTGGGGGTGGATTTTTGGCACACCGTCTGCCATTTTTACCCAATGAGCATCATTTTGATCATACCTAAGGATTGTTCATCCCTTTGTGAACACAGTGCTCCCGTCTTCTAACGGCTGCTCCCAGCAGGATAACACTGCAGGTATGAAAGCTCAAATCATTTCAAACTGGTTTTCTGAACATGAGGGTGAGCTCACCACATTCACTGGCGTGTTCCCAATCACCAGACCTCCATCAGAGCACCCTTTGGCCATCTCCCTTTCGCTGATGAGGAACCTTTGTGGTCCAAAGTAATTACCCCCAAAAACATGTTAACTTTTATCAACACTATCAATCCCAAATTACGCTTTTTCACTCTGTAAAGCAGGAGTGTCCAACTCCAGGCCTCGAGGGCCGGTGTCCTGCAGGTTTTAGATGTGTCCTTGATCCAACACAGCTGATTTAAATGCTAATTGACCTCCTCAACGTGTCCTGAAGTTCTCCAGAGGCCTGGTAATGAACTAATCATGTGATTCAGGTGTGCTGACCCAGGGTGAGATCTAAAACCTGCAGGACACCGGCCCTCGAGGCCTGGAGTTGGACACCCCTGCTGTAAAGTAACAAAGTAACATTGTAACTATTGTTTGTGAGGTGAACTGCTTCACCTGGTTTTTTCTCTTCTCCTCTGTACGCAGGTCGCTTGTGGAAACGTAACTTTGTTTACTACTTCTGCATGATTTCATTACTTTAATGAGAAATCGATCGTTTCTTCCTAGAAACTTGCTCAACGGTGGCGAGTGTGTTTTCATGTGATATTTCATGCTTTGTTGTGTCGATATCTGACGGTCGTGCTACCTCGGGGACGATGATATCAGGTCACGCATGTGACAGGCAGCCGTGCTTATCACAATAAAATACGATTCGCAGACACAAAGGAGTTCACCTCCCTCAGTGCTCACACTTAATTATTCAGAAAGCTGCAAAGGAAACCTTCACATACATCGCAGCTATTTCTCAAACACACGAAACGTATTAATTACAGTCTAATTGTAGTAGACTTTTTTTCTTGGAAGTCTCGTGTTTGAGAAGCTTCTCTGTGTGTGAGAATATTTAAAGCTAAGGACGTGGTGGTTTGTGTTTGGGATTAGAGAGCTTGAACTTCAGTAACAAACCCCACACATGTCACTTCTTCTATCGTTTGCTTTTTGCTTTTCATGCAGTCCATCTCCAGCTGTCTACGGGCGACCGAATCCGTAGGAGTGATGATCCACAGAGTGGTTCAAAACAATGATTCACTTCAGGTTCACGGATCAAGGAGAATAAATGAGGTAATGTTCGCTAAATCTCTCGAACAGGAGCTCTGCACACACTTCACCTGTACAGAACATGCGTAAGAGCTTCGCTTTAAACTTGCACATAAGCTACGTTGCCATCAGAATAGTAACATTTCAGTTATTTGGCGGTTTTGGGCTAACTAACCCTGCTGTAGGCGAAAATGACCGCACTTAAGTTACTGCTGGATAAGAATTGCAAAATTAGTTTGGATGGCGGTGAAAATCCCCAGAGAGAAACCGCTCGTCTTGCTCATCGCATTTCAACGAGACAACCTGCACAAGCAGAACCTCATTAAGTGTCGGGTTTGGGCTAGTTTACGGTATATTCAGAGCAGCAGATCGCTCTTTAAATGTGCCGTTTAGCTCCCTGTTAAGGACTGCAAAGACTCTACGGAGGATAAACACAGAGGATTTTTAAAAAAGCACGATTTTCATATCACAGCTCTCCCTCTGTGTTCACAGCATTTCCAGCAGTGATCTACACACAGTGCACTGCTGAGGTATGACTACAGAGTACCAAGTCTAATGAGAAGGCCACGCTGTGTCCGAGCAATTTTCAACTCCAGTATGTTTTGAAGGGAACTGCTTCTCACTTTTAGATCAGCATACATACATTTACAATAATTTGTTATGTCCATACTGTTTGTGCTGCGAGTGCCAACACTTGGGGAAGGTTAGGGAAAGAATGCAGGCAAGATGTTAGCATTTCTGTAAAAGTGCAATCTGCTAAACGCGCCCCGACCATCCTCCTGCAGTGCTGATTCAGTTAATTCAAAAGTGTTGGTGCACTGTGATCATTGTGCAACTGAGAATCCTGTTTATATTACGTAAGCGTGTAATATTTAAGAAACAGGGTTGCAACAATAAAACGGGGCAGTAACAAAGATGGATCTCCAGTTTATCTTTACGCACCAAATCCAGGAGTGACCACAGAAACAGACGGGGCTCGTGGAAACTTCCAGATCAGACCATGCTGTCGTCATCATCTTGGTTACCCTTGTGATAAATAGATTTGTTTATTGTTCTCTGCAAGTCTCTACTCAATATCCTACTAGATATGACTCATGCTCAAGTCTGGTATTATTGAACCAATCTCCTTAAGGAGGAGCATGCACACACACATACACACACATAGATGCACGCATCCCGGACTTTAAGAGGATACTTTCAGAAGATGAAAAACTCTGCATCGATCACTTGATAACAGTTCTTGGTTTTAATAATCGTGCCGGCCACATATAATCGCCACTGATGCTCTTTTAGAGCTGCTGCCTGCTCCAGGTTTAAAACAAGGAGAAACAAAAGGAGGCTCGAGCCAATTAGAAGGCAAGAAATCCTCATTCTGTCATCAAGGAAAGGGCAGATATCAGCAAGTCTTCTTTAAATCACAGCTGATGAAAATCTAAACACTTACAGTATAATCCTGCAGTTACTGGCAATCAAAGCATCCAGAGCCACGTTTCACATCTCTGGTCGTCTCCAACCTCAGGTCTGCTGGACCACGCTCAGGTCACATTTCATGAATGAGCTTTGATCCTAAAGGTACATATGTGCATGGGATATCACACCAGCTGCTACTACCAGTTATCAAATTATTGTTATCATTTTATATTTAAGCAAATGATTTTGAATTAATTTTGGGGACAAACCTGAAAGCTGAGCCAGCTGCCTGTTTTATCTACAACTCCAACCGGGGTTTAGGTCTAATCTGGAACAATAAAATACACAAGAGCGCACACTTAATATCAGCACACGTCAGCCTGCTGTGAGACATTTCTTATCTGTGTCTGTGCAACAGCAGGAATGCATCATCAAATGTTAAAAAGCCCTAACAGCTAAGGCCTTCACCTACAAAACCCAAGCTTATCCCGGCCTGAGGTAAATAATGTGCAACATCAGCTGACGTCTTTTTTGATCAAATAAGACATCGGCAGCAGAGTAATCAAATCCTTTGGCAATACCACGCAAAAAGAATCACACTCACTGGTTTCCTTCTCATATGGCAGTCGCTTCTTTCTCACATACGTGCTGACCGAACCCACACGGGTTCTGATTACACGCAACAATGCATGAACTGCAAGGACCACAGCGACGACTCCAGCACACAAACTGGAATCAACATGTTTGAAAAAGCAGCCCCGCCGGCCGATCTTTAGCTTGACACTCGAGACCGCGTGTATCAAATTGCGTTCTGCGAGCACAAACACCCGCAGCTGAATACAAAATCTGTTTTTTGCACCGGTGCCCACTTTGTCAGGCCATTCAAAGTGCCTCTATGAAGCAGCATGTGAAACTGCATGGCAACAAGAGGGTTCAAAAGCACTTGACTCGTGGCTCCGTGTGGTCGGCCATTGTTTGCTTTGAAATACCTGCTGCTTTTTTTTGCCGAATACGCTTCTCTCTGGAAAATTATTCTGTGAAAAAATATCTATGAACAGAGCGGCCAGAGCTGTTTTGTTGCTGGATATACTAATGAATCGAAAAGGCATTTAAATGAAAACTGACAGTGGTTTCAAAGAGTGATTAAAGCCCAGAGACAGATGTCTGTAATTTGGGTAATCTCGTCAGTCTCCCCACCATCATTATCAAGCCAAACAAAGGCACTTTAAACTGTCATCTCTCAGTCAGCTGCTTCAACTGCATTTTGAGCACAACACATAAATCCCATAAACGAATGGTGCAAAACTAGGGCGACATAATGTCCCTCTCTTTTGTCTCCCTGTCCCACATCTTGAGACAATTTCCCATCTTCTTTTTTTTTTTTTTCTTTTTTTTTCTTCTAAATGACATCAGAAACAGCAGTATGCGACATTACGTGATGGCAGAGCTTCAGTTCATCCTTTGTCATTTTTTTTTTTTTTTTTTTTTTTAATAAATAGGACAGGGGGAATGAATGAGAGAGAGAGGGGGAGAGAAAGAAAGAAAACCAAAGGGGAGAAGAGACGGTGAGAAGGGGGGGGAAGAGAGACAAAAAAAAACAAAAAACTCCTGGGTCACCTGTATGGAGAAAAAAAACAAACAAACAAACAAAAACAAACAGAGGAGACAGCAAACAACAAAGAGCAACATAATAATAGAGAAAACAAAGCACCATCACAATAAACTAGCTAGTCATAGATATCAGTATTTACTAAGTAATAAACGATATTGTGCAGCACGCAAGATAGACAGCGCACAGTGTGCTTTGAGGCAGCAGCCAAGAAAGCTTTAGTCCGCGTCTGTGAATACCCATGTGTGCATACCTGTGTGGATCAGCATGCTTGCATTCCAAAGGTTTCTCCATGTAATGATCTGCTAGGGAGTGTGGGGGGGCCACAGCCCCGTCCTCCAGGGTGTGAAGCGGGTATGGAGGAGATCAAAACTCCAGACATCCAGAGGCCCCCAGAACACAAGAGACCAAGGAAGACCAACAGAGGGGCAGCCGCGCCACTGTTCCAGTAAGAGCTGAGGAGAGTCCCAGATGAGGGCTCGCCCAGCAGCCGCGGAGCAGAAGTCAGGGGGAGTTGCAGTGACGCGCCCGTGAGCTCCGCCGGCCCCCAGCTGCGCCTGAGTGACCGAGCCCTAGGCCGAGAGGCCGGGGGCGCCCCACCTCCAAAGGGGCCCGAGCGAGCCCCAGGCCCCAGGCCCCGACAAGCGGCCGCCAAGGAGTGAGCCGGTGTGTACCCGGACGCCCACCCCCAGACACAAAGAACCACCAACACACCGACACCTGAGGGAGTCCGCCACCGGCAGGGGAAGTGGTGGTGGGTGGAGATAGGCCTCCAAACCTTGGAGGGCCTGAGGTGTCCCCAGAGAGGTGGCGTCTGATACCCAACCTGACATATAGACACAGACATACAGGCACACACAGACACAAACATCCATTCCCCCCCTCATGCTCTCATATGCACTCACTCCACACTCAACCAACGTGGAGACAGACATAAAGAGACGCTGTACACACAATCACACTCCCCAAGCGTACTCTACAAACCGGGTCTAGGTACCCCCGCCCCTGGAGGGGGGAATTGCACCCAGACCCAGGTGGTGTTACCCTTTTCCCTGCGGTGGGGAGAGGCAGACCGCCCCGACTCCGCAGCAGCAGGGAGGCCCCACACCCCAGACCGCAGTCGGACGGCCAACTCCTCCTACTAGCCCTCCCGCTCCAGCAGGCCGCAGAGAATGGGGGTGGGAGAAGACTCCAAACCTCCCTCCACCCGCTCATTGTAGTGTTGATGCATATGTGTTCTAAGGTGCAATTAAAACCCAGGAGGGCATGGAGCTACCTGCCAAGGAGCAGCAGGTAAGCGCATAGTCCCTCCTGCTAACCCTCAATGACTAAGTGTATTTAAAATTGAGAGGTGGGCAACGACGTCAGGGGTGGGGTGTACACCCTGATGGTGATTTGGACTCCGTGATTGTGCCCACCCCCAAGATCCTATATGTATGTGTAATGAGAGTGTGAATAATGTGAATGTCTAAGTTGTGGGATAAAATTGAGGCAGAGGCAGCCAGAAGGGGACAGGGGGGGGGGGGGGGTAGCCTCCTCTGCACCCTGGTGACATACCCCCACTCCAAGGCCCTGCATGTGTGGGTGGTTGTGGAGGAGCGGGAAGAGGGAGGCAGCTGGAGATGGGGAGGGAAGGAAGGGAGGGGCAGGTAACCCCTCCCTGGGGCCAGCTCCCCCGCTGACCCCAGTAGGCACTCCCACCCTCCGCGACCCGCCAGGGAAGGGGGGCCCAGGCCCATCAGACCGGGGCCCAGTGCAGTAGCGCCCCCCGGCTCCACAGAGCCCTGGACAGTCCACCCAACCCCACCACAGAGAAAACTGCACCCACCCCACCAACCACACATCTTCCAGACTACATAAGACGGTAAACGCCCAGGCTGAGATCTTCCTCCACCTCTCCTGTATCTCCCCCCTCCTGCAGAGAGTTCCTGAGAGAAGAAAGCTCCTGCAATTTCCCATCTTCTGACTGTGTCTGCAGGGCATGAACCTTTCTGGGTTTTACCCTGACACGTGCAGGTGAAGGGGAGGCTTTTTAAAGATGTATTATATTTAAATGAAGCTTAGCCTGTCCATTTCCACCCATTTTCGCCCATGGGAGAAAGTTACAAGCTACCAAAAAGTCACAAACTTTACAGAGTTTGGTGATTATGATGGAAACTACCACAAAGAGAATAAAGCAACAGCAAATACTTTATCTCCGCTAGAATTGCTGTTCAGTTTTTCAGAGAAGGAAATATGGTGCGACGCATCTATGCACGCAGCCCTACAGAGAATATGAGAGTATATGAAGACTATTGCACGGGGCCGTAAGAATCTAAGTAAGACATCTGTGTAGCCTCTGCTCCGGAAGGTGAAGGCCGGTGCTCGTAGAAGCAGGTTAAGATCGAATTATCAAATTGTTTCAGTTTGGCTCAGCAATTCTACTATTTTATTATCTGTTACTTCTGATGCTGACCATCCAAGACGGTCACGGACAAAATTAAGACTGCGTGAACAAGTTCCTGTTGCCGTCAATCACACTGAGAATCGACGTCCAACTCGCAAATAACATCTTATTTTTTTGGTATTACAAATCACAAGTGCTAATTTGTAAAGGTTAGATACTGCAGCTTTTACAAACTGCCAACATAAAATCACAGCCAGCAGTTTCTAGCAAATAACTTGAGATAAGCTCAATGGTTCATCTTACAAACAGAACGCAGCAGAGTAGTCGAATTTAACAAATTCAGACATTTTCTTAGAAGTTGCTGGAAATCAAAGATAAAGGGGAGCAGGTATAAGAAGCAAAGTCATCAGGTAATACACACACACACACCTTTTTATTTAGATGTATAAAATGTCTCTTTAGTTGCAATGCATTATTGGTCTCACTTGGTTAGAGAAGCACTGCATGGAACGGACGAGTGCACCTATTAATCCTTTGCTGTTGCAAGTGACATAAAATCATCCAATCCCAAATGAGGAGCCAAATATTCACTCGCCTCCCTGTAGCTGAGCGCTGCACCCCCTGCTTATTGGCAAAAGACTCACAGATGGATATGCACACATGCACAAACATGCATGCACACACTTTATGTGTGAGAAAAGATTCCTCAGCATGAATATTTTGCATCCACAGTTAGAACACAACGTGTCTTCCTTTGAGACCAAAAAGGTTTTATAATATTTCCATGTTTCACTTTCACAAATATATTAAGTATTAAGTATATTTAAAGAATGGATATGTTACTATAATCTGGTGTTATGTAGCTTGATTAGCTATTCTATTTCATGTTTCAGCCACATTTTAGGAGCCGAGGAGGGTTTAGTGTTGGTAGGAGATAAACTGGCAGTGTTGTCATTAGGGATTAGATGGTGGAGGGCTGGGAAAATGATCACTGGCATGAATGAGTAATTGGTTGGACCAACAGCAAAGCATGAGAGAACTGAAAAGAGAAAAGTAGAGACGAGTAAATATTTTATCCCACTCTGTGTCGGCCTGAGTGATGCAACAGAGACACTGATGTACGGAGAAAACTTTGAGGCTCTTGAACGTAACGCTTTGCAAAGCTAATTAGAAGAAATTTGTTACCATAATCTAAACAGCCATTCGATCAGTGCACAGCAGTCCAGAGTCAGACAAATGGCTCAATATATTCCAACTGCAGACAGTTCTGTTTCTTTACCAAATCAGGTGCATAATCCTAGCTACGGCTGCCGCCGTAGGACAAAAAACTGTGGCCGCCGTTGGTCTGTAGTGAGTGTAAGCTGTCAGTCTGCTGGTGTCCATGTTTATTTGTAACTGATGACAGCCACACTGAGGGGAGTTGTTGAGGATATTTCCTGAACTTTTGTGTCAGCGTGCACTTCCTGGTGTTAGTGAAACTGTCTTTGAAGTGAAGGCAACATTGTTGAACTTGAACGCTTTGTGAATAAACTCTCATATGATGTGAAAATGCAATCAAACTGTTTATCGGAGGGAAAGCGTGATTTTGGGACGCTGAAGCGTAGCCGACATAAAGTTAGCTTCTAACTGTTATAACTGCTGCTGTTTAGCCTGCTTGATGACAATAACTACCTGCAACAATATCAGGAATGAAAAAGCATGTTTATGCATGTTTTCATGTGTTAGATGAACCTTGAGATGAGGAGACAGACGATAACATTTCATCCAGGTCGTGTTATCTCTTTTCTTTGGTGAAGGGACCCTTGAGCCTTGATTATTTGAGTCTGAAAGTACAGACACAAATACAAATTTGCCTTAATGGCATGCAAAGAGCTATGGGTTCTCCTCTCTTCCTTTGTCATACAACGCATGGGCTGATCTCTAACCACATACACAAAACAGCATCGAGCAGAACAGCAAGTCCACTTTGGCCACTGCATTAAAGACGGCGGGTCAGAACTGTGAATTCCACAAACCAGCACTGAGTACTTTAAACCGATTAATTAAGTTTATGGGAAGGCACCAACTTGTTGGAAGTCCAGTTCTTCTATTCTATTAAAGAACCTCAAAAAACAACTGCCTGTACCTTTAAAAACAACATGACCCTCTAAACTTGGAGGCATTTTATCCCACAGCCTTAAATATTTGTGGCAGACATATCGTTAACTAAGAATGGGGAGAGAAACTCGTATTATTTTTCAGCACTTATATCGTTATTTATACTGCGGTGGAGGCCGGGACTTTGTGTCTTCATTAAGTAGCAGTTTTGGAATATTACTAACTTTTGCACTAAGACGTTTTAATGCATAATTTAGGTCAGGAAATGACTCGTTTTATTTTTACCTTTATAAATATTGCATTAGGCAAGTGGAAGATATTTAATGGAGGCCCTTTTTTGACTGCGCAAATGTAATCGCGGCGTCAGTCAAGTGAGTGCATTTAAATATGAGCAGCTCTTATTAAATCAAATATTAGATGCTTTCCCTGTTAAGGTATTATTTATGAGACAAGCCTCTCTTCCTAGTACTGCTGTCAGGTCACATGCTGAAAGAATAAAAGAGGAAAAAGATGCTGCTCAGCTTGCTGCCACCACCACCGGCTGCGGCTGCCGGCGCATGTCACGCCCCGGCACCACCCGGCATCGACCTGTGGGCTCTGATTCTTCAAGGTTCCCCGTGGGGGCCGCATCGATCTCGCTCCTCTCTCAGTTTAGCCGGGTTTAAATTATGCTTCACGGGGAGCGACACGAAACCTTTAGCCTCAGCACCAAAACTAAATCTATACTCTCGTCTCGCTTTTAGTTAACATGCAGCTCTGTGCAACGCATTCAGCGTGTAGCGTATTAGCGAAGTGCACGAACACAGACAAGAGACACCAACTCATTTCACTTATTAGCATCAGCGTGTATATGATGAGGGTGAGACTGCAAACCAAGAAATAGTAACGTTGTTGAATGAGATCAGATAATACATTAATTGAATAAATCTTTTAGCTTTAAACCAGAATCTCAACGAGGCTGTGACGCATTATATCCTCCACACAATAACCAGAAATAAAGCACTTGTGTGCAAATGCCACAAAGGCCACCACTGACATCACCACACCTCACATTAAGACGTGTAATTTAATTATCAGTTGTGTCCAGGGAGGGTCGGCTCCGTTGAACCGTGCCTGCATGTTTATGTGTGCAGGTCTTTAGAAGCCAAGTGTGTGTGTTTTGTCTTTCATCCCATCTGTGCGCTCTGTGCATGGTTGTGTGTTCTCATAAGGTGTGCGCATATGTCGGTGTGACACACATAGTTACCAGCAAACGTTGCTTCCTGGTTGCCATGGCTGACGGTTTCAGTGAAACCATGCTTCACAGAGCTTCCTGTATCTCATTACCATCTCAGCCTCTCTTCTTTATTATTTTAAGTCATTTTCTTTCCCCTCATCTTAATTTATCTTGTGCTTCGTGTCCTTATTGTGACTTACACTTGATTCTTGTTTCATTTTTAGGGTTCTTGTCAGTACTTTAGCAAATATCTGTATTCTCTTTGCTTTTTAAAAAAAGCATTTTTGCATCTCAGATGTTTGTTTCTTTTCTTGAATTTCCAATATTTTATTCATGTAGTTTTTTTATTATCATGGACGCTATTATCTGATTTCCTATCATGACACTGTGTATTAGTATCACATGGTGCATCTGTTTCTGTGTGCAGCTTCACTCCAAACCTGCCTGTTTCTGTCTCTGTGATGAGGATGTGTTGGCTTCCAACTTAGCCTATTTTTTTTTTTTTCTAAAATTGTCTCCCACAAATAAAAAACAACTAAAACAGGTCACCTGGGAGCTGGTTTTGCTTCTTTATTGTTGGAGGTTTTGTGTGTTGTGTCTGCTGAGGACAAAAACACTATTTGGTGTCACAATGAACTGAGATGACACGGCATTATTGGCACCAGTGTTGGTCAAGTTACTTGAAAAAAGTAATCAGTAACTAATTACTGATTACTTCCCCAAAAAAGTAATCCTGTTACTTTACTGATTACTTATTTTCAAAAGTAATTAGTTACTTAGTTACTTTTTAAAAACACAATTTACAACCTGAACAGGTGATAAAGTGATAGATCTTTCAGCCCAATTCTACTTTTTCTGCATAATCCATCATACAAAATGTGATCAGATGGAAAAGTCTCTTTTTAAAACTTGTTTTATTAGTTTTAATCTTTTAACTTTATGCATCAAGCAAACATTTAATTATATGCAACATTCTCTGACTGGAAGAAATTAGTTTAATATTTAAACCTATTTTCTGCACATTCCAGCACATAAAATAAAATATTTTTTGTGTTTACACTCAGTCTTTCAAATAGATGCAAGTAAAACACAGCAGAAAATAAATAAAGTCAAAGACTCAGCGGTCCTGTTGCTCTATTTTCACCTGTAAAGCAGGAGTGGGGTAGGCGGAGGTTTACGCTGGTGCAGGTGTGCAGCGGTCAGTGGAAGAATCCGCGAGTTTCTCTGTGAGTTTCCCATTACGTCGTAGCTACTCGGTGCTTGTTGGAAGTTTAGGGGTTTTTTTCGCTGTAAAAAGAAGTTTTCTTCCCACGCACAGCGGACGCTAATGTTTTTGTCACTTTGTATGGAATCAAACTCAAAGTAAGGTCAGTACTTCCACGCTTTAAACGCTGCACGCTCATACTCTCTCTGCACTCGATATATGATCCACTGTTGATCTGCACACAGCTGTTGTCACCAACGTCGCACTCGCTTACGTCACTGTCATGAGACATTCTCGCAAAAAAAATCACGGTTTTAGTAACGCAGTAACGCAGCGTTCCTACGGGAAAGTAACGGTAATCTAATTACCGTTTTTGCAATAGTAATCCCTTACTTTACTCGTTACTTGAAAAAAGTAATCGGATTACAGTAACGCATTACAAGTAACACGTTACTGCCCATCTCTGGTTGGCACTACTTTCTCATGCCGTGTCTACAGGATCAAACTCTTGGGAACACTTTTATACGCTTCTAGAAAGCAAACAGTTTTGGTTCCTTCCACTAATGAAAAACAAGTCAGTGGGTCACTTTGATAAAGGGGAGGAGTTCCAGCTGCACACATGGACGTGGTCAGAAGTGAACTTCCACAGTGGAGTCTAAAAACTGCTGCAGCGCTGGATGTGATCCAGCCTCGAGCTGCTCACCCTTCAGTTGCCTCATTTCTGTTACTCATAGTTTGCAATCCCATATTTTCTGGTTTGTAGCTCGGATATTCCAGCATGCGCTCAGGTGGACTGGGTCCTTGTTCCTGCCATCACTTCTGTAAATGTATTGCTTTGTGTCGTGTTTGTTTTGCCGGACTGACCACTCGTGCTCATTTTTTAAATTATCTCTGGTGATTTGCATTTGGGTCCTCTCCTCTGTGAACTCTCACATCAGATTTTTTATTATAAACACGCAAACACCTGCACACAAAGAGCTGCTTTTGGACTACCTCGGGAACCTTCATTAGACAAATAGGCAAGGGCATCCCATGGGTCTTTAAAATGACACCTCCCACTCTGGAGGAGGATTTGACTGTCAGACAACATCTCTAGTCAGTGTTAGCAGCTGCTGGAAATAGTGGCTGGGGAACACCCAGTCTTAAATCCAAGAGTCCCTTCTATATGGCTTCTATATATCCCAACCCATTTACAGCCAAACAGGGAAACAGGTGCTGCTGTTCTCCTAAAATCTGCTCCAAGTCCAGTAGACTGCAGCAGGTACTTTGGGCAGTTTTAATGAATCAAGCTTGAAAATGTTCGGATAAAGTTGGATTTTCACAATCTAACCATTAAGTATATATTTTGTTGGATATGATTACATAAACAGCTGAGATTTTTTCAGCGCATCTGAACTATGCAACATGTTCTCACTCCCAAAGCGTAACATTTTACTCTAGGTGACAAATCGTTGGTATGTTATGCTTCCAGACGCCCAACACGTCCCTAGATCATGTGCGTTTGTTTTGGAAAACACCTCTAACGTTATTAAAGTCGTGGTTAAGGTTAGGGATAAGGTGAGGTTTTGGACTGGAATACATGGCTGGAACATGTATTAATAACCCATAAGCTCAGGAACGCCTCGGGACTTGACTCTATATTACACCTCGGGAGTGAGAACGGGCTGCAACTATGACACGTGTAATGTGGTGCACTTGACTTTCTACAAATTCATAAACAAGAAAGCAAGCATGGATACATGAACCTGCAAAAGTCCAGCCCAGAGGCTAGAATAACAAGCTATGTGCTATTAAAGAGCATCAGGCCAGGAATCTTCTGGAAGTACCAGGTTTTCCTGTTTCACGGACCAGCGACTTCACCCTAAAGCAACCTAAATGCAAAGGAACGTACATATGGAGGTAAAAGTGTGTGACCCTTACAATCTGTGTGTGTGAGCGCGTGTATTCATATTGTTGTGGGGACCAAACATTGGAAGTTTGCTACACTTGTGGGGACCAAAATCCTGTTTCTCCCAAGTTTGAGACTGAAAATGTGGTTTTAGTGACAGGGTTACAATTAGGTTAGGGTTAGGCATTCATTTTTCATGGTTAGCGTCAGGGTAAGGGGCTAGGGGAAGCATTATGGCAATGACATGTCCCCACAAGATGTGAATACCTGGCGTGCGTGTGTGTGTTTCTGATAGCAAACTCACACTCTCATCCTCTGCAGACTCACACACTTGCAGAGGATGACAGCACACATGCACACAAAGCCACGTACTCACACACACACACACATCACATCGTGTGCAACCCGAGTCTGGGAATCACATTGCAGCTTTTCCTCAACAGACACACTAAAGCTCAGGAACCTAACCTCTCACTCGGACGCACACAGAGGCGCCCATCTCGCAACAGGCCTGAGACACATTGACGGAGAGACATATAATTGATATGACACCAGCACCACATGGGAGCGGACCAGAAGCAAACCTGCGTCACACCGGCGCACAAATGACAAAGAACGTCTATTCTTTTAACAGCATCCGCTCAAAGGAGAAAGACCTCTTTCTCCTCTTTCACCCCTCCTCTGCAATCATACTCTTCCTCTCCACTCTCATCCACTCTTCTCATGGGTCCTCTCTGTCACTTACTTGTGTACTCTGTCCTCTCACGTTACCCTCCAGGATCTCTCCTGCTGTATTATTTAGTGAGGAATAGTGCATTGTGCGTTGTTTGTGTGCGACCTCTCAGTGGCTTACTCTACTGTAAGAAAGAACTAATGTGCAACTGAAGGCCAAAAGTTTGAACCTCAGAAGAAGCAGTGACCTCTGTCTGCTACTGCTGTGGATGAGTTCAGCATTTTACCACTACTGAGAATCACTTGCAGCATGGCTGAACCATCGGCTCTGGTCGCTCACATTATAGCACATCACAGGTGTCCCGACCATACGGCAATTCAGCATTCGCGCCTAGTCATCGTGAAGACAAGGGGAGGCTGTGAGAGA
The DNA here is from genome assembly GCF_965226115.1 of Aulonocara stuartgranti. Lineage (NCBI taxonomy): Eukaryota > Metazoa > Chordata > Actinopteri > Cichliformes > Cichlidae > Aulonocara > Aulonocara stuartgranti. The sequence continues at coordinate 38,825,657 of NC_138953.1, forward strand.
AGATGGGTGTAAAACTGCCAGTGGTGGAAGAGCTCAGCGTAGGCGTTAGAGGATTGTTTCAGTTGCTGTCTATAAGCAGGAGAAAAAATATAAAGAAATGTGAGAGCAAAATAGATATTAAAGAGAGCTTCCAACAACAACATAGATATTATATATATTATATTATATTATATACACACATCGTCTTCCTGGTCCAGCTGAGTCACTCACTGCAGAGCGACTGCAGAGCCAAGCCACCTCTGGTCTGCCCTGCATTCATTTCACAGCACAGGCTCTGATAAATTATCAAACACACACAGTCACTGAGGCAGCTGTGAGGCTGGCACCGCTGTCTAACAAGCCAACATGTATACAATGCTAATGCACCATACTGCATGTCGCAGGGCTGAGAAGGGCAGATTCTGAAACTCCATTTTTAGGTTTGTACACAAACTTTAATGGATTTTCATCTGGTAAAGTTTCCATTTTGCTGTGCAAATGCTGCAGGTAAGCCTGGTTATTTGATGTGCAAACCCACCATAATGGTAATCGCTATGTTTGAGTAGTGTGAAATATGTTCACATGCTTTTGCAACTATGTTACAACACATGGACTGTAGCCAAAGATCAGAAGATCCCTATCGCTAATAATCTGCTTATATGGCACAATGTTCACATGACGTGCTAATAGATGCAAAGCTGTGAGGGATGACAAACACAAATAAGCTGCGACTTTCTGTCTTCATTTAACAATGCCACGGGCTCTAATGAATTATCTGGCGCACACATTCACAGTCAGTGACTGTGCAGCACCTTAGGCAGTGATTAGTAAAAACAACTGCATAATGAGGCTGAATTTATGCACTCGCTCTCCCATGAAATCCATAGTGCACTTGGGTGGAAGGTGTGAATCTGAGACACAGCATCGGTTACAGAGTAGAGCTCTTTCAACAGCTGTGACTCGGGCTCCATCTCCGCAGCCTCTGAGCTCCTAACGAGTCACAGTTTAACAACATAAGCAGCCAAACTCTTGCCGTGGGACCGGTGGTGTGTAAAACAATCAACAGTCCTCATTAATAACCGCATATCTCCGGTGGCGCTGCCTACTCTGCTTAAAAGCTACAAACCTCTTAGTGGTCGGTTTGTTCCACTTCAATGGGAGGAAGAGGTGCAACCACAAAAGAACAGTGCAGATCAACAGGGACCAAGAACATGTTTTGTCACTCCAGAACATCTCTGATCGCTACGAAAACTCTTGCTGTGGGCCTCAAATTGCTTCCAGAGTATAAATTTAGACGTGCCAAACATGAGCACGTTGATCGTACAAACCTGAACATAATCCATCAGTTCCTCCAGCCTGATACTCTGGAGGAACTGATACTCTCTCTCTGCCTATCACCTGCCTCCAGGACATCAGGGAGCAAAGGAAATAAGGACAGCAGGCTGAAAATGGCCTCACTGCTGTATCTACCTCCAGGGGTGGTGATTTGATTATGTGAATGTGGACAGGCATCTGAAAGGCTAAAAAAGCAAAATCCAGCAGCCGCCACGAACATAAAGTCAACGAATGTAATAGAAGGCTTTAAATTGGACTGAGGGTTTCCTGGGATGGAAAAAAAGAGTAGCCTGGTGCTATGTAAGGCAAACTAAATGTGTATTATGAGTTCTACTTTACACACCTGACAAATCCAATCAGTGCCAAACTGAATCAGTCTTCAGTGCACATAGCCAACATTTACATGCTATCATTTGTGACCTTAATATAAACACATTTAAAGGCTGAATGCATTTACATGGAGCATGTCTTCATAAACAAGTCTGCATATCAAAAATACATCCATGAGTCACCGCTACTGCAGGTGGTTGGCAGTTTTTTTGGTGCTCAAGACAGCGACAAACTTTTCCAGAGTGGTGACGGAACATAAGGAATATGGGCACCAGTGCAGATGGTCCTCCAGCCTGCCATCTTCAATGCTCACCAGATCTAACTGCATATTTGTCACTTTTTTCTAGCAGAAACATGTCTGTAGCAACCTAGACTGAATAACACAACCCGAGTCGTGTGTGTGTGTGTGTGTGTGTGTGTGTGTGTGTGTGCTGCTGCCGGCCCAGTTGCAGTGCCCAGCCTTGTTGAGTGGTCTGTAATGACAGATTAAGTCAGCGCGAGAGCCACAGAGAGAGGCGGACAACCCCTCGGGGACATATTTAGGTGATAAAAATGACAACAGTAAACAAGTCAGTAATTAAAAGCTCGTCTCTTTTTGTCTCCCCAGTGGCAGGAAGTGGATTGTTTTCTCCCCTCGCCATTTGCTTGAAGCGCTACAAAGCCTCTAACATTTCCAGCTATTCAACAATGAGCAGAGGAGTTTCCCGTTACATCAGGCCGCTGTGCTAAATGTGTCGCCTGCATTTAAGACGCAGTCTCCGTAAGTTCCACAGTCAGGATGAGTGTTTTTCTTCTTCTGACATGAAGCCAGCCTCATAATATCATGTGAACTTCAGGAGAAAGTGAGTCTTTGAAACGGATGGTGCGATTACCACCCTCACCATCGTCATCCTCGCTGTTGTTCTCCATTTTAACCTGTCATTAGGCTATCGAGGCTGTTCAGTCACCGGCTCCGTCCCATGCCTCTCAACAGTCGCCGCATGTCGATGAACAGGAGGTGACAGCGAGATGAGCGTGTTTACACGTATCAGTGCATGCTGGTATATGATCTGCGCGCGCCCGCTACCGTGTTTCTCTGGGCTTCTGTTGTTTGTGCACGACACTCTGTCTGAACTCCTCGGAGCTCCAAGGACACTGGCAGATGGTGAGCGGCGGCTGGGTCTCATGGCCAAGGCCCCATTCACCAGCTGCGAGCACACAGCTACAGGGAGGCTGTTTAGGCCGCACACACACTTACAAACACAAGGTCCCGACAGACAGGTCAACCTTAAACACACATGCAAAACATTGCTATTGCACAATTGCTGCTACACACGCAGACACGGACAGCCCAGACTGCGAGCTGACTTCCAGTGTTATAATTAATTTTAGACCCGGTGTGACTTTTCTAGGCCAGTAGTTGTAAAAGTGGAGTCTGGATTCCCCCCAAGGGAGAATGTAGCCAGAGAGGTGCTCCAATAACATGAGCAATATGCTACTTACTAGGAGTCGTTCAAACTAACAAAACCACACAAAGAATTCAGTGTTTTCTGGCATTTTTAGTCACTGCTAATTTAAGGAACCCAGAACAGATCAAGAAGGTCAACGTGCCATCGAGCGTCCTAATACAGGACTGTTTAAAGTGTTTCTAGGGCTCAAGTTTGCAAAATACAAAATAGTTCTATGGCTTTATTAATAATGCACATGTAAGATGACAGTGCTGCATTGTAATGCAAGCCAGTTGAACCTTTGCAGATATTCTCTGTTACTCTTATAGTTTGGAAACATGCAGAGGGTCAGCGGTCCTTTCTTATGTGTACCGTGCAAATAATTCCAACTTATTTAAGCGGCTGCACTTACATACAAGCATCTGGATTATTAATCCTCTTAAATTTGACTTTAAATTCCACCAGCAGGATGTCAAGTCAATCATTCTCTTGCTTTGAAAAAAGCCAAAAGGTTACTTTGTTTGGACGCGAGGAACGAGGGCCGAACTACCAAGAGCCAGCTCAATTTCCTCTCATGACCCGAGAGTCAGAAGATTGCTATTGAGGGGAGACAGGAAATTATGTTTGTGCATGTGTGTCTGTGTGTGTCTGTGTAGCTTTTGTCAAGAAAATGAATAACGTCGCAGGATGTGAGTCTGCATTTGGATTACGTCAAATTAATCTTCAATTAGCTTTCTGGATTGTAACAGCAAAACTGCTGATTCATTTTCTTCTTGACTGACAGCGCTGCTGACCAGAATCTTATTTGTTGATGTTTATCAAGTCTTTTCTGGAATGACATCATCCATCCACACAAGCAAGCTTTTGGCTGCTCCTCATCGGCTCCTAAAGCATCAGGTCCCGCCTTACCTTAAAGGCCTCACAATACTGTATCATCCCAGTAGAGCACTTTGCTGCTGGACTGCAGGCTTATATGTGGTTTCTAGGATATTTAAAAGTAGGATGGGAGGCAGCGCCTTCAGCTTTCAGGTCCTCATCTGCTGAACCAGCTCCCAGTTTGGATTCAGGAGACAGACGTCTACTTTTTGAAATGCTTATTAGTCAGGGATGGATCGGGTTTATACACCACTCTGCACTTAATCATTAGTTATTATGAATCTCTGGCTCTCTTCCACAGTGTGTCTTTAGTCCTGTGTTCCTCCCTCACCTCCAGCTGGTCGCAGCAGATGGCCCCACCCCTCCCTGAGCCCGGTTCTTCTGGAGGTTTCTTCCTGTTAAAAGGGAGTTTTTGCTCCCGACTTTCGCCAAGTGCTTATTCATAGGGGGGCGTTTGATTCTTGAGATTTTCTCTGTATTATTGTAGGACTGTACTATTTCTGTATATATCAAATTAATATATAGCTACATAGCAACTTGAGGCAACAGCTTATGGTTTGGAGCCATGTAGCTACATATTAATTTGATATATGCAAAACTATATCAAAATGAAATGAATCGTATCATATCAAACTGAATTAAAGGTGAAATGCTGGTGAACAGTGCAACATAAATATTAACGGTGCAGATGGAATAGACTCAAATGGATTTGCAAAGCACTAACACACACAGACAGATTTAGATGATTGGGTGGATGCAACAGACAGAAAATAGTGCTCCAGCTCTAACAGCCAAGGGACTGCAAAAAAAGAAAAAAGCTCCACAGTGTAATGTGGAGGATTGTTAGGATTTGGCAGAGATTATTTTGGATCTGCAGCTCAAACAGTGAAGCATCCTCTCTTCGGTTTTTAGCAATTCATTCATCATCAAAGAATAATTAATGAATGACTATAACGAGAACACGTGAGAACCTGCCATAATCAGCGCAGCAAATCGACTCATTAAAGTTACTTGATTGTAATAATGCTATTAAATAAAAGAAACATCTGGTTACTTATTAAATTTCATTTGAGTCATCGTCATGTTTTATTGTGTTGAAATCTGACTCCTCCTTTCAATGTAAAGAAATACCACTGAACACGATTTGTGGGAGACAACACTGCTCACTGATCGAGCTAAAGCTTCGTAGATTTATAACAGATTCAGATCATTTGGGATGGAGACAGGGGCTCCGCAACATAAGCTTCCCCAGAAACAACTGCGTTTTGAGGGGCTGTCATTGACATTTTATCTTATTGTACAACAATAAATAATAAAATACACAAGGACAAGATGGGAAGTATCTGAAAGAATAAGATCCTGTTTCTCAGCTGGCTTGGGAATGTGTCATATCCTCCCAGAAGAGCTGGAGGAGGTGTTGGGGAGAATAAAGTCTGGGCAGCTCTTCTTAGACTGCTGCAACGATGGCTCGAGGAAGGAAGGAATAAGACAGACGGATGGACGGATGGGAGGTAGGTTAAGCTAAGTGGAAGCAAGCAAGTCAGGTAAAATGAATTTAGTTTGTCACAATATATTATAATAATCTCCGGGACCACTTTGGACTTTAGCTTCCACATATGTAAACATATGTAAGTATATCTTTAATGTATTAGCACTTAAGCTGAACTCGGATTTTTATTAATTTTATTTTAAAAGTAGAAACTAAACAATCCGAGCACTTTTGCATTTCTTGAGTAATACAGTAGCCACAGAGGGTCAAAACATGGAGCCTCAAAGTTGAGAGAAACTACATCTGCTAACCTGCTTGCATCCATCCATATAGCTCATTAGCTTAAGACCACACACATATATGCTAAACCCAGCGGTTTAGCTTTCGTTACCATAGAAACCCAGCAATGGTTGGGTAAAAAAGGCAACCGTCCAGTGGGCAGTCTCACCACTGGCAGACTCAAGTATATTCTTGCATCACAAGGCCACACCTAATGATGGTGTTGAGTAATTATTTCCACAGGGGCCAGAAGGTCACCAGGGTAACCATAACCAGTGTGGAAACCATTATTCCCCTCCCCCTCCCCCAGTCGCCGCTCCTCCTCGGTGGTCACACTTCACCGTCACCTGTCAATGCTGAGAGGCGGGAAAGAGCCACGGCAAGAGGGGGAGGAAGGAGGGTGGGCCTCTGTGTTTATGTTCTGGAGAAGGACCCCCCCTCATGCACATAAATATCATTACGCTGCGCCCCAACCCCCCCGGGGGACACATAGCAAAGGGACAGAGAGGTTAGTGTTTGAACAGCCTACAGTCTAGCCCCTGTGTGACAAAACCAAGCCTCCATTCATATCTGCTCAGGACCAGCCATGTCTGATTTCATGCCTCATTACCACTTCAACATGCGTACACACACACAAGCACTGCGCACAATGTGTTCAAATATGCTGGCATACATAGAGATGGAAAGACAAACATGCTCCGGGCATATGCAAGCAAAGATCCAGGACCCAATAATTCCACTTTTCCAGTACCTGAATCCTGAGAAATGACAGCTACTGTTGATCAGCTCGGTTTTGTTAACACTTCTTCATTTGGAACGACTGGAATGAGCAAACGTGCGCATGAATGCCAATCTGAGGTCGTCTAAGTGGAGATGTCATTTCTCAAATGACACGCTTTTTAAGTTTTGTGCCATCTGGAAAATTTCTATATTTGTGTTATCAGGATGAATAAATATGAAAGACAGAAAGTGCTCTAACAGTTATGTGGACCATTAACTCAACACTGAAAAAACATCTTGGGAGAGAGATTCCTCACTTTATATATACGCAGCCATTGTGCCAAGTATATGTACATGATACTAATGGGGATCATAATATATAAAATGAACATGATATTGCATTCAGCAGGACTTGAAACAAGTAGATAATAGATTGAGGGAGACGATGGACTTCTGTACCACCGGCTTCTCATGGACTGAACATACACACACCCACAATGGACAACTGTACCCTCAAACACAATAATAACATGGACTGAACCACCACTCACAACCACTAGCACTTTATATAGCCTCTGTAGAAACTATCTACACCCTCACTTATCTTAACTGCACTACTGTATAGCTCTGTGTAAATAATCATTCTGTACATTCGATAATCTTTAATCCTACAACTGTTTACAACTTGCATAGTTCCCATTTCTGTATAGCTGTATATCCCAGATTCTGTAAAGTTATTTATTTCATATTCTGTATAGTTTTTCATATTTATATCCTGTTCATATCCTGTACATAGCTTGTACTCACTACAGCCTGTACATACTTATAGTTATAGAATATTCACAACATACTTCATACCGTGTACATTATAACATACCATAATAGACCCATTTCTGTAATATACTCACATATCTATATTATTGCTAATATATATTGTAATATATCTATATCACTAAAGCACTTCTGGATGGATGCAAACTGCATTTCGTTGCCCTGTACCTGTGCATGTGCAATGACAATAAAGTTGAATTCTATTCTATTCTATTCTATTCTGTTCTCAAACCAGAGGAGTCGCCCCCTGCTGGCCCGCAGAAAGAATGCAGGTTTGAGGTACTTCCTCTGCAGCCTTACTTTTCAAATCAGTTCAAAATGGTTTTAAACTGGGCAACAGACGCTGAAGGGGGAAATGCATGAGGGGTGATTTTCATATAATAATACTCACATTTTCAATGTGCATGTGTGTGTCTGTGTGGAAGAGTTAATGAAATTGCAGCTGCAGTTTGATGCAATATGATAACAGCAGACGGATGTCACGTAACACGCATCTAATCTAACATAATCTCTTTTGTATGCGGTAGCGAGGTTTCTAGTAAACCAGTGGAATCTATTATTTCATTCATTAAGTAAACAGGACACTGGCCCTTTAGCAACAGCTGTCAGCTGTGCTCTTTGCATGTATCAAGCCTGTAAAATGAAGCATACAAAGAAGTTGTTTACACAAAGAGGCACACACACACACACACACACAGGCCAAGTCTATCTAAACAAACTGCAACACTAAATGTGAAAAAGTTCAAGAAGTTCATCCAACAGATGATTGTCCACAGTATTTACTCCATCTGTTCCATGTGCTCTTCTCACTTGTAAAAACCTGCTATCATCAGCAAAGAAACATATAGGAATTATATCAGTTTTGCATTGTTAAATTGTAGCCTTATACATTGATAGGCTGTAATCTTTGTAAGCCCACTACAGTGTAATGTAGCAGTAACCTTTTTAGGACAGTAGTACATTTTTGGAGCAGTTCTAAGTAACATCATAGTCAAAGAAATAAATCAAAGTCCCTCATTTAATGTAACCTGAATTCTATTTTATTCCCAATAGAACATAGAAAACATATCAAACGTTTAAACTCTGACATGATGCTATTTTACATAAAATAATAGCAGATTTTGAATTTGATAATCAAAAAAGTAAACATCAGGAATGGAGGAGAGAAGTTGCCGGACTTCTGGGAGAGGAATGTTGTTTATCCTTCTCTATCTCCTTCTCTCTGCTCAGCAGTCCCGCCTCTTCTTCATTCTGCCAAACTAGTGAAAGGTCTGGACTCGTCTACTATGAAGCCATGCTGTTGTAATAGATGCAGAGTGTGGTTTAACGTTATCTTACAGAAATGTGCAAGGCCTTCCACCAGGACGGGAGAATTTGTTGCTCTAAAGCCTGTATGTACTTTTCACTTTTCAAATTCAGATTCGTCGGATCACACAACCGTTTTCCACTTTGCCTCAGAGAAAAAAGATGGTGGTGTTTCCGGATCAAGTTCACATTCGGCTTCTTCTTTGCATTTGTGATGAACTGTGCGCACAGACAATAATTCCTGGAAGTGCTGCTCATCCCGTGCAGTGATTTTAACAACCGAGTCATTCCTGCTCTTAATGCAATGCCAGCTGAGGGCCCAAAGATCACAGGCATCCACTACTGATTGTTGGCCTCATCCCTTGAGATTTCCCCAGATTCTCAAATGTTTGCCTTACGTACTGCAGATAACGAGATCTTCAAAGTCTTCAGAATTGTGCGTAGAGGAACATTATTCTGAAATTTTTCTACAATTTGTAGATTCAGAAACACTGCCTCGCTAAGATCCTCTTTCTATACTCACCTGTTGCTAATTAACCTAATTAGGCTACATTTTCCATCTAATCAGGTTACCAGTTAAGCTAATTAGATGCAAAACATACCTCCAGGCAGAGGTGGGACCAAGTCATTGTTTTGCAAGTCTCAAGTAAGTCTCAAGTCTTTATCCTCAAGTCTCAAGTCAAGTCTCAAGTAATGTCAGGCAAGTCAGAGTCGAGTCTCAAGTCACTGGTGTAAAAGTCCGAGTCAAGTCACAAGTCTGAAATTTTGAATTTCAAGTCCTTTCGAGTCTTTAAAAAAAAGAAAAAGAAAAAAGCATGTTGCAGTTATATGCTAAATGTAAATATTAGACCATGTAATTTTTAAATCTGTGTTTTTCTCAACACATGACAAAATAGTGAACTTAGAAAATATACACAAATTGTGAAATTGCACCTCTTTAAAATGCAGCTCAATTAAACCTAGCTCCAAGAATAATTTTCACCGACAGTTCTGAGATAAGCTGCATGTTATTCTTGGATGCGGTTGTAGGACCGGTGTTGTGCCAAAAAGTGATTGTCTGCCAAAAACTGATTTCCGGTATTTGCCAAAAAGCGATTGCTCATATTTAAAGTGCTATAAGTAACTTGTTGGGCTATAATATGTTAAACATATGTCAAATGCATCCCTTATGGATGACATAAAGTCATCTTGAGCCACAAACAACATTCGTGTAGCAAGATACAAGCCGCAATCAGTTTTTGGCAGCGACTTTTATATAACCTTTATTTATGCAGTAAAAAAAATCTCATTAACATTAAAAATGTATTTTGTAAGAGTAAGTTGCCCAACAGGACAGCAGAAATGGCAGCAAATATTACAATAGTTCTGTAAAAATATTTTAAGTGGGGATAAAGGACCGGATTGGTTATAATGTAAGTACAAGTTGTAAAGATACTTAAAAAACAGATAATTTTTTAATTCTTTATGTAACCCCTTTGTATCCCCTGTTCACCGAAGTCTATTTACGAACATACGTAAAGATATTACACATAAAAAATACACAGAAACACTGGAAATCACTTTTTGGCAGACAATCACTTTTTGGCACAACACCGGCTTTAAAATCGCATGACAAAAATATCATATACATTAAAAAAACTGCATCACCAACGTAGCCTGGACAACATTTGCTAGTTAGATGAAGTCAGCTATCTCATCGTAGCATATTTATATGCATATTTATAATCATACGGTTCTTGGAGTGAGTGCATACACTCATGAAGTTTAGTAACTTCAGGTCACTGCAACAAGCCCAGGTACAGTTTACCGACGGATGGGTGCAGGACCTTGAAATGCACCGTGTAGAAAGTAAAGACCATCGTACGTATCATAAGTTTACCAGTCTCACAAATCGTCGTCATAAATACACATTCCTTAACCGTTTATTAATATAACCTTTGAGCTTAACGGTAATTAATTAGTAGTGGAAATAATTTCTGGTACGCCTTACAGAAATGTAGCAGTGACAATAATATTGTATGCTGTAATCGCACTGGACAATTAGTGATACAAAACAACTGTTTTATTCTGTGAATAAAAGTATATGTTCTTGTCAGTGTACCATAATAACAGAAGCAAAACGCAATATTGTGTCAGGACAATTCACTATTTATGCACAATAAACAAAGGAGCATAGCGCGACAATTTCTGTTCAGCGCCAGACTTGCTTGTAACCTATATCACCAATTATGTTAAGAAAAATGACGCATTAACTACAACAGCAGACTGACCTTTGTGTAAATGCTTGGAGCAGACTAACCTGTGAGCTGGAGTGTTCTGGGACGTTATATTTGGTCTTTGAATGGCTGCAATCCAGTCGCGTCTTTGTTACTTCGGAAACATGGCTCGAACAATTTCTCTTCAACAACGTAATCCGATAACAACCGATCTCTTTACCCGTCGGCTTCCCGTGGCTGTCATGCGACTGGCTATTGTAGTTAATAATACAACAGCTTCTTGACATTTTTGTGTTTCTTTTTATCGCTGTGTGACTGATTTCAATTGAAAGCCTGCGTGCGCTAGTACCGCTTGCCACGAGTTCCCAGAATCCTTTGCGGTTCTACCCGTGAATGACGTCACATTTTCAATCTCTATATAATATGCATGTTAAATTTTATATTTGGGGTAAAATATCAAGTCTTTTCAAGTAAACCGGTTCAAGTCCAATTCAAGTCCCAAGTCATTGGTGTAAAAGTCCAAGTCAAGTCACAAGTCTTAGAACATTATTTCAAGTCAAGTCTAAAGTCATAAAATTAATGACTCGAGTCTGACTCGAGTCCAAGTCATGTGACTCAAGTCCACACCTCTGCCTCCAGGTGTTTCGTTTTAATACCACTTACTTTTCTCGCCCTCTTTCCAACTTTTGAGAGACGTGTTGCTGCCATCAATTTTAAAATGACCTTATTGTTTTTTCTTAAAACTGTAAATTTTCTCAGTTTTCTGTGTTCTACTGTGAATAAAACATGATGAGATTTACAAATCATTGCTCATGAATTTGTAAAAAGTGGAGTTCATAAAAGCATCCAGGTTAGCCGGGTTAGACCTGGCTTCAGATAATATATTTCTCTTTTGCTTCTGCAGCTTGTTCAGTGTGACTCTGGGTCCCTAAAAAAGAAAATCACCCCAGTGTCCTAGCAAACAGAGTGGGACTAACCTTCATTTCACACGTGTGAATCAGGCTCCATTCTATCTCTGACAAAAAGAGAAGGCGAGCCTGGTTCCTCTGCTTAGTTCTCCATTCCTCTCTGTAATTAGGACTCTGTCTGCATTCCAGATGCTTCCAGCCTGCTGCCAGGACATCGCTACCGTGCACAGTCATTAATACCCTCTATAGTGCAACAGTGACTGTGGCTCTCTATTGGCTCTGCAGTGTCCTACACACAACCTTGGATGTTAAAATTTGAGAATTTAATTCTATATTCATTATAGCTACTCTAATTTCCCACTGGCTGACGTCGCATCTTAGTGCTCCTGCTGAAAAGTTGAATGTTGGCCAACAGAACTGAATCAAGAGTCCCTGAGAAACACTGCAGTTAGCAAAGGTTCAGGAGAAGAGGCTAGACTCAGTTTACGATGGTGTTTAAATGTGTATGCTCTGATTTTTTTAAAAACAGCAAGAACCTTAACATAAAATTATCACATAAACTAAGGAGACGGTAGTCTGGCATCAGCACAATCATAATTATGTTTATTAGGGGTGCAACGATACACAAAATTCACAGTTCGGTTCGATACTTTGGTGTCACGGTTCGATATTTTTTCGATACAAAAAAAATGTTCATGCCTTTTTAATTTGTCATTTATTAAAATTATAAATATATATTTTAACTCAAAAGTTTTTAAATGTAATGTTGCTGAAACAACAAAGTAATAAAAATAATAAATCTATCTGATGGAGAAATCACTCATCTTTAGAAAAGAGTTTATTACAGAGAAATGGCTCTTTCAAAATAAAAGCTCTACTATACGCTTCTTCTGGGCTATATTCTCAGCAGCATATTAAACATATCAGGTCCCCATAAGGAGAATCCTGTGCTAACGGCTGTAAATGACTCGGGTAAAGTTTGTAGCATGCTGCTTGTTGTTTTTGTCTGCTTCCACTTGTCTTTGCACGAGGATGATGTCGGAGTAAATGTGCAGTCATATTCGTTGTGTTCCCACTAGCGCTGTCAGCGTTAATCTGAAATGACCTTAACGCCACAACACGGCAAATCTCCGTTAACGAGCTACCGCGGATCGCCCCGTGCGTGGGGCTGGACGGCGTCAACACGTTAATGAGAAAACTGCGCTAACACGCTAGCGTGGCACATCCGACATACTATTTTACTTTTGTCCATGACGCGCTTACCTTCAGGGTCATACTTCACATGAAAACCAAAATAGTTCCAAATGCCAGATCTGAATGAGGGTCGGGGAGGTTCGATTTCGGGTAGTGTTGAGGCAGTAGCCATGTTGCAACGAGCTTAGCTTCTGTCTTGCTAGCTTGCGCTGCGCTCAGTGGATCTGCGCTCGACAGTGCAGCCTAGGCGGAGTAGTCGAACGCAGATCCACTGAGCGCTCAACACAGACAGCATCGTCAGAAGGAAAGTTGATAAAATAAATTAAAAATGTTGTATTGTTCGATACATATGCGTACCGAACCGAAAGCACTGTATCGAACGGTTCAATATCGATACGAGTATCGTTGCACCCCTAATGTGTATGAGGATGGTGCTGAATTTCATATGATCTGAGAGTGAAGGCCAGGCCTGATACTCAATGTACTGTATACATCTGTGAGGTATGAAACCTTAAACGGTAATTAATGCATCAGAACTGCTACTGGTGGCTGTAATAAGAGCGATGCCACATAGGAGCATCTACCCTGCAGAGCCATTTGAATAATTCTTCTTGGAGCTGGAGCAAGTGCTATAAACCGCGGGGTTTGATGGTGTCGTGGCAGCTCAGATGACTCAGGCGCATACTGTGTACCCGCCAATCTGGCATGCAACCTTTGTCACATGTCATCACGCCTCCCTCCCATCTTTCCTGTCTGTCTCTTCTGTCAACTACCAAAGACAACAGAAGAGCTGACGAAAGAAAAAAACAAGCACAAACAAGCTTCAAACCAGGCAGGACTGCTGTTTGTATCACAACCAACATTTCCATCGATTAAAATTACAATTATTTCATTTGATTTTGTTTTTATGAGGGCCATTTATCTCTCTGAGACAGACGAGCGTGAAGGGAGCAGCGGCAGAGGAGCAGGGAGCCACCTCCGCCCAGCTCCCCCTCGGCAACAGTCGATTCTATATCCCTCCATTGATTTCAATTAAGATAACTGTTATTAGGCAGCATGCACGACATGAAGTCGATGAAGCGGTGGAGTGAAGGGATCCCATTGTTGCTGAGAGGGCCTGGAGGGGGGAAATAGGGTGAAAAGTGGAGAGATTACATGAAATGCCCTCTTAGGGCCACCACAAAGTAACAGCAGGTAATATGTTTGAGAGCGGTAATCGCTTTCCCAAATTCTAGCGGACCGAGTGAGGTTTAAGAGCAAAAGAAGTGGAAGAAGAGACAAAAGATTTCCTCTCTGGAGAAATTCTTGTTGATGTGCTTGTGCAGCGGATTGTTTTGCACCATCAGCTGAAGTCTAGTTTAGAGGATTTTGCACAGAATAATAGAATAAAACTCTTCGTGTGCGTGTGATGTGTGCTTATTAGAAATATCTTAGCGGAATAATGGATGCATAATACATCAGTGAGGAAAATAAAGGCACGCTGTTTGCTTTGAATTAGTGATGACTTCAACGCAGACGCCACTCCGCTGCCTGTGACACATAAACAGCCGAGGAATAAGGAGGGAGTGGACCGCGAGAAAGTACTGGGGTGAGAAGAAAAGGGAGCAATGTGCATAACACGAACAGACAGGAGCGGAGGAGGAGTGTCGCGAGGAATAAGCAGAGAGGAGAGGAAAATAAGAGAGAAAGGATTTAATTATCCCCGTTCGCCGAGGCAGAGTAAATACATGGGGCGCACACCAAAAACGTTCTGGATCAGTGTCCGACTGGACAAATACGCACAGGCGTAATCTCACGAGGATACGGGGAAGAATTCACACGTTAATATCTGCTCGTTAAAACAATGTTTAGATTTGGACTCTTGTTTTACTTTCTGGAGTCTTTGCATCACCGAAGCTCTAATTGCGCATTAAACAAATGAGCTATAGCATGATAACCTTTAAAGGCTCTCTCATGTAAATGTTGTGACATTTGGACTGAGCCAGAGCAGCTGTTACCAGTCTTGGCGATATGTTAAGCTAACCAGCTTAGCAAGCTCTCATTTCTAATATGCAGGCATTTAAAGTAGGAATCAGCCTCATTCAGTTCTCAGCAGGAGAGAACTTCCCTCGGCAAAGGCAAATTCATCTGTCCGTTCTCTTCACTTATCCTCATCAGGGTCATTAACTGACCCATAGCACTGTTATATTTTAATTATTATCATAAACACTAACTAGGGCTGCTCGATTATGGCAAAAACGATAATCACGATTATTTTCACTGAAATTGAGATCTCGATTATTTGACGATATTTATTTAACAATAACAATGTGTTGAATAATGACTTTAAAGATTGTCAAAAAATAATATAAAATAGTGTGCAAATACTGATAACAGTGCAAATGTTTGCAATATAAGAAATAAATGAAAAATGTAAACATCTATGTTTAGTGAACTTTGCAGTGTTGCTCTGTGGTGCAGCTACGACACCGTAGCAAAGTTTACACACTGTGTCTACTTGATCCACGTCTCGACTCCGTGAACCCATAATGATTCCACACCACTGAAGTTTTTTTACCTCTCTTTTCAACCAACGGCAGTCACTCTCCTCTCCAAATAACTTCTGTTTAGCTTTCCGAGCTTCCCTCGGGTCCTCTTAATCAGCGGTAGGGATGGGTACCGGTGTCCGGTGCAATTATGGCACCGGTTCTGACATAAACGGTAGTAACCAGACCGAAAAGCAGCGCACATTTCGGTGCTTTATTTCGGTGTTTTTTTTTCCCTGAGCTGTGATACACTGTAGATTCTAGCCAATCATTTTACGTTTCCGAGGATAGTAGGTGGGTCCAGGTACGTACGTTCTTGTAGAGCAGAGCTACAGATTAAAAATGTCCAAGGCGAAGCGGTCAAAGTCTGGCTGTACTTCACAGCAAAATATGCAAACTCAGCAGCAACAAGTGCTTTAAGCTGATACTGTGATACTGTCAAAGGAGGTAACTCCTCAAATCTGATGAAACACCTGGCGACGCATAGTGTTTTTTTTTAAAAGCCGAGAAATGCGCCGTATTTGATAGCTTGCTGCGAGACCTCACACCGTGCACATCTACTGCGGGTGTGGTGCCTGTTATCGGAGTTAGCTCGGAGTTAGCAACATCCCCCAAAAACCCGAAGAGGAGAGTCCTGGCCCCTAGCCCTGCCAGTGTAGCAGAAATGATGAGGATGATGATGCAGCAGCAGCCGTTCTTCTCTGCGTGAGTAGCTTAATGTTGTTCGTGTGTAATTTACGTTGAGTAGGCTAACCACGTTATTACATTAATGCATGTAAGGTGAACTAGCAAACATCATCTTAGCTACATGCGGCTGTCTTCTTGTTTGATGGGATATACTCCCTTCACCCTGGCCAAAAAGGCTAAAAGGACCAAAGAAAAAGAGGGAAACAGCTAAACATGAGAGGTTTTTGGACAAAGTTTGTGTTTTTTTCCATTGTTTAAGCACTGCTTCCAGCCAAGAGTGATATCATATATGCCCTATAGCCGCAGAAAAGGCTAACATTGTTATCTTTTTACAAAAAAACCAGCTGAACATGAGAGGTTTTTGGACCAATTTTGTGTTCTCCATTCTTTAAGCACCGGTTTGAGCACCGTTTAAGCACGGGCACCGTTTCAAAAGTACCGGTTTGGCACCGGTATCGGATAAAACCTAAACAATACCCATCCCTAATCAGCGGTCCCCAACCCCCGGGCCTCGGACCGGTACCGGTCCGTGAGTCGTTTGGTACCGGGGCCGCAAGAGTTGAGGCTCAGGTGTGAAATGTATGGTTTTCAGGGTTTTTAGCGTTATTTTGTTATCGTTTTTATAATTTACTCGGTTTTCCTGGGTCTTTTCACGTGTGTTATGAATAAATCTTTTTTTCGGTACCGGTACTAGTTTTATTTTGTTGTATTTATCCGCGACACCTTAAAGGCCGGTCCATGAAAATATTGTCGGGCATAAACCGGTCCGTGGCGCAAAAAAGGTTGGAGACCGCTGATCTTAATTGTTGTGACACGTGTTCGAAATGCAGAGAGGTGCGCTCGATTTGCCACACGGAGCAGCGCGAGAGTAAAGCACGAGGGAGGGGCTAATAATCGGCTCAGTCATTTTTAATGATCGTTGAAAGCCCAGATCGTAATCGTGATTAAAATTCGATTAATTGAGCAGCCCTAACACTAACACATTTGTTTTTCCTTCTTTGCAGATGTCTTGCATTGCATAAAATATTGCAAGAATCACTACATGGTACTGGAGGTAATATATCATGATATTATTATATAGTAAATCTGTCTATCATTCCCATCCGTAGACAGCAGTCAGATCCTTAAAAACAATCAATGCTTTCGATTTTTTCTCATCCATTTTCTGGTTGCAGGAAGTCTCTACAACCTGGAATTGGAGCTCTGTTCAAAGCATAGCACTCAAGCTATCAAAGCAGAGTGCTAAAAATGGCAGCTTTTAGTATGATGGTCTTTGAGTTATGGGTACACAAACACACACACTTCCTTATGACTCTAACTTGTTTAGCGCCATCGGATCGAGGACGTTCAGAACAGCCCGAGGTATTGATGGAAAATGACGGGACATGGCGAGAAAAACAGCGTAACAGAGAAAGAAGAGTGACACTGCTGTATGTTGTGAAACAAGGCGCGCCACCTTCAAAACTCCTGTTCTGCCATATCTTTTGTCGTTGTGCCACTTTGTCGGCAACCTTGAGACAATACTGAGTGACAGATTTATTGATTCTGAGGGCTTTCAATACACAACCCAAAGCTTGTGTATTTATCTTTGCATTGTATGGGGAAAAATGGTTACATACAGAAGAAGGAGCAATATTAGTCTGTTATTATGTTGTTAATTAATACAAAGCAGTCCAATTTTGTCTTTGAGGAAAGAACTGCCTGAGCTCGTTGTGCTTCTTTATGTTCAGATTTACTTTAGACTTTTCAAAGGTTTTCTGAAGCCATAGAAATGTATGGCGTTTGTTCGGAAAGCAATACGTCTTGTTCACAAGTTGTGGGTTATGGCTGATTGTTGATCACAGCCGCTTATTCTAATTTTTGCGTCATAACTTTTGCACTGTCCACTTCCTGCTGTGACAAAACAAATTTCCCACGTGTGGGACTAATAAAGGTTATCTTATCTTATCTTATCTCTTACTTCATTAACTTAGTGCCCAGGACGGACTGATTTAAAACGTGTCCTCCGACGTCTGTGTATAAAAAGCAATTTTCAAAAGAGAGCGGAAAGGATTAAAAGTCAATAATCTGGTCAGAAAGCTTTGTTCCCCCTGGATTTCATCTCTGTGTTTGATTTGATCGAGTCCATTACTGAGACACGCCGACGTGTTTCCTGTGCCCGTATGTGACTGTGTTTGCGTTCAGTTCTGTATGCTCTCTAAGTAGTTGGATGTGCAGCTTCGTACGACTGACCTTCAAATGTCAGTCTCATTGGCTCAGAGTTTGGTGCCTGCTGAACTAACCTGAAAGGTTACATATGAGAGCAGAAACAAAGGAGAGTGGGATGACATGCAGTCACTGAACTAATGGGAACTCAAGCAAGGCAAGAAGATGTAGAAAGACATTCAAGAAAAGAGAGAGAGAGACGCACAAAGATGGGAGAGGTTAAAACAAAACAAATCCGGTCTTTAAGTAATGACGTATGAACCCTCCTTCCGGGTCCAAACTAGTCTGTGTTTATTAAGGCTGTTGTGTTTTTAACATGTTTTAATGCTTTGTATCTTGTTCTATTTAATCTGAACAAGCCCCTAAAAACAGTCAGTGATCACTGTCGGCCTCTCTTGGTTTTTATTACCACTGTTCATTTTAAAGCTCAGTTTTTAAACCCTGACGATGTAACTACAGCCCAGCCCATGCAGCAGTATATTAATGACTAACCTCGTATTGTGGATGGATTATCTCAGTTGTTCTCCTGACTGAAGTTTGGTCCGTTTACAGCATCCTGCCATGCGATTGCATTTGTCCCTAACCATCAGGAACCCTCATGTTAACTTTTATAGAGTGGAAAAAAGTTAGCGTTCAACCTCCAGCTTCACTGTGTTTATGCTATGCTAACATAGCTGTGTAGCTAGCGATCACGAAGCACATCATTATATACCAGCTAGCCCAACTTCAGTAACCCTACAAACGTCACTGCTGTTTAGTTTTCTGTCTTCATTTATGTTGGAAGTGATAGCAGAGCTGTACGTTTGAATTTTCTCAGAAATCTCTCAGTCAGAACATGTTATATCATGTTTAGGTGGAAACTAGCGAGCTAACTTCCTGCTAACTTCTAACTCTGTTAATTTTAATAGACTCTGTTTTCTTGGATGCCTGGATGTTAAACTTAATTGTGACACCTGGTAAAGCAGCAACGCTGATCATTTTATTAAAGATGAAAGAATTTAGACAGTTTGTAACTCTCAGTGATGCTGCAGTGTTCGTTTGACTTTGGGACCTGAAGCGGAATTTGGACCTGGAAACGGTTAATGACCTCAGACTTAAAGAGTGGGACCTCTGTCACGATTAAACATTAAGCTCCCTCTTAAGCACTGATGGCTAATTAATGTCAGTATTTTTTATTATTATTATTATTATCATAATTTTTTATCCTGATCTCTTTTAGCCACTCGCTATACACCAGCCTCATCATTTTGACTTTAGGAACAATGAAATTAGTGTTTTTTTATGTCCAGGTCTTCGAACATGTCGATTTACCTGTTCTACTGTAGCTGTGCAGTTTTATGATTGTTCATTTGAACCCATGGGGTTATTTTATCCTTATGAACAGCTCTTAACTTCTAGCGTGGTCAGTACCATTGATTCCTTCTGTGCATTTCACTACATTTCACAACAGTTTTTTTTACTTGACCAGGAACAGAATGGTTATCATTATTTTTAAATAAAACAAATAATAGCATCAATACCAGCACTCATAAGTGTCAGCAAATTCCTGGAGGGAGCTTGCTGAAACTATTTGAGCAGATGTGAGCAGGAAAAACATTCCAGCTTTTTATTTCTTTCTATTAACTGGCATTGCATATAAAGAAAACAGGACACAACCACATGGTAATCAACACATCATGCATAAATGCCAGCAACACCATCAGCCACTTACATAGGGTATGTTATACCTCTACAAAAAGTTCTCACAGAAATCTAAATCAGGCCTTACAGAAACCAAAATAAGGACATCACTGATTAATGTGTGAAGTTCTCAGAAGTACCATTGTTGATCTCGTCTGGGTAATCCATGTGACTATTGCCCAAGTTTAGAGTATAAGACGCACAATATTTCCACACAAAAATAAATGAAGTATTGAATAAACTTGGAACACTAAGGATATATCCACCGAGCTAAAAGAAAGTCACGTGCCATACTTGAATGTAATCGAGCCACTCCATTTGTCAAGCCATCACGAGTCAGTGATACTCTTACCCTGAATGTAGTGGAGGAAGAAAGAAGGAAAGTACATGCATGGGTATTAAATTAGAAGTAGCTGCATATAGAGGAAAAATGGTTAAAATAAACTTGCTGAATTCTAGGCCACATGTAGTGAAATGTTACTCCAGTCAGCCATTTGTCATACCAATTAAAAGTAAGCTGGTAGTGGCGTGTGTTTGCGTGTGTGTGCGCAGGTGAGTTTTCACTGCACTCCACTGGAATGTGCTCCTCATTACCTTCTCTATGAAGTTCTAAATCTATATATTTTCCTCCCTACCATTAATCTGTGTACTTTCAGTGTGTTTTTGCATGTCTCTATATACAATATCCCTCTATACGAGTGTGTTTTTCTGCATGTATGACTGCGGACCTGTGTGTGGACCCGCCACCCTACTGGAAAGTTTTTCTATATGAAATCTGTCCTATATACTGCAAAGTTATGATGTTTCCATCAAGTAAAGAACTACAGGGAGCAGAAAGGTTTCCTCTTGGCTACACTGAGATAAAACACTTCCTGCATAGAAGGACTTTCAGAGACAACCCAGTTTTACTCCCTAAGGTAGTAAAGGGCCAAGATAGCACTGATTAAGCTATCCCAAAGTTCAAGTGTCTGAGTTTACAGAATGGATCAAAGTAATCCACCGTGGCCATTAGGAGACACAGGAACTCTAAAAATACCTGACAGCCATGATGCTCTCACCTGAGTCCTGTTTCTGGGTGCCTGTTTAAATGAGGCGTATTATACGATACACACTTTGCAAAATCATTCCCATAGGAACTTTTGAGATACGAGCCGATTGTGAGACTGGTTGAGATTAGCATCTCTGGAGCTAAGCCGCTACACCGCTGATTAATGCAGTCTTTTAAGAATAATGTTAATTTGAGTTTTTCATCTTTATCTGTAAGATTAAAGTAATTTATAGTGGAATGTGCTGAAGATCATATACGTCTGGTTCTATGTACAGTAAACCAAATCAGTTTATGTGAAGTACAAACTGATTAGTATCATATATCATATATTAGTATCATATTATCTGTGGAGCTTGCTGCACGATCGCTGCACAAGTTTAAAGCAAATGAATGAAATAATCAGTGTGACAGAAGTGCAGACATTGATCTTTGATTTAAAGGATTTACAAAGTGTTAGGAATTACATCTTCATAAACAGTCCTTCATTTCTGAGGCTCACAATTAAATGGATCCATCCATCCATCCATTCTCTGCCGCTTATCCTTTTCAGGGTCGCGGGGGGGCTTGGAGCCTATCCCAGCTGTCTTAGGGCGAGAGGCAGAGAACACAGCAGAGAAAGAGCGTGTTTGGAGGCGTGGTCCCGCTCCTGAAATTCCGATACATAATCTCCAATAGTGCGGGACATGGCTTTGGACTGGTCGCCAGTCTGTCGCAACACATAGAGACAACCCTTCATGCTCACATTCACAACTATGGGCAATTTAGAGATTAGAGTTTCCAATTAGCCTAGCCCCCCCTAGTGGGGAAAACTAAATGGATGAACTAGGAATTTAAAATTTCATAGACTATATAGTTAGTATATATCAGTGAAAACTGCCTGATGTCTAAAGCCCGTGGACATCACCAAATGCTGTTTGCTTCCTTGAGATGCTCTGCTAGACCTTTACAGCAGCCACCATCAGTTGCTGCTTATTTGTGGGTGCCTCTCACCTGGCCATGAAACTGCTTGTCAGTCAACTGCCTACCGATTTTGAGTCACTTGTAATGAGGAACTATGCATCAAAAATGCCTTTAGTTCAAAATCAGTGAACAAAAACATGTGAAACCTCTTGAATTAAAGCTGAAAGTCTGCACTTGAATCCTGCTTTGATTGTTTAATTTAAAATCTGTGAATCTGTAAAAGCTGCATCTTTGTCCAACACAGAGGTACCAGGGTCAACGAGGATTGAGGAACGAGTCTAGTGTATTAAAACACCTCTCACAGTTTGCATGTGTATAAATCAGTGTGGTACTAACCAAACGGGCACTGCTAGAGAGCGGGGATAATGAACGCTATGGAGTCAAACTGAGTTTCAATCATGCGACAGACGTGATGGGTGAGAGAGGCGAAGGCATGTGGAAAAATTACTAAGAAGAAAAGCAGAACTGAAACTTAAAAAGGTTAGACTTCAGCCAAACTGCATCTTTTGGTATCAATTTGAACCTTTTTTAGGATTCGGAGACTTAAAAAAAAACAAAACTTTAAATATTCAAATCTTAATGGACTCAAACTTCCCGCATTCAACACATTCATACTTCAAACAAAGAGACGGACTGACACAATCCAAAATAACAGAGACTCCCATCCTAAGGAGGGAAGTGACCTTAGGAAAGACTACCTTACCCTACAATAACTGCTACCATTAAGTTTCATGTATGCCTTAAGTGCTGCTCTACAACAGCCTTGTCCTCTCTCAAGTCTGCACTTGTCAGCTTGTGAATTTAACAGGATTTCATGTTGTTACATTTTAAGTGTTCAGAAGTTGTTTGCATCCCTTCATCCTTCTTTTGCTCGCCGTATCCTGTGTTTTTGTTTTACGCTTTGCTTCCGTTTTAATGGCTAGTTTGCCATCTGCAAAGGTCCGACATTTGAAAATGAGCCGTTCAGCTAAACTTGATCCTGATTAATGTGTGTATATAAAATCAGAAAATAAGAAATCAACAAATAAAACACTCACTGTGACTGAAAATGTGGCTAACATTACATCAGCTGGTCTCATGTGCAAACCTCTGGCATACTTGCTGTCAGAGACATCTTTGACCTCTGGAGGCTGGGAGGAGACACGTGAGACTCTCCTTCAGATGTGGCAAGATTTTGGAGCTTTTTTATCTCCGACTGAAACATGAATATCAGCATAAACCGCTGCCATTAGGGACACAAAAGCTCAGCATGGGCCAATGTGGGACGTTTGCAAATCTGAGAGCGCTCGCGGGTGATCTGACAAAATTAACATACCCCTGGGTATCCACTCAATCACCGGGTGCAACTGTCTGCAATCACAGACAGGAAAAAGATGGGGGGGTGTTACCAATTAATGTGTCGCCAATGTCAAACTGTCAACATGCCAGCATGGATAAACACTGACCACATGCTGCTATGTGACCTGCAGGTCTTCATTATCTAAAACACACACACAAGTAGCAAAAGGAAAAATAAGAGTGAAATAGGTGTTAAATCTAATTTATTTAAGACTGCTAAAAAGAAGGTTAGATGCTTTCTTTGCATCTGACAACACTGAACACAGTAATCTGCTTAGTGGGGGGAGAAGGCTCTTAGAAAACCATACTTCTAAGAGAATAAAAATAACTTTTCCTCTAGCTGTGGGATTAAAACAAATGGGGAGAAAGCCTGCTGCAGAAGGTTTTAATTCATTGCCTAAATGTTTGCGGTTAGAATTCATCAACACAAGAGACGCATCTTAGTGATGATGACACAGTGTTAGTGCACTTCAGCAGCACTGCTGTTATAAACCAGGTGAGAGTAAAGCAACGAAAGCAGAAGGACACTTCCTCTCAGAGTTTGCATGACCTACACTCTATCGCTCTGTAGGCAGTAAACGAGTAAACAAAACAATTAAGCTGCATGCTAAGACGCACTGCTGTTTTCTTCTTAAAGATCCCCTCCAGGTGTCCTACACAGGGGGAAATACCTTATTTTCAACACTATAAGGCGCACTTAAAATCCTTTAATTTTCTCAAAAATCGACAGTGCGCCTTATGTATGAATTCTGGTTGTGCTTACTGACCTCGAACTGATTTTATGTGCAACACTACGCTCAGAAATCTGTCAAAAAATGTTTTAGAATAGAATAGAATAGAATTCAACTTTATTGTCATTGCACATGCACAGGTACAGGGCAACGAAATGCAGTTTGCATCCATCCAGAAGTGCTTTAGTGATATAGATATATTACAATATATATTAGCAATAGTATAGATATGTGAGTATATTACAGAAATGGGTCTATTATGGTATGTTATAATGTACACGGTATGAAGTATGTTGTGAATATTCTATAACTATAAGTATGTACAGGCTGTAGTGAGTACAAGCTATGTACAGGATATGAACAGGATATAAATATGAAAAACTATACAGAATATGAAATAAATAACTTTACAGAATCTGAGATATACAGCTATACAGAAATGGGAACTATGCAAGTTGTAAACAGTTGTAGGATTAAAAATTATCGAATGTACAGAATGATTATTTACACAGAGCTATACAGTAGTGCAGTTAAGATAAGTGAGGGTGTAGATAGTTTCTACAGAGGCTATATAAAGTGCTGGTGGTTGTGAGTGGTGGTTCAGTCCATGTTATTATTGTGTTTGAGGGTACAGTTGTCCATTGTGGGTGTGTGTATGTTCAGTCCATGAGTTTAACGTGGGTCAGATGTCAGGAGGCAGAGTTCAGGAGTCTGACAGCTGTGGGGAAGAAGCTGTTCCGGTACCTGGTGGTCTTAGTCCGGAGGCTCCTGTGGCGCCTCCCAGAGGGCAGGAGGGTGAAGAGTCCATGTGATGGGTGACTGGGGTCTTTGATGATTTTCCCAGCCCTTTTCAGACACCGCTTCCTGTAGATGTCTTTTATGGCAGGAAGTGGTGCTCCGGCGATGCGCTGGGCAGTTTTCACGACCCTCTGCAACGCCTTCCGGTCCGAGGCAGAGCAGTTCCCGTACCAGACTGTTATACAGTTGGTCAGGATGCTCTCGATGGTGCAGCGATAGAAGTTCACCAGGATGTCTGAGGACAGGTGGTTCTTCCTCAGAGTCCTCAAGAAGAAGAGGCGCAAAGTCCGACTTTGGTAGCTGAGAAGCCGCACTGCTTGATGGATTGTTGGAGCATCACGGCTACCGTAGTCAGGAGCCTTATGGAGGAATCTGGGTCCAAAACTCCGCCCGGTTCAGGTCCCAAAGTCAAACGAACACTGCAGCATCACTGAAAGTTAAAAACTGTCTAAATTATTTCATCTGTAATAAAATGATCAGCGTTGCTGCTTTACCAGGTGTAACAATTAAGTTTAACATCCAGGCATCCATGAAAACAGGATTTATTACATTTAACAGAGTTAGAAGTTAGCAGGAAGTTAGCTCGCTAGCTTCCACCTAAACATGATATAGCATGTTCTGACTGAGAGATTTCTGAATAAATTAAATCACAAGAATGAGTTGAGTAAAGTTTGACTTATCTGATTTTGTTTCGCTTAATGGGCCTTATGGTCCGAAAAATACAGTAATTATTTGATCCCCTGCTAAATTTGTTAGTTTGCTCACTTATTTAAAGAAATGAAGAACCTCTGACTTTTATGGTAGTAGTAGAGACAGAATATCAACAAAAAAAACACAGAAAAAATAAGTTATGAATTGCATGTCATTGAATGAAAAAAATATTTGATCCTTAAGCAAACATGGCTTAGCACTTGGTGAAGAAACCCTCTTTGGCAAGCGGTACGGCACAGTTGTAAGACTTTTCTTGTAGTCGGTCACCAGGTTAGCAGACACGTGTCTAGAGCCTACGTATGCTGTGGTATGGTAATCAATCTAGTAAACAGCCTATAAAAGTAAAAATGCACCTCTATTGGAGTACAAACTCCAATAGATCCGTTATTTTCCCTTTTTCTTCCATATAATCCCCCTAGTTTACTGTGCCTGTCACACACAAACAATCCACACAAATCCTTTTATCCCTGAGCACAAACTACCTCGAAGCCATTCAGTCTCTCTACAAGCCTGGTTTTATTCACATCAGCACACACACACACACACACACACACACACACACACACACACACACACACACTTGTGTGTTTCCAGAACTTTAAAAGACACTGCATTGCAAGTTTAACATTTATTTGGCAACCATGTAACCCTACACTATTCCCAATGTCTTCATACAGAAGCAGTTACGGGGGACTCGCTCCCAGACATTTATGTCACCACAAGATGAGTAACAGAGGTAAGCATAGACATGCACGCACACGCACAGACACACTGCATCTCACACTGTATATCAGAAAGTGTGTGGGTGGTGGTTCCCCCAAAGGCCAGTGGTGACAGTGAGTCAAGGAGACAGGGTGTGTGAAGACACACACACACACACACACACACACACACAGTCTCCCGGTAAAATGTATACAAGGTCTCGTGGTCTGCACTGATGATGATGACAGTACGGACAACGAAAAGGAAGAATGGGCAGAAAAAGAAGACGACAGCGTTCGTTGAAATATGGCAATGTGCGAGTGTGCTGAGAAGTCTTGTTTATCAGACAGCTGAACAGATAATCTTATTGTACCAGAAGACGGTGATTCAGACTGGGTGACTGAGTGCCAGACCATCCACAGACACCATTCCCATGCTGTTTATTGGAAATTTGAACAATTGCTCTTAATCCAGTCCAAATCCCATTTACTACCCGACAGTTTTCGTAATTATCTTTGCTTTTTTTCTCTTAGATTATAACGAATATTACTTCAAATATTTGCTTTAAAACTATTTTAAAACTAAAAATTGTGCAGTTCTGGAGTCTGTAAAGACATTAGCTGTCATTGTGAGTTCACTCCTGGCAGCTTTAATACTGCTAATTAACAATAAATACAGATATAGGAAACATACCCAGAGCAAAGAATCTAAAGGGCAGAAAACTCAGGGAACACGCAACCACACGCCACGTAACAGGGGAGAGCTAACAGGTGGGAGGACAATGAGACGAAGGAAGTAAAACCACAAGAGACCAAAGATGACCAAAACACGAGAGACAACTGAATGGGGAGAGAAGGTTAACTTGACATAAAAAGACAAACACAGAGACAAGACTGAAGGAAGCAGACGAGAGACAACAAAAACTCAGGAGCTCGCGGAATACAACTTAACAATATCAACAGAAGAACATAGAAAATATAGAGTTTGAACATAAATTGCTTCTCAAAACCAAAAGAAATCATAAAACCAGACCTAGCGACAAAGACACAAACATAGTGTTTGGTCTACTGATGCTTTGTTTATTAGCTAAGCTTGGTTTCCAATGGGTTTTTAAATACCTTTTGCCAGCTTTTATGTTCAGGATTCAGTAATCACAGATTTCTAGGAAAGCTTTTCACAAAACTCCAGCTCTTGAAGCTGTTCAGCTATTAGTTAATTCACACGGCTGCAGCTCCGAGACATCGTTACATTGTTACCACAGACGAGCAGTGGGCTGTGTTTTCTTTCTTTTGTTCCGATATTTTGTAGCTGTATGTCATTCTTTCACCAAATTCCTGGGTAGAAAATGAAACATCACTCAGGGACACAAGAAATGTAAAAGTCATGTCTTAGTGATGGTGAGCTTCAACCTAAAGCCTCTGAAGGGCCAATAATTTCCAAAAGACTTGGCTTTATCTGAAACTGAGTGACCTTCAAGGCAAGATGTAAGGGATGAGTGATTAAGCTGGAAACTAGGTGAATTTCTCTTTCCTTCATTTGTACGGTGAAGTCTATGTGTGTAACAGTGAACACTGACCGATTAACATTAAGATGCCCTCAATAAACACTTTAATCAGTTTGTCCGGCTGCAAGGTGACAATATTCAATCAGCTTTCTGGTCAAAACGAAGACTTCAGTGGGTCTCTGTGTCTTTGCGATGACAAATGTTCGTTCTTGGCCTCCGCGCGGAGCTTAAATAACTTCAGAATACGTTCTGCTACACTAAATTCAGTTTTCAGATGCCGTAAGCCTGCGTTCGTTTGATAAGATAAAGCACAATGCAGCTCTGCCTTCTCTTTGCATCACTGCACATTGTTGACTGCTTCAAAAAACAAAAAAAAAACAAAACAAAAAAAGGGATGCTGCCATGCTTCCTTTCAATCAGATTGATAGACAGTAATCAAGTAGTGAATAATCACTGCTTCTTTCTTAAAGCAGACAGAAGGGGGCCAAGCAGAAAGGAAATGTACTGCTGCGTTCTGCTTTAGAGTTTTTGTTATTAATGAGTGCTCATGCTTTTCTCGGTGGGCTGAAAAGAACATTCAGGGTGCTTCACGTATAGCACAAAGACGTAGAAGCACAACATCATTAGCAATAGGTTAATGGCACAGTTGTAGTTTCCCGAAGAAGCATGAAGGTGAGACGCGCTCAGACCAAGAAGTATGTGCACGTGACAAACACATGCATGCTCAATAAGACAGTGAGTAATACGGTTATGACAGGATTCATAGTTTCAGTTGCCCTACTAAGCTAAACTTTAAGTCTATATAACCACGTTCACAACCTGACCTGAAATGGCACCGAAGTGCTTTTTTTCCCCCTCAGTCACTCCTGCCACTGCTCTACGTTTCCCCTCACCCGACTCCAACAGAAAACCAAAACCAGAAGAAGAAAACTGGAAAAATTAAAAGCAGAATTCCAAGATCCCTTGATTGTAGATTTTCCGTCATAGCAGCACTGATTTAAAACATACTTAAACAGCTGGGAAATGTATTCATTTGTGCAAAACTGCAGAACTCACAAATAGCTGAGATGTCAGATGTAATTTATTACAATCGCTTAATTATTGGCATCAACATAATTGTACACTAAACTACAAGACATATGAGAGGGATGAGGAGCTGAGCATGGAATATAATGAAGATGATTTGTTTTATTAGCGTATTTGACAGAAACTATGCAAATAATAAATATTAGGAGGATGTTACAAACAATATACTACAATTCAAGCAATACTGTACACAAACGCACTATAGTTGAAATTCAACAGACAGCAGACACATGACATGACACAACAATCCAGTGTGTAGATCTATGACATGAACTGGAGATCAGGGGCAGTACCCCTGGACTGGCAGACCGGGGTGGTGGTCCCCATCTTTAAGAAGGGCGACCGGAGGGTGCCGGCAATAAGTCGGACTCGTTCCCGGTGGGTGATGGGCTCCGCCAGGGCTGCCCTTTGTCACCAATTCTGTTCATAATTTTTATGGACAGGATTTCTGGCGCAGCCAAGTGGCGGAGGGCTTTCACTTTGGTGGCCTCAGAATATCATCTCTGCTTTTCGCGGGTGTGGTTCTCTGGGCTTCATCAGGTGATGGCCTCCAGCTCGCACTGGAATGGTTCGCAGCCGAGCGTGAGGTAGCAGGAATAAGGATCAGCACCTCCAAATCTGAGGCCATGGTTCTCAGCCGGAAAAGGGTGGAGTGCCCACACCGGGTCAGTGAGAAACTATGCTGACTTGTCCAAATTAGAAGCTTGTCTATCTTTAATTAGAAGCTGGTGCTTCTTAATGCTGATAAGACAGATTTGATGGTCATTGGACCACAAAAATTTCAGTATTTGTCTCAAAATTTCAACTTGGAAATTGATGACTATGTCAAAGTTTCATCACTTGACGCTGCAGAGGTTCTTCTCCATGCATTTGTGTCTTTGCACATTGATTATTGTAACGCTCTTCTTTCTGGGTTACCACAGAAAAGTCTTAGAGGTTTACAGATGGTACAAAATGCAGCTGCTCACATTTTAACCAAAATGGGAAATTTGAACACATTACCCCAGTACTGAAATCACTGGTTGCCTTGTCAGGTTCGAGCTGATTTTATACAGTAGCTCATCTTTTGCACCTCTATGTTCCTTACCGTGCTCTCTGATCTGAGGAT
Organism: Aulonocara stuartgranti; assembly: GCF_965226115.1. NCBI lineage: Eukaryota > Metazoa > Chordata > Actinopteri > Cichliformes > Cichlidae > Aulonocara > Aulonocara stuartgranti. The sequence continues at coordinate 38,855,629 of NC_138953.1, forward strand.
ACTGGCCTTCTAAATGTTCCTACAACCAGAAACAACTATTGGGAGCGTGCTTTTTCTTTTCGTGCCCCATCTTTGTGGAACAACCGCTAACCTCTAATTTAAAACCTCTATAGCAACATGTACCAAATCAAATACGTTTCCTTTCGCGTTTCTCAAATTTTTATGCGTTACATCATCTGCATTCAGTGCAAGCTAAACAACTGTATTGCATATTTATAAATTAATACTTTTCACTGAGAATAAACATGAAGGAAGTACAAAATCAAGGTACTACTGGTTTTGGAAATCAGATAGAGAGCAAAGTACAAAAGGACAAGTGGTGGGATGACAAAGAGTACACTTCATCGGTTAAATTCTTACTGACAGCAGTGGAAGTGCATGTACGGTACAGTATGTTCTTTACAATGGCTTAAAGCAACCACAAAAACATCCCAGTGGAAGAAGTGTTTACCTTCCCAACAGCCTTTTACCACAGCATGCACGCAAACTTAAAGACTGCTTGGGCTAATTAAGAAGCTGAATTGCCAACACATTGTGTCAGCATCAAGCAACTGTTTCCTGTAAATGTGTCACTGGCTTTTAAAAAGGAGTTCATGACTCCCTTAGATTGATTCACAGAAAGTAGATTTACATGTAAACATGCTGCTGGGAGGAACAATGTGATTGCTGAGCAGTTATTTGATTAAAATTAGCAATATGAGAATGGAGTCAGTCATCTGTGTGTAAACATGTCGCCCACAATGTCCTACAGAAGCTCATCCAATGTAACCCAATCTTTGGGCAAGATCCTTGTTAACGTGCACAGAGACGCGCACATACACATAGCGGGTCAAGCGTACTCACTCAACGGTCCGTAATGGTTAACTTTCTGCTCCACTGGTTCAGTAGAGGGAGACAGGAGAGGAAGATAAGGGTGGTCGACCGAGTCGTACAGTCTTATGAAGAAAGGGAAGAAGAGGAGGTTCCAAACCTCTGACTCACTGCCCGCATCACTAAATTTATCAGTGAATCACAAAGGCTTGTTATGCCTGTGTCACTGTGGTCAGAGGAACCAATCAGAATTTCTGGCAGGTCGATGTTGTTACAGAGCAAGGCACTCAACATATCGTTCAGCTAAAGCATTTCTCACAAATAACCTTTTTTCATATGTTAGACAAAGAAAACTTGATTTACATTAAAGCAATAAAATGTCAATTCTTTAGGCTTTAGGCACCAGTGTTTTTAAAAGCTACAATGGCTTCTTGTTTTGCATTTTTTAGAGTCGCACGCTGACAGGAAACGACAGCAGAGAGAGAGATGAGAACTGACAAGCTACCAACCAGGTAGGCCCGCAGGAGGCTTCGTATTACACTAACTCACAAAGAACCAAAGCAATGAGGTGTCTATGCTGTCTCGAGGAGAGTTTACACTGTATATACACTAACATTATTCTTTTACTTTGTCAGCTGCATCTGAAAGTCAAAAAACTGCTTTAACATTTATGTTGGAAGTGATAGCAGAGCTGTACGTTTGAATTTTTCAGAAATCTCTCAGTCAGAACATGCTATATCATGTTTAGGTGGAAGCTAGCGAGCTAACTTCCTCCTAACTTCTGACTCCGTTAAATGTAATAAATTCTGTTTTCATGGATGCCTGGATGTTAAACTTAATTGTTACACCTGGTAAAGCAGCAACACTGATCATTTTATTAAAGATGAAAGAATTTAGACAGTTTTAACTCTCAGTGATGCTGCAGTGTTCGTTTGACTTTGGGACCTGAAAAAGATGGAGTTTAGGACCCAGATTCCTCCATGAGGCTCCTGGGTACGGTAGCTGTAATGCTCCAACAATCCATCAAGCAGTGCAGCTTTGTAGCTACCAAAGTCGTAGTAAAGCATTTTTGACAGATTTGTGAGCGCTGTGTACCACATAAAATCGGTTTGAGGTCAGTAAGCACAACCAGAATTCACACAGAAGGCGCACCAGATTATAAGGCGCACTGTTGATTTTTGAGAAAATTAAAGGATTTTAAGTGCGCCTTATAGTGCGGAAAATACAGTACATACATATATATATATATATATATATATATATATATATATATATATATATATATATATATTTTTTTTTTTTTTTTTTTTAATATTTGAAACTGAATCCCAAAAGGTTGATTTCGCTCATCTGGATGCAGTATTGTTATCCAGCTACGTCCTTTTGGGATTTACATACCTGGATTCATCGAGGCAATTGAAACTGAAAAAAAAAAAACCCCAACCTAAAGCAATAAGGAAATATTGGTGGATGTTCACCAACTTGGAGACAAAGAAACAGCGCCACTCTGGCCGACTCTACCCAGGATAACGCTAACTCAGTTCTGCCTCATTCTTGCCACGTATCCTTTTTATCGAACCAAAGAAATCAAGACTTTGAAAAAATTTGTTCACACTTAATAGAAACACCATTAAAGGTCTGAGCAAAAGGGTACGGGAACAAAGGTCACAGGGGGTTGGAGCTCACCAAGTCGCCAAAATTCACTCATGCAAAAGTGAACATGCTGCATAAGGTTTTTGCTCAGGAGCGGCTAAACGTCCAAAAAGAAAGACAGAAAGCAAACATTTGCTCTGCTGTTTGCTGTGTAATGAAAGGGTTTCTTTTGTCTCTCCATCTGTCCCCCCGTCTCTTACTCAAGTGAGCAGTTGGCGTAAACACGCTGGCTGCAGCAATAACAATGCTCGCGTCGAGCCTTTTCTTGACATTCATGTAAAGATGATTTCGGGTGAGTCACCGTGCAAGAAGAGAAAGAAACAAATCAATAGCAGACGGGGTGCCGGATAGAACAGAGCCGCGAGATGGGCATTTAGGTTGACATTTAAGCTAAGGTAAATAACCCTCGGTGCAGGGCCACCTCTATTTGTTTTCGCTGCTGTGGTGAATGAAGTCTGTTTTACTGGTTCTCTCTTTCTACATCCTTCCCTCCATTTCATTATCCGTCCCTCCGCCCATATCCAGCAACTCTTCCCCCACACCTGAAAGTATCTTGTGGACGTCACACGCATAAGGACGGCAAAGCTGAGAAAGTGAACAATCTTTCCTTTTGTTGTCGACAGAGACCTTTACGCATTATATATTTCGCAGATATGTAGGTGTGATGATCTTAATTAGGTGTTGTTTAGTAGTTATGCAAAGCATGTACTGTGTAGTTCATTTATTTGCAAGCATAATTAAAAATTTAAAGTTTTGCAAATAATATTTTTTCTTTTTCCCTTCTTCCTATTCCCATGGCAATTTCTCCCTCTGTCTCCGTCTCCCTCACCCTCTCTCTTCCCCCCTTAATGTGCTTTTTGTGTGAGTGGAAAACAGAGCGGTCGTACGCCTCAGCTGCCCATCAAACATTTACATCTTGCGGTGCTTTGGAGTGCAAAAGAGAGAAAGACAGACAAGAAAGAAAAGGGAGAAGGGCGCCCATAAAAGAAACCAAAGCAGGAATAAAAAGACTGAAGAAGAAAACACAGGAGAAACAAACAAGCAGCGAGGGAAAGAATGAAGCAGACAGAATGGGGCAAATTTAGAAAAGACAGACAAAGAGAGCGTAAAAGACGGAGACAGAGACGGGGGAACCGCTGAACCGGTCAAACAGAAGAGTCATTGTCTGACTGCCAGTAGGTCAGAAGATCACCAGCCACTCGTCAACCACAGCAGCAGATACTGCTACCATCAAGGCTGGGATTTATAAGCCCTCGCTATTTAAAACCAGACATTACGCATGAGAAAAAAAAAATGTCTGGGAAAAAAATATGGGAAGTATGTTTGTTTAGTTAGATAATCCTAAAAAGATTGAGCAGTTTGATTTTAGCGCCACCCGCCTAGTTTATGAATCAAAAGCAGCTAATGAAAAGATATTTCTCTGTGTGGTTACAATAAAATCCCCGACTATACCTCGAGAATAAATCATCCATTTTTAGTTGTTGTTGCTTTTTGTTACAAGCTTGGTTTAAACTGTTTAATTGTAACCGTCTAAAAACCCATGTCCCAGACTGTTCCCACAAGTAATTCAAATCCAACAACACAGTAATGTTTCTCTCTAATATGATCACTCTGTCTGATTGCACAATAACAGAGTTGCCTTTTTTGGCGACCGGGAGACACGACAGACTCCATGCTTGGAGTTGTTTGAATGGAAGGAGACCCTAGCTGGCAATTCCTGGAAAAACATGATGAACAGATAATGGTAAATAAACATCCGATCTACTTCACAGCTCCACCAGCCTTTCTGTTGCTTTTATAGTGCCGGTTTTCATCCGTTATGACAAACTGTGATGAAACAAGCAGCACTCCAAGAGGGCGAACCTCCACCAAGACTCTCGGGGCAGTATTTACTTTTAAGGGAACAGCATTGGATCTCGTATATAGAAATGAGTTCTGCATGCATTTCTAATTTTGATAGAACAGCAGCAGTTTAATGTTCTCGTAAGTGGATTTCAGGCCCATGTAGAGCAAAATTCAGTATTTTGGTCAAAATAACCCAAAATGTGATGTCCACATATGTGGGCGCCAGGTCCTAGGAGGTTAAAGAAGGAATTTCCATATATGAGTATCATTTCTGAAATGTTGCCAATACAAACAAAAGCAGCAGAATTTGGAGCACATTTATTTATTTATTTTAAAAAAGACGTTTTATGAACGTTTGACCTTGTTTAACATTGAACAAGATGTACTGTGATACTCAGAGTCCCCATATATCATTTTCTACATGTTGTCAATACAAACAATGGCTGTAAGAAACATGGTTTTATATTTATATATATATATATATATATATATATATATATATTTATATATATATATATATATATTTATATATATATATATATATATATATTTATATATATATATATATATATATATATATATATATATATATATATATATATATATATATATATATATATATATATCTCCTCTATATATATATATGGAACGCCATAACCAAGTGGCCGGCATAGTGTACAGGAACATCTGTGCCGAGTATAACCTGGAAGTCCCGAGGTCAAAGTGGGAGATGCCCCCAAGGGTGGTGGAGAATGACCGAGCTAAGATCCTGTGGGACTTCCAGATACAGACGGACAAAATGGTGGTGGCTAACCAACCGGACATAGTGGTGGTAGACAAACAGAAGAAGACGGCCGTAGTGATCGATGTAGCGGTTCCCAATGACAGCAATATCAGGAAGAAGGAACACGAGAAGCTGGAGAAATACCAAGGGCTCAGAGAAGAGCTCGAGAGGATGTGGAGGGTGAAGGTAACGGTGGTCCCCGTGGTAATCGGAGCACTAGGTGCGGTGACTCCCAAGCTAGGCGAGTGACTCCAGCAGAGTGTGTGTGTGTGTATATATATATATATATATATATATATATATATATATATATATATATATATATATATATATATATATATAGCATTATTATCACTTGTTATATGCTGGTGCACCACACTTGTAAGAATCAGTTATATTTGTTACCAGTTTTCCACCAGAAATCATTATGTTGACTGTTGAGTGAAATTTTAGTGGATTGCTAACATGACCCCACTCTACACTCCTAGAAAGTTTTACCACAATTTACTCAAAAATCTTCGAACTACTGTGTTTGCAGACAGAAGGAATGACGCACGCATAACCTCTTTGGTCACAGCTATGGTTATGTTGGATAATCATCAAATCTAGCTTTGAAAGAAGGCAACTGGACTTTTTTTGAAGACGTCTATGCTCTCATCCAGTAGCGGTTTTAGATACGGGCGACACGGGCGGTTGCCCGGGACAGCATCGTGGTGGGGGGGCGGAATCACGGGCATCGGCAAAAAAAATAAAAAATAAAAAATTCCTCGTACTCATGCTGCTCCGACATCAGCCAGCGCATATTGGGAATGCCGTAGGCACCGATCGGTTTTCTATCGCCCATTTGCTGGGAGTAAGGGCGCCCTCCGTTTGTGAGGTGCACCTGCTGCTTGCGGCACAGAGAGGAGAGGGAGGGGCGGATTCTCTGGCTGGCTGGAGCAGCATCTGGCAGAATAAAACTAAATAAAAACAAACCAACAAGCACGAAAACACCAGACATCATGATACAGACTTATAATTTGCACCGATGTTTTTTCGAAATTCTATACGCGAAAAGTGAGCGCGAGAGCCCTCGGTGCGCCTGCTCGCTGCTGAAGTCAAAGTAAACTTTATTGTCATCTCCGCTACATCCAGTCCAGGATATAGAGAGACGAGACGACGAGGCTGCAGTTACAGCAGTGCAAGTAAACAAACAATAAGTATAAGAACAGTAAGAAAATAAATATACACTTTAGGACTCGGGATAAAGGGATCAATAACAATTTAAAATTTATAATTCAGTTTGATGATTTAAAGTCTCTCACACAACCAGGCTGCTTCCAAATAGAGCACATTTCATTCATAATGTTGTAAATCCAAGCCCATTATGTATTCATGATTTGAATCCTGGGTTGTGTGAAATCCCAGAAATAAACCCTAGACAAAGTGAATCTGTGAACCAGGGTGTAGATCTGTTAGGTTATGTTGTGGTGATCCTCGGGTTGGAGGACTTGTATTCATACTGGAGTGCAAAATAAAAACCAAGATGGACAAGAAAAGTTCAAAGCCATCAGGTGCTCAGTTTAGAAAAAAGAGAAAAGAGGAGGAGGAGAAACGAGCAAAAGATGCAGGTAAGCAGATGTGTCATTGGATAATGGCAGCTCATCCTGAAACAATCAGAATCAGAATACTTTATTAATCCCTAAGGAAATTATGTAGGTTACAGTTGCTCCAAGAATAAATGGTAAAAATAGCAACAGTAACAGACTAAACTCCAAACAACACATTATGTTACAGATTTTAATATTAATGAGTCTTTGTCAGTTGTTGATTTGTCCTGTTCTCATTGTATGAGGAATTATGATGGCTGCTTGGTAGCTGTTTGCATACTATGCATACTCTCTCTCTCTTCGTGTGTGTGTGTGTGTGTGTGTGTGTGTGTGTGTGTGTGTGTGTGTGTGTGTCGGAGGAGGGGGGGCGCCAGAGGGAGTGTTCGCCCAGGGCGCCAAACAGGCTAGGACCGCCACTGCTCTCATCCAAGAGTCTTACTGATTTATTGCTTGCTGTTATTTCAAGGTGATATGGCAAACATGTTCTATTTCATGGGGGGAACATGTGGCTCTTTTGGCCCCTATTGCTCCACCTGTGTCCAGTTTGGGCAGGTGATGTTGTTGCAGTGGCATTATAGAGCGTTTCCACAGCTCAGAGAGCAGAGACACTGAAAAAGAAACGATAAACGGCTGAATAATGAGCTGAAACTGGCTATACAGCCGTGCAAAACTCGGGGGAGCTGCAGATTCAGGTGACAATTCTCTGGAGGATCCTCACAACAAGAAACCCCATTCACAGAGTCAACTGAGAGCACCTTAAATTTGCATCTTAGCTACTTTTCCAGTACTAAGAAAACCATTTGAACTTAAAGGTTATTTATATTCTGAGCATATATCTGAGTAAATATTCACCTGTGATAATTATTGCAGTGGTACATTTAGAGCTCACATACATATAGGCATCATTACATAATGACAGTTCTTTGCTACTCGTACGACGGCAGGCGCGCCTGAGCAATACGGATCACCGATTCATCTTATTTTTCTCCAGTATTTCCCCGAGGTCTGGGACAGGTGGGGAGACAATTAGGCCAGTATGAGCAGACAGTAATGCCCTGAAGGATTTCCAGGTAAGGTTTTTGTTCTCCAAGGAAAAACGTCATTGATATTCTGGTGCAGCACGCAGCACATTTTACGTCACGAGATAAAGCCGAACGTGTGATGATTAATCGTCTCGCTGTGTATTTTAATGGCATCCTAACATTTAATGTGTGTGGGATTAAAAGAAAATGAGCATGAAATGAAGTCTGAAACACCTGGTCCTATTCTGGTCCTGGCTGTCAGCTGGCATTTCCATCCTAATTGCCACACCTCCCTCTTTTGGAGATGACTGGTGGGTTTTTTCTCCCCCAAAACGCTCTCTCTTACTGTGTCTGCTCTGCTTTTTGATCTCTTCCTTCCTATTTGATTAAAAGAAAATTTTATTTGTAACTTTCAGAGAATTATAATTAGACAGCAGACAGATCTCTGTGTCTTGCCCGAGGACGCCCTATCATGAATCTGCTGTAAATGCATTAGACTTACGCCTAATGGCTGCAATTAGTGTTATAGGTGTTGTCGAGTCCCTGGCTCCGGCCCATATGCTGTGGATTTATGAGAACGAACAAGTCAAAGGACACTACTGACGTCTTTAATGATGTCTAAATGAAGCCATTCTCCTTGTTTCTCCCTTCTTGTGCTTTGCCCCTGTACCCACCCAACCCCCACTAATCTCCCTGTGCTCTATACTATACAAGCAGAGAGATAAACAGGCACGAGTCCCCTTTCTGCTGCTGCTGTGTAGGGAGGAGATGGTGAGATATACAACGAGAGGGGGCAAAACAAACAACCGCTGTAATATCTGCATTCAAAATCATCCGTGCACGTATGCACTCTTACACGGACCACAGGTAAAGCTGCACATCACACACATTATTTCTTCTTTTTCTGTCATGCAAACATCTCAGATTGTAGTCACAACACAGAGGGGCAGATTGATATCGAGACTCATTTTTCTTTTTCTTCCTGCATGTCCCACCACAGGGAATGTTTTTAAGACCCGCCCAAGCAGTGACAAGCCTGCTTTATCATGTTACGTCGAATGTGCAACCCATTTCGGTGTCATGCGGTACGTGCTTAAAGGTACGTGACAATCACCCTCCTCTGAAGATGGTTGTGATGGTTTTCACCTTCAAAAATGTCACGAAAAAAAAATAAAGAATTACATCCCCGTCTTCCACCACCTAATTTAACCAGAAAGAGTCACCTTGAGCTCTTGCAGTCAAATCACATCAGCTCTTTGCCTCTAATCCATACATTGCATAACAAAGCAAGTCATCCTTTCTCCTGTAGTCTCTAACCGCTGCAAAACGAAAAGGTAGATTTAGGGTGTGGGTGGGGGCACAAAATAGAAAAAAAAGGATAGAATTAAGGTGTTTATGGGAAGTAGACCCTGTGCTCTTACTGAACTCGGAAAGTCAGACTTCCTGCATCTGGGCTTCTTTATAATAAGATTGACACAAAGAGAAATGCCGTCTGTGTAAACTACACAACGAAATGTAAACAGAGCCGTACTCCGTGCTGTGGATGCTCCAACATATTTGGCATTTTGTGTTGCGCTCGTGTTGTGTGAACATCCATTTCCTCATTGGGGTTGTCAGCCAAAAGAAAAAAAGGTTAAGAACCACCAGGTTGCATAACACACCCAACACTCCCTGCATATCACAGCAGCCATCCAAAACAAGGGCTGATCTGCACGCACACAAATCTCACCCAGGTATGGGGCAGAGACACCACATCAAAATGGAGGACAGGGGAGTCTGCCGAATGTGATTTTAGTCCATTATGTAATCCTCTAACCCAGTAACGAGTCATCCCACAGCAGCCCAGCCCTGATATATTTCTGACCCCATGCTTACCACAAAATTGGTTTCCCTTTTAGAAACCACGGGCTGTTTTTTGTCAGCTCAGTCTCTATACTTGGATTCTCTCACCTTCCATTTTCCCCCTCTTTTCCCCACGTCACGGCATCTCTATTGGCAAATGAATTCCTCCCCCGACGGCTACACCCCAGCTCTAACGCTGTCCCTCAGCCACGCTCCCTCATGGGTTTCCCACCAAAGTAAACCCATTAGATCTTCTTTACTTTACTATTCACATCCACATTCAGTCTTTCCCCTAGCTTTAACTCTCTGTCACATCAATCAATCTTAGTCTGCACATTTTCCCTCCACCCCTACTTTTTTATTGCCCACCAACCCACAGGCCTTACCAGGTATGAGCTACAGTGAAGCGTCGCCTCTGTCGGATGCTCTTGTTGACCATCAGCTTGCGGAAGAGCCGCGGGGAGCTTCTAGGGGACAGCTTCGGGGACGTGGCTCCCCTCTTCCCTCCCATGACACCTGGCATCTTGGGTGGCTCCAGCTCCAGGTGCATGTGCTCCTTGAACGTCCGAATGCACGAGTCCATCTCGACGCTCAGCTCGTTGGATGACATCCCTGTGGGCAGACTTGTGCTCTTCTGTCAAATTCTACCAAATTCCGCCCAATTTTAGCCCCACGGGCTCGTCATGTATGCTTTAGTTAGCCCTTCTCTTGTAGACACACTGAACTTTTCCACTGGGTTAAAATGCTGCAGAGAGCCTGAGCATGCACAAACGGTCACTCAGGAAAAGGCCAGCTCACACATACCTTTTTGTTGCTCTGCCTCTGTGCTTTCAATTCTTTCCCTTTTCCCTCGTTCTTCACGAGTTTTTAGGGATTAGCCAGCCAGCGGTCGTGCCCTCCCGCTCCCTCTCTTCTGTGGCTCGTGCCCTCTGTTTTTCTGCTGGTCTTCGGTTCATCAGAGGCTCTCAGAGGAGCTTCTACAGCTGGGCCACATACAGAAGAATTCCCCTTCTTATTACGGCTTGTCCATCCCTCTCCTGGTCTCTCCTACTCTCACGCCCCAGTGCCCCCTCCTTCTCCCCGTGTTCCTCTGTCACTGTTGGTGCCTGTTAAGCGAACACCAACTCTTTCTCTCAGTCCATCAGGCAGCTTGATGTTGGAGGATCTCCCTTCATGAAAGATTCAGAGGGACTGAAAAGTGCTCTCTGCCTCCTCCTGTCTTGCTCTCTCTCCATTAACCACTGCTTGACGAACCCCTTTCTTGCAAAACAACCCCCGCCTCACCCAAAGGCACTCCCGGTGTGGCACAGAGTGACTCCCACTATGCTGAGGCTCAAGTCAGATTTCCCTTCACTCGCACACTCAGAGCAGCGAGCGGAGCAGCGCTCAGCACGCAGGGAAATGCTTCACTTGCCGTTTCATTCAGAATATACACAAGGAGCTCCGAGCAGGCACGCAGCGAGTACAAGCCACACCTCCAACGCTGAGGATTGGCTGGCGGCTGTTGTGACGGCAGGCAGGCAGGCACGGTAACAGGTTGCCAGATTTATTATTTATTTTTTGTTTAGCTGGTATTTGTGGTAATGTTGCTGATGGTGTTGTGACCTTTAGCGAGGCAGGCAACTAGTGAGGACATGCCAAGTTAAAAATAAATAAGGAAATTTGGAAGGGAGATAAAAGCAAACAGCTTAATGGGGCATCAGTGAAATGAATCATACACACTGCTCAAAGGGCAGCCGATTCAAGTAAACACTCTAAACTACTGCAATTACAAGAAAACATATTGGTGTAAAGCATTCAGTACAATCCATCTAATGTAATCCATCTGTAATTCTGCCTGAACTGAACCAATCCAAGCATGAGCATGTAAAGAGAAAGAACGGACACAGAATAGACACAGTCATAGCAGAAATACATCCACAAACACAAAGGACTACTCCTTGTGGTGAAGAGAGAGAAAAAGAGGGGCAATGCCCTGCGAGCGGAGAGGCGGGGAAGCTGAGGGAGAAAAATCTAAAGTGAACATCAGAGGAGAGCAGAATGGCAGGGAGTGCTGGAAATGTGAGTGCTTGCTCATCTGCTCGCTGGACTGATTTGTTGAGGTTGTGAGTCACTGATGATCCTAAAGCGCAGACGCATGAGGAGCTTTCACACCACATTTTGCCAAGAAAGCCTTTGAAAATAGTCTTCTCATGCTTGAATATAAGGAAAAGAACACTTGTAGTAATGCGAGACGTTATAGGAGCGCAGCAGGCAGACACGAGGCATTCCCCGACTCATTTCCTCCGTCAGTCTCCTGTTTTACATGGTAGTAGAAATTATCTGACCAGTCTAACACACACATATCACTGGGCTGGGTCTGTGTCCCAGGATTTTGAGCTTACGGTGGTCCCTCACTATAACACAGTTCACCTTTCGTGGCGTTGCTGTTTCGACGATTTTTTGTGTGCAACTTTGTTTTTTTTGGTTTGTTTTTTACAGTGTATGGTGTTCTGCGTCCTGATAGGCTGTAGACCACTGTCAATCAGTCTCGTACTGTGTCTCCTGTACAGTACAGAATGCATTCAGCTTGTCAAATTTACGTAAATCTTCGCTAACAGTGTGGCCTCGTGTTCCATGTTCGGTGTGTTTAGTTTCACTAAACTGCAATAATAATCCCATGTTTCCAGTGCATACAGTCCCAGGCATGTCTGACTGCGAGAGCTATGTGTCAGCCTCCGACGATGAATTAGTACCTAAAAAGGGATCTACTTCAACAGCTTCCAACAAATCACGGTACTTTGAAAAATATAAAAGAAAACTCTTCTCGCTAAAGGTGAAAACAACAAACCCGTATCATCAAATGAGGTAAAAACCCAGCATCAAATGCTAAGAACGAGGTGATACGAGCAGCTGGTGATGTGCGACTCAAATGTAAATAAGTGACTCCACCAAGAGTCCCCGGAGCACTCGCTCCATATAACTGGAAAAGCAAAGGGTGGATGGAAATCACCGATGCAGTTATATGGTGGAAAAGCGAGACTTTAAGCAGCTGGTTATAAAGTCGGACTCCAGATCCAGCAACCAGAGCTTTTAGTTTTATCATGTGATGAAGGAGGCTGCTCAAGAGTTACAGGGCTAAGTCACTTTGGTTATTGAAAGCTGCTATAAAACACCAGCAAGGCTACTTTTGTGCTTACATTTCATTTTTCCTGCCTCGCTGAATATAATGCTCTGTCACTACAACTGCACTGTAATGAACGCGCCGCTGCTGCCACCTTATTTTAATAGATTTAGACTTAAATTTAGAAAATGTGTCATCACCGGCAGTAGCTCATTGGAAAGGGATAGAAAATGTCCTTCATTCACTTGTGCTTTACTCACTAGCACTTGCATATTACACTTAAATGCTGCTCAGTGCAAGTATCAAACGTTCAGTATTTTTTTTTTTATCACCAGTTTTTGCATACATTTGCATCCAAAACTGATTTTTAGCCTCATCTTTGCAGATTGGTGAATCTCTGCTCACCTGTTGCCAGTTAAACCAGTTGAAAACTTTCTCCAGCAGTTTCCTGTTTTCATATATAATATATTAATATCATATATGAATACATTAATGCTAATAAAACAATGAAATTGTTGTATAATTGTGTTTAGCCAACATGAAAAAAAACCCTAAAGGAATAAAGTTTAAGAATATTTTGTACTGGTGCTCATCAGGGAAACAAACTGCTGAAAAACATACTACTGTCTGCACACAGATACTATTTTTCAGAAGTGATTGGTTGGTAGGCAGGGATTTCTGCCCTGGTGATCTCTAATCTCAAACATAACCTTCCACAACATTCCCCAGCAGGTAAGGTCTACCGCATATGTTACCAAAAACCACCTTCACAGCACAAGAAACCCAGGGTCAGTCCTGCTTCATAGTACAGGCCTCTGGGCACTGAATAAAAGTGGTATATCTCACAATGTATCTTAATAACCAATAACATCCAAAGTAGTTAGTCAGTCAACCAACTGATGTTGTAAAGTTGTTTTGCCATAGTTCTTAAAAACTGTTTTTAACCTTCTTCTCATCTTTGAAATTTTGCTGAACCTCAATCGCAGTGGCCAGCATGGATAAATGTATATAATTAGCTAGTCCTGAGTCCCAATGAGGTATGGATTCCAGATCCAAAGCTAATAAAGTCACAGATAAATTAGAGACTTCTGTGATTTCATGGTATGCTCGATCTGCAGCTGGACTTTTAGTAAATATTAAATTTCATCTATTTTTTAAAATACTTTTTGAAGCATTAGATTTAGCTTTAAAATGCTATATTTTGTTTATTATCAAAGTAAACTATATTTACTTTGATAGCCTCGCCTCTGTCAGCGCGCCCCAGGGCAGCTGTGGCTACAATGTAGCTGCCATCACCAGTGTGTGAATGTGTGCGTGAATGGGTGAATGACTGAATGTAGTGTAAAGCGCTTTGGGGTCCTTAGGGACGAGTAAAGCGCTATACAAATGCAGGCCATTTACCATTTAATTTCATCAATTTGCACAAACACGGGTAGGACTCAAAAAGGCATGCTATGTTTACAATATACTGCTAACATGCTAACTTAACATTGTTACGTTTAGTTGGCATTAAGTAATTAATACAAAAATTATTTAGGGTAACTTAAATCAGCTCTATAAATATAAATGCAATAAAATTGTGGTATTATTATTAGAATGAAAATGCAAAGTTTAAGTATCTAATAATCAGAAATTACCATAACAGAGCAATCCCATATGGTAAAAGATTTCCATTACTTATAGTTTAATTATAGAGATCAGATATGTTTTGCAGCTTCATACTGATTTTTTCATTCAAAATTAATGGTTCTTTTGATAGCAAAGGATGCTAATCCATAAATTAGCGGACAAGGCAGAAGGTTAGACTCATGAACTGATGCCCCATCAATTACTGTTTAAACTTCTATGCTTAGCTATCTTGCACATATAGAGTAACTGTTGACTGACAGTTACTCTTCACACCTGCCGGTTCCTCCTGAGAGATCCATGCCAATGGTGGAAAGAAAATAAAGAAAAATCAAAGAGACCTGCACACAAATCTTAAAAATGACTGCTGGCTCTTGCACATTAGCGCATTTCAAAACAGAAGAACTGGGAGCCAATGCCAGGAGAAAGATTGAAAGAGATTTAATTGAAGAGTAACTGGGCCATTGGATTCCATGTTAAACTGGATTTCACATCCTTGAGGGCTTAAATGAAAGCACTATGATCACAGCACAGGAGGACCTGAGACACAACAGCCCCTGCAGCAAGTTGTGAAGCTCTGACAGGCCATTTGTTGACCTTTACATTAGGATTATGTTTTAGGCACCTGTGCCACCCCTAAAAATAAAGCTCTTGGTTAATTACTAAATTAATTGTTTAAAAATAATTTCACAATAACTGACAATAATTTGAGTTATTTGTCAGTCCTTTTAGCTATATGCATTTATATATGCTAACATGCTAATGTTTAGCTAGAATAAAGCTAACCATGTCATTTGATAATTAATTACCACAAAACTATATGTGAATATCTTACATTTAATAACCTTTACACAT
The DNA here is from genome assembly GCF_965226115.1 of Aulonocara stuartgranti. Taxonomy (NCBI): domain Eukaryota; kingdom Metazoa; phylum Chordata; class Actinopteri; order Cichliformes; family Cichlidae; genus Aulonocara; species Aulonocara stuartgranti. Next base: position 38,870,758 of record NC_138953.1, read on the forward strand.
TTAGACCTACGGGCAATTTAGTGTTACCAATTAACATAACCGCACTAACTGCATGTCAGGACTGTGGGAGGAAGCTGGAGCACCCAGAGAGAGCCCACGCAAGCACGGGGAGAGCGTGCAAACTCTACACAGAAAGACCCCGCCCTGCGACAGACTGCCAACCTGTCCAGGGTGTACCCTGCCTAAGACAGCTGGGACAGGCTCCAGGATGGATGGATGGCATTACACTGTAAATTGAACTATTTGTCAAAAAGTAACTTGGCTGCCTTGAAAAACAGAACAACATGTTTGGTTGTAGAGCTTAAGATTTCCATCCAAGCTGTTCACAGTAGTATTTCAGTGCCGTTGCAGCGAGGTTTGTACAGGATAAAGCTGATTAGGCTAATTTCTCAGTGTTGTTATTAGTTAACTCGGCTTATCATTTTAGATTAAAATAACTCCCATACATACATATGTGTCAACTGAACATTTTCAGTTTAATGAAGGTGCTATTTCTAGGCTTTCTAGATTCCAGGTTATTTTAAATTGAACTAGCTTGTTATTGTTTATAGCGTCAATTTGAAGTCAATAAATGCAGTAGTCGGGTTTTTTTGGTTGCACAGAACCAGACAGTAGAAAAACTAATCTGGGGATTACTAGACATTAAGTTTTATTCTCCAAGGCCATCAGTGTCTAATAAATACATAAATAATGTGATTATCTGCTGGTATACAGACAGAGCTATTAATAAAGAATTTACAATTTAAATTCTTTGTTTCATCTTTACATTTATGAGCAGTTCTTGTTTTTCATCATGAAAAAACTTAATCTCTCTCTTTTTTTAAATACTGATCAAGTAATTTATAGATGTGTCTTTGGCCTAAAGGATCCTGGGAAGAGTGTTTTTCACACATCTTACTAAGAGTGTGATAAAATGCATTAAAACAAAAGCAGCCCTAAGGCTCCGCTTTGCTTTACTTCTCTTTTCAAACTGTGCCGACTTCGGTGCTAGGATAGCTGGCATATTTGCTGCTGCAACAGTTTTTACAGATGGAGACGAGCTCTGATTAGGATCAGTGCTTTTCTAGGATGAAAATAAATGAATACATTCATGAATATGCTGTTATGTATCCGCCTGACATCCAGCACAGGCTCCAGCCCCAGCGTGACCTTGGTTTGATGCACAGTCAGGAAAATGGATGGATAGATACTGACATGTTTCTGTTCATATATTTTTAACTTGCTAAATTAGTATTGGCTTAATTTTTTCCAAGTATACTTTCCCCTCAAACCCCTATCTGTCACTCTGCATAATTCACAGCGTATAAGAAAGACGCCTCTTCTCGTCCCATGCACCTTTACTCACTTGGTTTCCCACAATGAGACCCTGAGCTAGACAATATTAGAAGTGTGCTGCCAGGGAAGGAGGTCTTACACGAGCGTAGGGGTCAGATAATTGTAGTACAGGTTGCAAGGGATGTATTTAGGTCTTGAGAAAGCTCTTGATGTCGTTCCTCAGGCTACATAAAACCCTCTTTTCTTTATTCCCCCTGTCACATGCCATCTCTCTCACATTAGTGAAAACAATCCTGCATTGTGGCCTAGATTTACAGAGCTGTAGCGCTACACAAAGGGTTACGGTACGAGAGATTCAAACACAAAAAAGCAGATAAATGTCATGTGTGAAAAAGCATGAAAGGTAATTTGAAGTTACAACAGTGGACGGTTGAAATGAAAAAAGGAAGTCAGAAATAAACATAAAAAGAAGGACGAAAACAACAATATGAGCCTAAAATAATCTAGAAAGAAGGCTGAACAAACAGTATTATTATTTGAAGGTGACATTGTTGCACATTCCTAGATAAGAGTGAAAAATAATATCCATGACAGATTTCTCTCTGGGATGTTTGAGTATAAGCAGACAGATTAAAAAAAGGAAAAACTCCATGTCTCTGTCACTTCACAGCTTAACAGACTAGAATATTCTCAGGTTTAATTCTCAGCCAGACTCGGACATGAGAGGATTGCCATGTAACAAAAACCTGTCAGAGTATCTGAGGTAACTACACAAGCGTTTTTATTCCCTCTGGCAGTGAACAAAAAACCTGATGAAACTGTGCGTGCACGACTTGTACATGTTTACAAATAAGTATGTATAACATTTAACCAGCTACAAAAAAAGGATGATTAATCATCAGAAGCATGTTGAATGTTCCACGCGCTCTTCCTGGAGGTAACTGAATTGCTGGAACTACAGCCACAGTGCATAATCTGCCTGCCTTCATCTGTTGCTTGCTAAAATGAAAAGTGCAAGATCCAATTTCTGCCTCCTGGCCGTGATGATCACCAGCACCCACACAAAAGCCGTCTGGGACACCAGCGTAGAGGGCAGTGCTCAAAACACATCACACAAAGAAAGTACACCGAGTGCAGACAAGTCATAATCTGGCCAGCGACGCTGTGACACGATGGGGAAAAAATAGAAATAAAAAATAAATATAGCTCCAAATCAAGTTTAAACAGACTTTCAACATGGAAAATTTCACTCATTCTGGGAAAACCTCTGTCATCATACATCACAAATACCACTGACTTAACTTTAAACAGCTAAATGCACTATGCAGAATCAAAGTATTCTATTAAGAGAAGATGTATAAGCATCCATCACTGATAGAAGTTATAGCCATGCAAGTACAGTAAAAATTCAAAGCATAAAAAAATGTGTAGCATGGTAAAACGTCTTATTGCACTCTAACTGGTAAAGAAAGAAATGCATTGCACGGTCTTTTCAAACAGAACTACGCAGACCTGCAGGCTCTGTCGATCCATTGTGAACTTTCTTTTGGCCAATCATTACCTCAGTCATCAGACCACAAGCAACACAAGGCAAAATATTTGACCAGAAAACCCATATTTTAAACATATGTGGTCACTGTGAAAGCTTCAGGAGAATTTGTCCCATCGTGAAAATTGCACACTAGTTTGGTGCTTTATCATATTTCATCTCTGGTGCAGACACCCCTCACCTTCATGCAAATTAGTCAGCATACAATATGTAATGAACACAAAACAGCTAATCACCTTTCTTATGCTCAACTTCACATGTCACAACTCTGGCATCCTTAAATTGCCCCCAGTCATCACCTTTTCAGCTGGGATGCACTAAGTATCACAGCTACAGTTACACTGAAGGGGAACTAACGTGCTTTCCCTCGTGCGCTGTCACATGTTTAATGTTACAGTGGTGGAGGCTCGCATTAACTACTTACTTCTTTTAGTCAAAGGAAGGAGAAATCATTATCACTCAATCACTCCCATCTGCTGATCAAACCTTATTATTCAGGGGTGAAGCCAATCAGAAGGGCATCAGCTTAAAGTAAGGGTGACCTAAAGGGAGAGCAGCTGGCAGTGGATGAATATGAGGGGCTATACGAGACAAATGGGGATTATTTCGAGGTATAAATCATACAAAGCTCCTTTGCTAAGATCCAAGAATGAAAATGAGGTGCAAATGAGCGTAATAGGCTCTCTTTAAGGTCTGATGCTGCACACATATTCATGCATAAGACACAAATTTACTGTAGCTCCCATCTTCACAAGCAGAGGTTCTTATGCGCAGTTGCACAAACACACACAATTTCAACAATCAATGCACGAGGCACTCGAAGCTTGAAAATAATTGTGCACATCAGCAGGAAAATAATTAAAATCCCAAAATAACTTCTTGCTCCCTCCTCCTCCTCGTAATCACCGAGAAAGGCACTTAAATAAGTACGAGTGGAACGAGACAGGATCAAGAGGAGGGATGGGGCAAATTGTTGTTGACTTGGATTTAAAATTGCACTGCAGACAGATATACATAGAAACATGTAAACACATACAATACACAGTCGCGCACACATCCACCAGCTCATGGCTTCACAGGGGGAGAGAGTAATCTGACTTGAGGAAGGTTGTGCTGACCGCAACATTTAGGGAGCATAGCGTAATAGCTTTTAGAAGAGAAGAGAGCCGGGAGGGAGGAGTACACGAGGGAAACACGTCTGCCTCTGACACCAAGGTTACTGACAGCTGACACACGCCTCACCTGCTGCAAAGCCTGTGGCTGCAGGAGTGGACTGTGCTGCCATCAGTAAAGTCGCTGTTAACAGAAACAAAAATAAATGCAGTAAATATCTACAGGATGTTCAGAGCCGTCAAATTCAAAAGAAAAACAGCAACAAACGTCATATTTTGAATTCTCTGCTGGAGTCATTTATTACAATCGTTCCAAACAATATAACATCAGGTGTTTCGATGAACATCAGATCACAAATGTCCAAAATGGTGTAAACTGGGTTACAAACATTTAACCATCCAGTGCACCGAATATCTGCATTTACACGATGTTTGCTCTTTAATCTGCATGTGTGCATCCAGCTAGAATCAACACACTGCACTCTGCTGGTTACAAGAGAAGGTACAACACTTTTAAACACGCAGTCATGTTAATCCACAAACGAGGACGTTGTACATCAGCATCCACATGCAGGGCTTTGTTTGATGTTTCAGAGAAAAGCGGCCTGGACTGTTGGTTTAATACATCGGTGTCGAACTCCAGTCCTAAAACGTTTCCATGTGTCCCTGCTGCGACACACCTGAATAGCATAACTAAGTCATTAGCAAGGCTCTGTAGAACTTGACTGCATGCTGAGGCGGCAATTCATAAATGAATGAACATTTTTTCAAAAACTTACATTCATTTAAATGTACTTGAGTCTGGTTAGGGGGTTGCCACCTCAGCATGCACTCAATTCTTGCTAAAGACCAATTAACTTTCTTCAGGTGTGTTGCAGCAGGGACACATTTAAAAGTTTACAGCGGCCCTCGAGGACTGGAGTTCGACAGGTTTAACAGCTGAATAGTTTGCCTTGGATACTTTGTTACATCTCTCCTGATCATTTGTATTGTCTATATTTTTTCAGCATTTAACATATCAATAAAATTAGACTTGCAGAGTTCCCAACAGACAGTTTTAATAGCAGAAACATTACTTCATTTGTATAATACAAATATTACATTTTTCAACTGTTTACAGTACTGTGTGAAAGTCCCAAGCCTGCACCAGTCTGCACCGAACAGACCCATCTTAAAGTGTATTTTTAGGAATTACTGGCAGCTTGCCCCAAAATCAATGATCCCAAGAACAGTGCCAATGCAGTAAAAGTATTCCATAATAGGAAAACACATACGGGAACACTATCAGCCGTGGATTGGCCTCACCAGAGCCCGGACCTTTTTTTATGCTTTTTATTTATATCTGTGTTTGCAGATTTTTTTAAAAACTGCTGCACTTACTGTATTCCCCACTTGTCTAGCAAAATTAGAATAGACATGAGGCGTGGCTGAAACTTTATCTGCGTGTAAAACTGGAGAAAGTTACAATCTGTTGTTGTAAACACAGGCACATGTGCTCTCTGAGAGAAACAAATCATTGTAGCCACATCGAGCCCTCCGTCACCTACAACTGTGTCGACTCACTATGGAGCAGCACACATACGCATCCATACACCACACATAAACACATACACTTAAATTCAGTGCCAATCATTGCTAATTAGCAGCCGCCTTTCAACATCCATTTATCTGAAGAGAAGTAAGCACTAGGCAACTCATACTCAAGTGTGCCTTAACTGGATTTATCTCTCCTAACATCAAACTCACTGAGAGTACTCAAGTAACGAGCCAGTAAGGGCTGATTGGCCAGCTTAACAAAAGTGTATCTGAATTTAACACAACAGGCTTCCAACCAAAACCCAGCCACACGCCGTTTGTGTACGTGTCATCTGAAACTGCACATTGTGCCTCCTGCTGTGAACGAGTGCCCGGTGTGCACCAGAATGCACTTTCTCTGTGGGCCGAGTGCATGAATAATGTAAAGAGGCAGCATCATCTTCATCAGCGTTAATGGGACATGAAAAATCACACACTGATGCAGAGAGGTTTCTACTCTCTACAGCTGAGGATTCATTTTGCTGATGCTTGTCTGCAAAGATTAGTTATTCAACCCACATTTATATAACACTTAAGCAGAGCTTGACTAGCTTTAAAAATATGTGTATTATAAAATATAAAATATGTCATTAACCTCGAACTTCAGTGCCATGCATGTATTTATTATCAGCTCATTTTAATCAAAGGAACTGAATCATCAACTAGAAGGCAGATATGTATGTAGAGGTTATGTAGAAGTAATCCTATTACTTACACAGAAGTACTGATTCCACACTGTAAAGCACATTTTTACCTGTAAGAGCAACTAAATGTAGCTTAAAGTGATGTTAAAGTACTAAATGTATAACAGTGTAACAATAAGTAACAACTGATTGTAATTACTTTGTATCAGACATAAATAAATGATAGTTTTAATCCGCCTATCTATTTTCTTAACCACTACTTTCATTCACAGGGGGCTGGAGACCATCTCAGCTCTCATTAGGTGTGAGGTGGCGTGCACCACGGACAGGTCGCCAGTCTATCGCAGAGGATGCTCACGGAGAGACACACAGCCCTTCGTGCTCACACTCGCACCTGATTTACAGCCATATTGCATGCATGACTGTAGCACCGTGGGAGGAATGCTGCAGTCCCACACTGACAGAGCACGCCAACTCCACAAAGAAGGTGGAGTCAAACCCAGAATTACGTGATTAAGGACAGCACGAACCATCTGCTACTCGATGATTGAAATAATGAATCGAGCTGTTGATCCTTTTCTCAATATGACAAACTGTAAGCATGAATTACTGTCTTATCTGTGTTGAAGGAAACCAAACAGTTGTTGGATTTTAATATGTTATAGTTTAGTCTTTATTATGGAACTAGATCACTGCCTTTCTGTGACACGAGTCAGTGTGGAGGCATTACAGACTCACTCACTGTGTAAATGTGGAGTTCTGTCACACTTAGACCAATGTAACCTGAAGAGCAACAAGAGCTCGCGTGTTCATGCCAGATGCCCCAGAAACATGTTCATTAACCCTTCCCTAATGCACAAAACCCAAAGTCACCCATAGCATATGTTGCAAGAGCTACTCCACTAACATATAAGACAAAATGTTCTCATAGTATTCTTCCTGTGAGATTAACATTAACTGTACACCACCTTTGTTTCAGCCCACTCACCATTCAGGATCCACCGGTGTGATGTCTATCCTGGGAGGAGCTCCAAACGGCAGGGATGTCGGCCTCGTCATGATCTCTCCGTCAGGCGTCCGTGACCTCTCCCCCTGACGCCACGACAGCGGGGGTAGCTGCAGGTTGCCCGAGAAACGCCGTCGTCCTCGGCGCAGGTCGACTCCCAGAGTGCAGGAAGGGGAAGTGAAAGACTCACTGAGGCAGCAGTCCGGAGGCTCTTTGCTGTCCTGAGAAGAGAAAGAAAGAACAACAATTAAAAATACAGATTAAAAAAATTAAAGCAAGATAAAACATTTTCTCTACTAAAAAGATAAACAGAGCAAAAAGAAATTAAACTTTATCACCAACTCACAAACCTGTTCTCGCCAGTTCATCACATGTTTGCCCACTAAGTGGCGCCATAGCCTTGTTTTTGACTAAAACTCAAATCTATTACCATACAGTGGATCGGTGACCTGATACAGCGTCTGCATTCTAAGAAAGAAATAAGTATCACAAACAAAAAAACTCGACTGTTTAAAAAGAGTGACAAACGTGTCAGTTTCCATATTTCTAATACTCACGTTCATTTAAAACAAGATCAACGCAGCTGTTTATTCTGTGAACATTTACAGTTTCACTCATTCTTCCTCTGAAGCTTCAGCTCATCCACTTTATTTACAGACATAATTTGTCTTATTACTGTAGCGTATGCCATCTGTAGTGAACTGATTGCACGGCATGTAAACCATGTTTATGTCTCAGCTGCACTGCCTAATAGTAGCTCTGAAAGCCATGATAGAGCCTGACGAGTGTTAATGAGCAAACGAGAGAGAAAAACTGAGCATGTGCTTAGATTTTCTAGCATGCACATCAACTATGCAAACTCACAGGCTTCTTCATTAGGTACACTTGTTCAACTGCTCGTTAACGCAAATCTAATCAGCCAATCACCTGGCAGCAACTCAGTACATTCGGCTATGTAGATATGGTCGAGCTGCTCAAGTTCAAAGTGAGCATCAGAATGAGGAAGAAAGAGAACTTAAATGACTGAATGCAGCGAGGCTGTTGGTGTCAGACGGGCTGACGTCGTTCATAAACTCGTGATCTACCTGGATTTTTCCACACGATCATCTCTAAGATTTACAGGACGATTTGGAAAAAGAAAATACTCAGCGAGTGGCATCAGCTGATGACTGCTTCGAGCTCAGTGGAAAGCAACAGCAGCTCAGCTGTTACAACTAAGGTGCAAAGAAGACATGTGGAACCTTGAAGGATACCAGAACAGAAGACCACATCGTTCAGGAAGCTGAGGCCGCAGGCTCACCAAAACTGAACGACAGAAGACCGGAAAAACATTTCCTGGTCTCTCAGTTCCTGCTGTGACTCTTTCATGGTGTGGTCAAAACACGAAACAAGGATCCATCCGATCTTGTGTCAGCTGTTCAGGCTGCTGCTGGTGTAATACTGTGATTCTGAAATACTATGTAGTCATATTTAACTGCCTGCTATTCTCCTCCGTCTTTGTCGTCTCAACAGCTTATGTTTACGCTTTTGATATCCTCTGACATACCTGTCAAATATCTCACACACCTCTCAAGAAATTTAGTTTATTCTTGATGTTAACAATCATTCAGTTAAGTTAGATACTTCCTCTCTTGTTTCCTGAATGTTTTATTTTGTGTCTCCCACTCAGGTAGCTGAAGGTAGCAGCTAAAACAGCTGTGCCTAAAACACCACCTAGCATCAACACATCATGCGATAAGAAGCAGCGGCATGTATGGAAACCACCTGCACCTGGAACACACAGAAGATCCCACACATGCCACGGTGACGCTCAATTATCCCGTACCACAGCCAAATTATGGGCTGTCTTGATCTCTCATGGCTCGGCTAATGTGAGACATTTTAAAAAGCGGAAATATAAAGTGTGACAAGTCATGTCAGTATTTACCGACCTGTTTACCACCTCTCTTCTTGGCTAGCTGCCTCCCTCTGCCTACGCGTGGCTTCTATGCATTACCAAGCTAACAACGCATCGCTAGCAGCGCTACAACCTCACTTCACTGCACATTTACTTTTAGCAGCGTGGGCAATGACTTGTTTTCCCCTTGTGGCTTCCAGGAGCCCAACAAATCCTGATTGTTCAATCAGTGCTAATGGCAAACAAGGATACTGAAAGCTTGATTTAGCTTCTGTTTCTCCATTGTGTAAAAATCATCTCTTTGTTTTGCTATTAGCAGTTGTTCATTTTTCATTTGTGTCTGTAAACTTTACCCAGCTGGGTTCAGCTCGTTATATTTAATTCTTATCCTGCTCTAAGAGCTGTCGCTTGGTGCACTAATTACTCCCGAATGCAGACTGGTCTTCATCTAAGTCACATTTAGAGACAAACACAACTAAGCTGGAAACACCCCAAACAGTTTTACTCTGCAAGTCTTAATTGAACACACTGGATGAGTGAACTCACAGAGTCTGGCTTGTTATTACACCAGGAGAAGTAATTTGGGACAATTTATCAAGATAAAACGGATCTTCATGTTTCTGGTGTCTTCATTGAACATCCATCTTCACATCATGCTGCAGCAGTTCATTTGGTCTAAGGGCAGGACTGTCTGCAGGACACTGCCCCAGTTTCATGGTTTCCTTCATGTCCTCCACTTACACCATTGTTTTTATTCAACATTTATTTTCCCTACAATCTACGCAGAAACACTTACATTAGCAAGGTTTTCATTGCTTGTGTTTTTTGTTACCCTTTAGGTCTTTACATTCTTCTATAAATAATGGTGTGTTCATTATAATTTATTAGGTACACCTTACTAGTAATAGCTTAGACCTTCTTTTTTGATTTAATGACGTTATGATTTAAATGTCTTGATGCATGCCCAATCATCCAGTTGAGGAAACTAGACGTAGTGTTTTCAGTGGGAGAAACATTTCATCACGTGGGGAAACCTGCAGCTGAGACCAAAGACCATCTGTGTATCGAGGAGATGGTCTTGTTGTCATTTTGTGCTAACGAGCAGTCAATACTAGAGATGGCACGATACCACTTTTTTATGTCCGATACTGATATCATAAATTTGGATATCGGCTGATACCGATATGAATCCGATACAGTGTGTTTTTTTAATTAAAACTGTTTTTTTAATATATTGCTGCATTTTGTATAAGTTCAAATTCAAGTTTAAATAAACAACAACACTAAAGCTATTCTGTTATACCTGTATGCAAAAAATACACTGCACCCAAAATATTTCATAGTTCAGCAAAACTGATCAATCTAATAAAGTTAAACCTGCACCATCCTCCTTATTCTGCTTTTTTAAAGAGTAAGCAACCTAATTAATAAGGTTGCAAGCTCCCAGCAAAAAAAAAAAAAAAAAAAAAAAAAAAAAAAGGTGCCTAAGAAATACAGCAAGCTGTCCATACCTGAGGCCTTGGAAACTGCCAAGCAAAGACTCACAGCCTTGGCCAGCCGCTTGAGGAGGTACACCAGAGAGATAGAAGGCAGGAGAATAAACCAGCTGTTCTCCACAGAACCAGCAAAGGTGTACTCTCAGTGGCAAGGGAACAATAAGAGAACAGCACCACCAAGGCTGGAGACGGAGCAATACTGGAAGAGCATATGGGAGAAGGATGCAACCCATAACGGCAATGCTCAGTGGCTAGAGGATCTGAGGGCAGACCACAGCGACCTCCCTGAACAGGGTCCAGTAACCATCACAGTGGCAGATATCCAAGAAAGGGTCTCCAGTATGAAGAGTTGGACAGCACCAGGGCCCGACATGGTTCACGCCTACTGGCTGAAGAAGCTAACTGCACTCCACGAGCGTCTGGCAGCACAAATGAACCAGCTGCTAGTTAACGAGAGACACCCGGAATGGCTAACTGAAGGCCGGACGGTCCTGATCCCCAAGGACCCCAAGAAGGGACCGGTCCCCTCCAACTACCGACCAATAACCTGCCTCAGTACTACATGGAAGCTCCTGTCAGGCATCATATCGGCTAAGATGAACAGGCACATGGGTCAATACATGAGCGGGACACAGAAAGGAATTGGCAAGAATACCAGAGGCGCAAAACACCAGCTACTGGTAGACAGAACAATCAGCCGAGACTGCAAGACCAGACTGACCAACCTGTGCACTGCCTGGATTGATTACAAGAAGGCCTATGACTCAATGCCCCACAGCTGGATACTGGAATGCCTAGAATTGTACAAGATCAATGGGACCCTAAGAGCCTTCATCAGGAACTCAATGGGGATGTGGCGTACAACACTAGAGGCCAACTCCAAGCCCATAGCACAAGTTACCATCAAGTGCGGGATCTACCAAGGAGATGCTCTGTCCCCACTGCTGTTCTGCATAGGCCTGAACCCCCTCAGTGAGATCATTAACAAGACTGGCTACGGATACCGACTACGGAACGGAGCAGTTGTCAGCCACCTCCTGTACATGGATGACATCAAGCTGTATGCCAAGAGTGAACGAGACATCGATTCACTGATCCACACTACCAGGCTATACAGCAATGACATTGGAATGTCGTTCGGACTGGAGAAGTGTAGTCGGATGGTAACAAAGAGAGGGAAGGTAGTCAGAACTGAGGGGATTGAACTACCAGAAGGCAACATTGCAGACATAGAGGACAGTTACAAGTACTTGGGGATCCCGCAGGCGAATGGGAACCATGAAGAGGCCGCTAGAAAAGCTGCAACCACCAAGTACCTGCAGAGGGTCAGGCAAGTCCTGAGGAGTCAGCTGAATGGTAAGAACAAGATCCGGGCCATCAACACGTACGCCCTGCCCGTGATCAGGTACCCTGCTGGGGTAATAGGCTGGCCAAAGGAGGAGATAGAAGCCACTGACATAAAGACAAGAAAGCTCCTTACCATGCATGGAGGGTTTCACCCCAAGTCCAGCACCCTGAGGCTGTACGCTAAGCGGAAGGAAGGGGGCCGGGGACTGGTGAGTGTCAGCACCACAGTCCAGGATGAGACAACGAACATCCAAGAATACATTGGGAAGATGGCCCCAACTGACCGAGTGCTCAGTGAATACCTCAGGCAGCAGAAACCCAAGAAAGAGGAGGGAGACGAGGAACCATCATGGAAGGACAGGCCCCTGCACGGTATGTACCACCGGCAGATAGAGGAGGTGGCTGATATCCAGAAATCCTACCAGTGGCTGGACAAAGCTGGACTGAAAGACAGCACAGAGGCACTAATCATGGCAGCACAAGAACAAGCTCTGAGCACAAGATCCATAGAGGCTGGGGTCTATCACACCAGGCAAGACCCCAGGTGCAGGCTGTGTAAAGATGCCCCAGAGACAATCCAGCACATAACAGCAGGGTGCAAGATGCTAGCAGGCAAGGCATACATGGAACGCCATAACCAAGTGGCCGGCATAGTGTACAGGAACATCTGTGCCGAGTATAACCTGGAAGTCCCGAGGTCAAAATGGGAGATGCCCCCAAGGGTGGTGGAGAATGACCGAGCTAAGATCCTGTGGGACTTCCAGATACAGACGGACAAAATGGTGGTGGCTAACCAACCGGACATAGTGGTGGTAGACAAACAGAAGAAGACGGCCGTAGTGATCGATGTAGCGGTTCCGAATGACAGCAATATCAGGAAGAAGGAACACGAGAAGCTGGAGAAATACCAAGGGCTCAGAGAAGAGCTCGAGAGGATGTGGAGGGTGAAGGTAACGGTGGTCCCCGTGGTAATCGGAGCACTAGGTGCGGTGACTCCCAAGCTAGGCGAGTGGCTCCAGCAGATCCCGGGAACAACATCGGAGATCTCTGTCCAGAAGAGCGCAGTCCTGGGAACAGCTAAGATACTGCGCAGGACCCTCAAGCTCCCAGGCCTCTGGTAGAGGACCCGAGCTTGAAGGATAAACCGCCCGCAGGGGCGTGCTGGGTGTTTTTATATTATATATATATATATATATATATATATATATATATATATATATATATATATATATATATATATATATATATATATAGGGAACCACCCCCCACCCTCCACCTCATGATGCTTAATCGGCGTAATCAACTTTAATATGATGCAGTGTGAAACAAAATGCACAAAAATCAATTATTTTCAAGAAGAAGAATTAAATAGATTCAACATCTTTCTTCAACAGAACTGCAGACTGCACAGATGGTATCTTCCCAAAGGAAAAAGTACTATAGCTTACTAGGGTATATCAGACTTAACAGTTACTATATACAGTAATGGACTTCTATACATTTTACATCAGATTAAAACTTTGGGTGTAAGATTCAGATAATTATTTATTAAAAGCTAGACATTTTAAATGAGAATAAGAAAGGAAAGTATGTCTTTGTGCCCCCTTTTCCCTGTTCATGCCCTATCGGCCCCCCTGGCTAAACTTTGCTAGATCCGCCCCTGCACAGTTACCAGCCGTCAGCTGTAGAAAAAGATCCTGGTGTAGAAAGTAATATTAAATAAATTCTAACAACAGCTTATCAAGCTTAAACGTGCTGCTGTTGTTCAGCCGCTGGTTTCCTCTTTCTGGAGCGAAGTGGGCCAAAAACAAACAAGAGAGACGGACTCCCAACAGAAAAGCCGATCAGCTGATCATTGATCAGTTTCACGATTGAAGTAGCAGCAGGAGAGCGAGAGAGAGGCAGTCGCTCCATATATACAGCTAAGCGTTTTGCAATTTGGTCTAATTTTAAAAAGTTTACATTTCTTCGGTATTAAACAGCAGAAATGAGGCTTTGCTGTCAGAGGTAAGTTTTGAAAAAAAAAAAATAGAGTGAGAGCAGTGCAGGAAGTGTGATTTTATCGAGTTGGAAGCAAAACAGCAAAGGTAGGAGGGAATTAATGACAATATTTATCAAATGTGAAGCGTAGTTTGGATCTTTTGCTGCTAGTTCAGTAAATTTTGGTTATAGAGTGACGAAACCTGCAGCATCAGAATCTGTGAGCTGTCGGCTTTCAGGCCCGGTGGACGTGCCGTCGGGTGAGAAAGCCGACAACTCAAAGATTCTGATGCCTCAGATCCACGCTTTGCATGGAACCAGTCTCTCATTTGCTGTTTTAGCTGTTTGGTGGTTGTTGAAATGAAAGCTTTAACCTGAGGTTCTGGCATTTCTGGCAAAATACATTTATATTTAAAAATCGATTCAGGATTTAATGAATTGATATCGTGGTATTTAAGCCAAAATCAATTTTAATCGGAAAATCGATAATTGAAACCCAGCCCTAGTCAATACTCATGGTACACCTAACAAAGGGGCCGGTGAGTATAGATATGAAAAATACCCAAGTTTGTATTTTAGCGGTTTCGTTGGATTATACTCGTCTGTAATCGTGACTTTATGAAAATCTGTTTGCATAAATTCCGTTTCACTAACCTTCTCTGTACAACCATGCTGCTCACCACTGTGTATATTAACACTGGTGTCACACATATGTGGATTGCACCTCTGAAACCAATTTTCCTCTGCGTAATAATTTCCCACAATTATTTAATTTAAAAAAAAAAATAGCAGGCTGCAGCTATTGTGGCTTTGCTTTGTCTAGTTATGCGATTATTATTTCCATATATTTCTGATGTCACTACACAAAATATGCAAGGGCAATGATGTTCATTTTTTCTCTAAAAAATAAATAATTGCTTCATAAACTTCATGAAATGGTTCATCATCTAAAATGACACCAACATTAGCATTAATTGCCTCAGAACATAGATGGGCTTTCTGATGATTTATTTCTTCTTCAGCATTTTTTAAAATAATTTAATGTTCAGTCAGATAATGAATTCTGACCCTTTCTCTTGAAGATAAAGGGAAACCATGCTTTTAGAAAATGCAGCTGAAAGACTAATGAGCATGGCAACTGCTCTTAGGCAAATGGTCTCTGGTGCTGTGCCATATGTAAATATGTTTTAAATAAATAGAGTAAGTACTGCTTTACAGTGGGAAGAGCTCCAGAGGAGTCAGCAAGGAGGAACAGATAATGCTTTTCTTTGACAGCTCCGAGAATAAATGGTGGTGGCGGATGGCAGATACACAGAGGTAATGTGAAGCATAATAGTGATAAGAACTGCACTGAAAACAAAATAAGATAAAGACGGGAAAAAGGAAGGATGGTGATGTAAGATCCATAAAGGATACAGAGGAAAAAAAACACATGTAACTCAAAACAATTACCAGAGCAAAGTAAAGGACACACACCGTATGGACCAGAATAGGCAGTAATCTGATCCCAGGTCAGATAACATCTTTAACAGCAATACTGGACTGGCTTCCTGCTCAAACTCTGTGTAAACTTTGCAACATTTCTGAACTGATAACAGTTTCTATGCAGTTTTATTGAATGCTACATTACGGTACTTTGTGAGTTGCTCAGGACATAAAAACAATGTTTCTATGCGGTTCATCTGTGGCCATTGTAGAAGGCACCTTTACATTACTCTAACAGGACGAGCATGTTAGTCAGAAGCACAGCATGATTGTAATAACACAGTGACTCATTTCCCCTTATTTTATAGAAAGTTTTCTTTTTCTTTCTTCTCCCACGGTCACAAGGTAAAAGGACATTTGATCGAGCGAGAGGAGAGAGTGACGGAGCTACGTGCGAAATGAAAGTCTGAACCAATTCAACTGGTCTGATGAGTCATCAGACTCAAAGCTCTGTCTAGGTTTTCCATTACTTGATATATTCAACATAGAAAGTTCATCAGTGTTATGGATACGACCATTTGATTCATTTGCCTTTAAAACAAAATCTGTTCTTTTGCACACCAAAATGTAGTAAATCGGGTAAATCCATTAAAGTGGTGTAAAGACCTTGCCAAGCTTTTAGTACTTTTAACATTTTTACAAAAATGGACAGATGAAATATTTCCCACCACTGATCACTGGGAAATATCTTGGTTGAGCCTGGTCTGGCGATGTTAGCCGTCTGGCAATGGCTGTAATTTATTCAAACAGCGGTGTGAGCAGCTACCAGTAGGGATGATTACTGGTATCCGGTGCAATTATGGCACCGGTTCTGACATAAACGGTAGTAACCAGACCGAAAAGCAGCGCACATTTCGGTGCTTTATTTAGGTGCTTTTTTTTTTTTTCCTGAGATGTCATTAACTTTGGATTCTAGCCAATCATTTTACCTTTCCAAGCATAGTAGGCGGGCCCAGGTACGTACGTTCTTTTAGAGCAGAGCTACAGATTAAAAATGCCCAAGGCGAAGCGGTCAAAGTCTGGCTGTACTTCACAACAAAAGATGTAAATTCAGCAGCCTGCAACAAGTGCTTTAAGGTGATACTGTGATACTGTCAAAGGAGGTAACTCCTCAAATCTGATGAAACACCTGGCGACGCATAGCGTCTTTTTAAAAGCCGAGAAATGCGCCGTATTTGATAGCTTGCTGCGAGACCTCAGCCCGAGCACATCTACTGCGGGTGTGGTGCCTGTTATCAGACCCTGAGTTAGCAACATCCCCCAAAAACCCGAAGAGGAGAGTCCTGGCCCCTAGCCCTGCCAGTGTAGCAGAAATGATGACGGATGATGATGCAGCAGCAGCCGTTCTTCTCTGCGTGAGTAGCTTAATGTTGTTCGTGTGTAAATTATGTTGAGTAGGCTAACCACGTTATTAAATTAATGCATGTAAGGTGAACTAGCAAACACCATCGTAGTTTCATGCGGCTGTCTTCTTGTTTGATAAAGTGAAACCATATATGCCCTATAGCTGCAGAAAAGGCTAACATTGTTATCTTTTTTACAAAAAACCCCCCAGCTAAACATGAGAGGTTTTAGGACAAAGTTTGTGTTTTCCATTGTTTAACCACCGGTTCGAGCACCGTTTAAGCACCGGCACCATTTCAAAAGTACCAGTTTGGTGCCGGTATCGGATAAAACCCAAACGATACCCATCCCTAGCTACCAGATGCCAAATACTGAAGTTTATCAAAAAATAGCTGCTTGGTTTACCAAATGTAGATCTATTATTGTGGTATTTTTCAGGCTCAAAACTCCTAAACAATGGCGATCAAGTCAAACTAGTGTCTTTTCAAATAACTGGGCGCTCATCAACCAGGCGGTATGTGTGAACAATCGCCAGTTGACTCATATGGTTGATGAGTGCCTGACTGTCTAAAGAAGATTTTATTGATTGAGACATCACACCATTATTAAAAATAAAGAAAGAAAATTGTGGGAGTACAGCAGAGTGAGGACTGAGATGCTCAGACTACCAAACAGCTTTACAAAGTAATACAAATGTAGCATCATCAACTCCATAAAAAAAAACAACTGAAGAAGCTTCTCGGATGAGAGGTGAGACATCTTCACAAAACTCAAAGAAGTCCAGTCGCTTTCTTTCCAAGCTCCTTAGAACGACAACAACAATTACACCCATTTTGCCATGAGTCTGGTGACCCAGTGTTTGTGTCTTTGGTTTAAGTGATATTCTTTGAATTATTGTTTTCTCTTTGTACTATATTTAAAGTTCCTGGTTTCTGGGTTTCTGTTTCAGTGCCTCCCCCTGTGTTCCTGGTGTCATGTCTCTAGTGCAGCTTTAGTCCTGTATTTTTTGCTCTCCTTATTTGTCTCAGTGTACTGTATGCTTAGTCTTAGTTCTCCGTCACTACGTCTTCCCTGTGTTCCACATCTAGTTACTTTTGTCTCTGCGCTTCATGTTTCCTCTGTTCCAGAGTCGGTCATGTTTCCACGTCTCAGTGTCTAATCTGTATCTTTATGAATGTTTTCATCCTTCCCGTTTTATTTTGATAGTTCCTCATCCTGTGTGCAGTGTATCTAATTTTGCTTCCTTGTTAAGGTTGATTTGTCCCAGCTGTGTTTCCACCCGTTTCCCCATCCTCTCGTTGTCCCGGTTGTGTATTTAAGCCCTGTGTTTTTCTCTGTCTTTTGTCACATTGTTAACCATCATTTACCCTCCATGCTGTGTGTTCCTCCATGCTCCTAGTAATTTCCTAGTGTCCTGTTCCTGGTTTGTTTTCGAGTTTGGGTTTCTAGTTTCCAGTTGTATTCGTCGTTTGAGTTTTCCCAGCAAATAGAAGCCAAAACATACCAAAATGTCCCAAAATACTAAATAAGCTTGAAATAAGCTCATAATTAAGCATCATTGTAATAGAGTTGTTTCAAATATACACTGTGCCTCAGGAGGTAGAGAGCAGGTCATCGACTTATCGGAACATCAGTGGTTTGATCCCTGGCTGCTCCAGTCTGACTGTCCAGTATCATTGGACTCGTGTGAATGTTGATAGAAACCAGTCAAGCCTTTTGCCTTCAGAATTTCCTTCAAAGATTCAACAAGGTGCTGGAAACATTCCTAAGAGAGTAGAGTTGCTAATCCTCCTCATCAAAAGAAGCCAGCTCAGGTTGTCGCCTCCTGGGTAAGGCTATTGGGAGGAGGTCCCAAGGTGGACCCAGAATACGCTGGAGAGATTACACTTATCGGCTGGCCTGGGAAAGACTTGATGTTTCCTCAGATAAGCTGGAGAAGGTTGCTGACGAGAGGGAGGTCTGAGCTTCCCTGCCTAGGCTGCTGCCCCCGCAACCCATCTTCAGGTAAGTGGAAGGATGATTTTAACTTTTATTGAAGTAGTTGTCATGAATTTTTGAACAGCTTGCATTTTTTCATGCACACCCCAATGGGTCGCACTATTCCATCGCAGTTTATTAGTTCTTCAGATGTCAATTTTTCATATTTTAATAATTCGTGAACATCTTCTGTAGTAACACGTTTTCATATTATATTTAACACTGGTTTATTCGTATAACATTAAACAGACAACACTGTATTACATGCAATGCTGATAATGCCTGACGCGAGGTGACAGGAACTTGGCTTATGAGGTTTTTATTTTAACTCAAACAGAACACAAACCAAGACAAACTGAACATATTTACAATCTGGGCAATCAGAGAAAGTACCCAAGTACTGGCAGGGAGAAAATAATGGAACAAATAAAGGATTCTATGAAACTCAGTGGATGCAGAAATAGAAAAAGATGGAAAAGGCACTTTGCCATTATATTTTTTTTTTATATATTTCATAAAGCCAGACCACAATTCCTGGAACTTTCCTTGGCAGTTTTATTCCTTGCCACCAGTTACTAAAACAAGCCAGAGTCTGTCCTCAACTTCAGCCATTCTGCAAATTCTGGTTTGGTCGGCTCACCCGGTGGCAGTTATGAAGCCCACCGATGCTAGACCATATTGTCACTTGGACATACGCTGGGTAAAACAGTCCAATCTCTTAATAGGCACAGCTGAGGAGGTTCTAGTAGAGGCCCATGGAGCCACTCATCAATGCATTGGATTATTTGTTCCCAAAAAACCCAAAAGACCACAATAAAGGAAGAACAGTACCAATAGTTGATGGACATTTCCAACACGAGTTGTTAGATCCGAAGCCCATTTTATGAAGTTTAACTGGCATATAATAATACATATGCACAATTTTATAATGAGTGAATTTGTCCGTCGTATCTTTGATTGACCACCCAACATTCACAACAATGCTATTCAGTTTTTGCAATTCTGTATTTCCATCCAAATCTTTTCGTTCGCCATCATTTCATAAACTCCTGATGCCGATTGAGCGGTCTGAAGCAACAAATAGATGCATTTATTGAGACTTTGGATGTCTCAAAACTACTTTAAGTCTGTATACATGTGCTTTCATCTTGTTAACATACCATTCTGACCCTTCCGTCTGAATGTCTCAGCAGAATTCGAGACTCCTCAAATCAGACGTTATTCCAATCTAGAGTTTTATGCATTCAGAAAGGTTTTTCTGCAGACTTTGGTTGTGTAACACACTGTTACTTGAGTTTCTATTGCCTTCCAAAAAGCTTGAAGCAGTCTGGCCATTGTCCTCTGACCTCTGACATCCACAAGACATTTACTCCCGAAGGACGGTCCCTCACTGAATATGTATTTTTTTCCAGCCTGTTTCTGCAGACCCTACAGATGGTTGTGGTAGAGAATCCCAGCAGATCAGCAGTTTCTGAAATACACAAGCCAGCCTGTCTGGCACCTCTCTTCCCCATTCTAAAACTTAGTTTGAACTTTAGCAGGTTGTATTGACCATGTCTACATGCCAAAATGTACTAAGCTGCTGCTTTGTGTTTTCAACAGTTCGTCCTAAACTTCTGGGCGTTTCTCTAGTTCTAAAAACACATCTGAATTTTAAAGATTCACAATGGAAACTGACAATTATACTGATTTTTAGATTAAAGCCTGAGAGACTACACTTTTACTTGTTCCTTCCACATGTGCTACCTGCTGTCTTTATACAACCTGATGCAATAAGTGTGTATGTGAGGGATGTGTAACTGTGCGTGATCAGGATGGGTCCAGTGCAGAAGTCCATTAGCCCATTAGCAACACAACCCCAGTGGCCTCGTTGTTTCCCTGGGACCACTTAGTATGGAGACAGTGACAAGTTCATTACTCTCGCATAGATACACATCATACAAATGAGAACACTTCTATTCACCTCTCTAGGCACACACACACAAAAATACAGTCCCAGAAGCAAGGTCACAAAGCCTCAGCTGTTAGTAAGATAACCACAGACGCACATTTATATGCAGCCCTGTCACGCCCACCTTTATATCAAATACTACAACAAACATGTGCCGCAGCACTTTGAGACGGCCCACAGAAAAACAACAACATCAGTTATTTGTTCAAACAGCAACCTTACACAACCCTTCTGCTGTTGTATGATTTATGACTCTCCTTTACAAAAAGAAATCTAAGGTTAATGTCACCTATGTTTATAATAATGGGGAGCATGATGTCTTTGTACCACAGCAAAAAGTCCTTGGACCATTCACAGTACACAGCAATGGTTTCCTTCAATGATGACAATGATTTTTCTCCAACTTTAATTCAACAGTCTTAGAAGATGCTTGGGTATGACTCATAGAGAGATATGCTAGAGACATACTGCTGAAAATAACTGTTGAATGAAATGAATTAATGAGTTGCACCAGCAAATGCATGGTTAAGATTATGGAACTGCCTGATAAACATTTCAACTTTGTTTTAAACATTTTAAAACATTTATCATCCAAACCATCCACCAGCTCGCCTCCTACCTGGCTCTTAATGTCAACTCATTTCATTCTTCGTCCTCCTAATTATTATTTTGACCATAAACAAATATTTCAGAGAACTTGCTGCCAACCGCTAGTGGTCGAAACACAATGTAACCATAAAACAAAATGTCATGACCCTGGGTCTTTTGACCCAGCGTTTTAAGTTTGAGTTTATTTTGTTCATTAGGTTATCTAAGTTCATTTGGTTATTAGACTCCTTGTGTTTTCTTCTCCTGTATTTAAGCTTCCCCTCACCCTTCGTGTTTCATGCTGCGTGTCTTATGTTATCAAGTTTGTATTATCATGCCTAAGTGTTTCTAGTTCTTATTATTTCCCCCTCGTGTTTCCAACCATGTTAAATCTCCCCTGCTCTTCATGCGTTTCATGTCTGTGTCTTACATTGTCAAGTTCTGGTTGTCGTGTCTAAGTCTGCATGTTTCCTGTTTTATTTTGAAAAGGGGTCTTGTGTTCTGTGCTCATGCAGTTAGTTTTACTCTTGCCTGTGCATCATTATGTTTATCCTAGTCAGCTGTTTCCTCATGTGTCTCCACTTCCCCTAATCACCTCCTGTGTATTTAAGTCCTCTGTTTTCAGTGTGTGATTGTCAGGTCGTCTGTTGTCCATGCCATGCTTCCAAGTTTCTTGTCTTGTCTTGTCCCATCCATCTATGATGGGTTATCAGAGTCTAACAACCAAATAGCTCGAGTGAATTCCATATCTCAATAAATCATGTTCTGTTCTTCCAAATGATCTCTCCTTAATCAATATGACTCTCTGTCTAAGGCTACAGATGAGATCCTCGTGTGTTTTATGGTAGTGGCTATACTGGACTGTCAAAGCTACCGGTAGTGACCAAACAATTCGCCCAGTGTGTCAGGGCTCAGAGATAAAGCGAAGAACTCAGTCACTCAGGAATGAGTCACTGCCTGTGCTACTGTAGCCACAAGACAAATGCATGAAAGGACAAATGGATAAAAGCATGGTTGAGCTGTGGATTTTCTTCAAATACTATCAAATTGGCAAGGAATTTTGTTCCATAACTGTCCCCTGCTGCTGGATTTGTACCTCTAGACAAAATAAGAGCAGTTTTTTTGTTTTTAAATGAAGAAGTAGAAAAAAGACGACTATGCTGAGCATCATTCATTGCATTTCACACATACCTTGTTTTCATAGTTTTAATTAAATGTAATCCATGTCATGTTTTCCAACTATGGTAAAGTTTTAGTTTCACTTTAACGGGAAGAAGCTTTTTCTTCCTTGAAAGACTTTTTACCAATTAGTGCCACCAGGGCACTGCCCTTGAAGAAACCTCCGCTTTCTTTTACAGTTAAATGGACAACAAAACACTCATGATTCACTCATAACTGAGTGTTATTTATGGATTTTCCAACACTGTAAGCACAATGCGTAACAGGGCATCCTTGGCATCTTTCCCATTTGTCATTCGCCTCCACTGACACTCAAATCCCTCCGTGCTCAAGTCAACAAAACAAAAGAGGAGAAAACAAAGGAAGAGATGAACTGAGAAAACATACTCCCATTGGTTAGAAGGGCGGACGTACGGAGAGTGGGAAAGGGAAGAGAGGCAAGGATGTAGATCAGGAATAGCAGGGGAAAGGTCTAACAGAGACTAACGTAAGTGAGAGGATAACATCGGGAATGGCAGGAACAGCTCAGAGAAGGAAGGGTGAGTCAGACAGAGAGAAAGGAAAGAGAGACAACTACAGAGAGTAAATAGAAGAGCATCTGAAAGAAACTGATTAGTATTCTCTAAAACACAGCTGACCAAAGCTTCCAGCAATATGCTCGTGCTTTTTGCATAAACACAAGGAGAAACACAGACCTGTGCATGCAAGCAAACAGCAAATGTTTGCAGCTGCAGATTTATACACAAGCCTGAAAGTCTGTGGCATTTATTTGTTCTTCAGACTTGCAACCTTGCATGGTTCAGCAGATTCAAAAAGACATGAAATATACAATTACTTTGAATATAAAAAATGCATTGCGTGTTTAACGGAACAACACAGACATAATTTTGTCTCTCAATAAAAGGCCGTTCTAGGTCTAATAACACCATTCGCTTCAATTTATATGCTGCTGAAAGTGATGAAATATTCCACTGAGGTTGACAGAGGGACCGGATATTAATAAAACTGTTTGGTGAATTATTATCCCTGCTTTCCTTTCTTTTATCTTCATCTTTTCTTTATCGCTGTGAAATAGCCTGATCCCTGCGTCTCAGACGAGAGATAAAATAAATTGCCTACTTTCCCTCGCCACAGAAAAATGCGTGACGTCTGATAAATTTAGCTTGTCGGAGGGTGAACACGAAAAAAACAAAACATCCTGGGTGTAATTTGCCGAAGGCCATTTTTTAAAGTGATTTCAGCTTATTTTTTTCAATATGTGTTGATGGACAATTTAACGGAGAAACAGAAGACGAGGAGATGTAACAAAGCACAAGAAATCCACTGCAATCCGCCTGGAAACCATCCTCACCGACCGTTTATGAGGAAACATCCTCCGTATACTCACCACCCTCTCGAAAAGCAGCGATTTGTGGTTCGCATTACACAGACAAAAATCAGACAAAGATCTACGAGCTCATTCAAAACTATCCTGTGTGGTTATAATTAAATATCACTCTCAATCAGTGCACTTAAATACAACCAAACTAACACAAAGACATGCAGCGACCCACAAAGTGCGAGGCTAAAACAGTGCCACGTGAACGACTGGAGGGCAAAGTGCACGAGGTCACAGCGCACATAATCCGAAGGCGCCGCAGGAGAAGACTCATTGTTGCTGTGGTAACAAGCATTACTGCCCCTGACCACACACACAAAAGAGAAAGTAAGAAGCGGGTGGAGGGAGAGTAGCGTACGCTAAGACTGATACAGACACGGCTGCTGAGAGCAGGCCAAAGCACTGAGGGCTGGAAGAAGAGACGGAGAGAAAGCATTGAACTGTTGCCGACAAATAAATTCAATCCTCCGCTTACAAGCTCTGTGATTGGAGAATGAACAGCTGTTCGGTTTGACCCGCGCACCGTGTAAATGCAAGCCTGCCAGCCAGAACGGGAGAGCGTGAGAGTTCTCCACAATGACAGAAGAAGAGATGGAGGCAGAAAAAAAACGTGAAATGGTGACAAGTGAGAGAGGCAGCAAGAGAGGTTAAAGGTCAGAAAAAGGGAAATGGAAGAAAGGTGATAAAAAGAGTGACCAAAAAAGACAAACACCACATGATCAATTGTTGCATTTCAGCATCTTTCCATATGAGTTTTGTCTGGTCTGTCGCAGCCCCTCACCACACTAACAATGTTTGTCACTGCTCTCTAAAATGCTCACGCATATGATTAATGAATGAGACACGAGTCATTCATGTTTTCTGGTTTTCCACAGCTGTGATTAAGGTTTGGTCAAATGTTAAAGGATGTCAAGCACTGTTGGGAGCACGCTGTGCAACAAGCGGTGCTCTAACCCTAACAGTATAGAAATGTTCATCAGAATCCTAACACAGCATCATTAATGAGAATAAAACGATCTTTTCACCATTGTAAGACAAAATCCTCCTTTTCTTTTTCTACCAGTAAACACAGAAATAGAGTTGTTAAAAATCTACACCCTGGAAGGACTTTTACAAAAGTTCAGTTTTCAGTTTATATGGGAACGAAAATCATAGAAAAAAAGATTTTCTATGTTTTTTATACCTAAACACTAATGTGCCTGTGGACAGGGCCTCAGAATCACTCACAATAAGCAGCAGCTCAGCGGTCCCCAACCCGCGGGCCATGGACCGGTACCAGTCCATGAGTCGTTTGGTACCGCGAGAGTTGAGGCTCGGGTGGTTTTCAGGATTTTTATCGTTAACTCAGTTTCCCCGGGTCTTTTCCCACGTTGTCGTTGTGTGTCTTATTTTGAAAGAAATATTTACCCGTTACCATAGCGACCAGAGAGCATTAAGGGGCAGAGGAGGATGTTGCTGGCGCATTTCAGAAGTACGCTGCTAATAAAGTTACACAATTACACAGTGAATTTGCATTTATTATTATGTTTACAAAATAGCACCGTTTTTGTCTTCGTCATATCATTTTATTTTGTTGAATTTACCCGCGACACCTTAAAGCCCGGCCTGTGAAAATGTTGTCTGACATTAAACCGGTCCGTGGTGCAAAAAATGGTTGGGGACCGCTGGATTGGATTATTAGATGACTACTTATTGGCCTAAACACTGCCACACACCAAGAGAGTCCTGGGTTTGAACCCAGGCAGGGCCCCTCTATGTGTGGTGTGCATGTTCTTTAGTTTACCACAAAGTCTACTATGGAAAAGACATACTAGTCCTCTAATAACATTAATGAAAACTTTCAGATGCAGCACGCTTTAAGGAAAACTTTAAATCCAAACTAAAAAATGAAGGACAAGATGAGAAAGTTCAAAGGTTAAATTATAGCTGTATCCCCTAATGGAAATATTACAGTGTGGAAACTTGATGAGAGAGATGCTTGCCCAGGCACACTTTCTTGTAAGCCCTAGGAAACAGACTCTAATTGAAGGTCAGCTAAATACTCAGAGCTCCGTTAACTGTGTGTGCACTTATGTGCGCATAAATATGCAGAGTCACACACAAATGGCAGTGTGCATTCAAGTGCACTCACACAGACAAGCACTAAACTAATCCACAGACAAACAGAGAGATGGAGAGACAGACCTGATCAGGTCACAACTGGTTAGCTGTGATCTGCATGGGAATGAGGTCATTAGGTCTGTGGGACTTACAGATATTATTTAATTTGTCCAGCCTTCAGCACAGCAGAGTCTAATCTCTCTCTCTCTCTCACTCACACACACACACACACACACACACACACACACACACACACACACACAAACATCTCCCTGCACAAACTATCACCTCGCATCCAACCTCACTGTACTTAAAAACATACAACAATCTTCTCCACTGCAGTCTCCAGCTTCATGACCCAAACACTCACTGGCATAGCTACTCTCACTTACACCAATCCAGTAAAATCCCAGCTAAGCATCACCAGCTAAACCAAATCCCTTTGGCTAGAGGTAAAATCCAGTGGAGTGTCCCACCTAAACACACATTACTTTATTGATTCACAAACGCCTTACAGCCTGGGCTTACGGAGAGCTTTCCAGAACATCGTCTACTTTAGTGGTTCTCAAACTTTTCACAATGAGCACCACCTCATAAAATATATGGCTCTTAAAGTACCACCTTTATGACCTACATTAAAGTACAATAGTATATTTATTTTAATTGTCATAAACATGATGTGATAATAATAACAACTGTACTGCATTAAAACATTCACAGCAGGTGGGATCGCCAGTCTTTAAGTGATGACGTATGAACCCTGCTTCCGGGGCCAGTCTACTTTGTGTTTATTAAGGCTGTTGTGTTTTCAACATGTTTTAATGCTTTGTATCTTCTTCTATTTAATCTGAACAAGCCTCTACAAACAGTCAGTGATCACTGTCGGCCTCTCTCGGTTTTTATTACCACTGTTCATTTTAAAGCTCAGTTTTTAAAACCCTGCATGTAACTACAGCCCCAGCCCATGCAGCAGTATATTAATGACTAACCTTGTATTGTGGTACAGTTGTTCTCCTGACTGAAGTTTGGTCCGTTTACAGCATCCTGCCAGCCTCACATTAACTTTTATCGAGTGGAAAAAAGTTAGCGTTCATCCTCCAGCTTCACTGTGTTTATGCTAACATAGCTGTGTAGCTAGCCACTACGTAGCACATCATTATATAGCAGCTAGCCCAAGTTCAGTAACCCTACAAACGTCACTGCTGTTTAGTTGTCTGTCTTAATTTATGTAGGAAGTGATAGCAGAGCTGTACGTTTGAACTTTTCAGAAATCCCTCAATCAGAACATGGAGTATTATTTATTCTTAACATTTTTTGAGAGATTTCCCGCGTACCACTAGAGGGAGCCCGCGTGCCACAGTTTGAAAATGACTGGTCTACATGTTGTTTCGGTGTACTGTCACCAGGGGGCAGTGTCAGAAATAAATGGAACAATCCGGTTGTTCAGTCTGACGTCACTAGCCGTGTCTGGGCCTAAACTCCGCTGCAGGTCCATATATCAAACGATCACTATGGCATTACTGAGAGTTGAAAAACTGTCTAAAGTCTTTCATCTTTAATAAAATGATCAGCGTTCTGCTCTACCAGGTGTAACAATTGAGTTTAACATCCAGGCATCCATGAAAACGGAATTTATGACATTTAACGGAGTTAGAAGTTAGCAGGGAGTTAGCTCGCTAGCTTCTATCTAAATACAATATAACATGTCCTGACTGCCGGGTTTTGGAAACAAATTAAAACGTACAGCTCTGCTATCACTTCCAGCATAAATGAAGACTGAAAACTAAACAGCAGTGACGTTTGTAGGGTTACTGAAGTTTGGCTAGCTGGTATATAATGATGTGCTACGTGACCGCTAGCGACACAGCTATGTTATCATAATATAAACAAGCTAACTTTTTTTCCACTCGATAAAAGTTAACGTGAGTGTTCTCGGTGGTCAGGAACAAATGTAATCGCATGGCAGGATGCTGTAAAAGGACCAAACTTCAGCCAGGAGAACAACTGAGATAATCCATCCACAATACGAGGTTAGTCATTCATATACTGCTGCATGGGCTGGGCTGTAGTTACATCCTAAGGTTTTAAAAACTGAGCTTAAATAAATGATTAGCGGTAATAAAGGGAGGTCAACAGTGATCACTGACTGTTTTAGGAGCTTTTTGAGATCAAATAGAAGAAAATACATAACATTAAACATGTTAACAACACAAAAGCCATATTAAACGCAGACTACTTTAGACCCGGAAGTAGGATTCGTCGCGTCATCACTGAACAACCGGATAACGTGTATGACATGAGTCATCGTTGTGGTTCTCTCTGCTCTGTTTAACTCATTTCCTTTCATTTGAACTTTTTAAACAGTCGCCCTTCATCTTACACACAGCACCATCTTCTACTGTCCGTTTGTTTTTTGTTGGTCACTGGTTGCAAATCTAAAATTGCCCCGTTTAGCAAAAGAGCTACTAAAATGAACAAAAACGTGGTTACATGAATTCTGCTTCACGCAGCACCCTCTAACCAAATATGAGCGTTTTC
Source organism: Aulonocara stuartgranti (assembly GCF_965226115.1). Classification (NCBI taxonomy): domain Eukaryota; kingdom Metazoa; phylum Chordata; class Actinopteri; order Cichliformes; family Cichlidae; genus Aulonocara; species Aulonocara stuartgranti. The sequence goes on from NC_138953.1 coordinate 38,899,179, forward strand.
ACTTGTAAGAACACGGCTGATGATACACGACAACTTCAGACCTGAACTGATTCTGGTGACATTTTTTGGACTTTTTGCCTAGAAACATATGAAGAGTGATATTTGAAGATTAATACCAGTCTCATGTCAGGGCATCAACTTTAAAGTTACAGGTAAGAGGTGATTAGCATAGCTTAGCATAAAAACTAAAACCAGGAGGTAACTGCTCTGAGCTCTCTCACAACATTTATATAATTTCTATATTTCAGCTTACCCATTACCCAAGCAGTACTTTACCATAGGGTTGCCAACTCCCTGAAAAAATAAATAAGGGACACCTCGTGGCCAGGGCCGGGCAACCCAGTTGTCTTCACCCTTCCCAGTGTGGTAGCTCTTTTTTGTGTGTGTGAAATTATTTTTTAACCATTTGACTTGAATTTGATTTAAGCAGATGCATATTCTTTGTGATATGACCATATGGGAAACAAATGATCATTTAGCCATTTATTTTTAGCTCAAAATGACAACATTAACACAGTAAAACAGGTCTCTTTCTTAAACAGAAGCCTGTCATGCTTAACTTTTGAGAATATAAGTAAATCTTTCTTTAAAAGAACTCTGTCCTGCTTAACTTAAAATTATATAAATTAATAGAAAGCAATAGAACGAAAAATATTCTTGTAACTATGCACATTTAGTACATTTGGCTTCAGCTGAGGTATTATTTCAGCTTTTCTAATGCTAATCAGCTGCTCCTGTTTGTAAACCCACTTGTTCCCATGATTACGCATCATAACTCATCATCATTATTCATCTATGTATTACTTTTATGTATTAGTGATCTATTTGTTGTAATCATCTATCCTTGCAGTTGTTTATTACACAAAATAAATTATATTATCACACTTCTGGCCACATAGCGCTGATATTCACTGCACATGCCCATTTTAACCTTAACCAGAGGGTTTAAAAAACAAACCAGTGTTTACATACCATATCTGCTTCTGCCGTGGCCTGGTGGACAAGAAATTGGTTAAGGGTTCCCAGAGCTTTCACACCCCTCATGTTCTTCATGTGCCCACCATTAGAAGCATGCCTATGGAAAAAGTGCAGTGCGCTTTATAGGTGTTATGGTGACCTTTTCCAGCCAGGTGTTTCCCTTTTCCCATTCCTCCCTGTACTTTTGCAGCCTTTTTTTTCCTTTCTCTGAGCGAACAAACATTGCTGCTCTAATGCTGGGCTCACACTGTGCGATTTTTGGCCCATTTTGAGACGATTTTTGAGTCGTGCGACCGATTTGGTGATCGGCCCGATTTTGGCCTTCATCGTGCATCGTGTAGTATACGTGGGGTAACGAGAAGCGATTAACACCTTGAGCAGCTCCCGATCATCAATCGCTCGTGAGCCGCTCACACTGCTCACGCGCAAACACGTAAACGTCGGTGAAAAAGACGGCGCAGCGCGGCTGTGCAGCGTGTGATCTGGACACAAGCGATGGAGGCACAACTTGTAGAACTTTGGAAAGCTCATCCGAGCCTTTTCGATGTGGCATCACAAAATTATCACGACCACAACAAACGTGAAAATAGTTGGATTTACATTGCTGCTCATTCACAGCTGCCTGATCATGTTTTTCATTAGCAATTTAGCAAAGTTGATGGTGGTGGTGTGTCTGTGTGAGTGAAAGACAGAGAGAGGGAGCGACAGATTTTCTGTTATAACCTTCATGTTATGGAGGCACAGTGTGAGCACTCAGGTCGCATCAGAGCATCGGGCCGTATAGTGTGACCCTGCATCGTGACCTACCAACTTCTAACCCCTGCGAGTCAATTGTGCAGTTTGAGCAGGAGCTGAATAACGCGACTGAAAAAATCGCACAGTGTCTGCCCAGCTTTAGGTGTACTGTCGTCCGAGACTTGCACCGCAGTGTCGGCGTTTGTTTCCCTGTTGGCCATGCTTCTTGTTGTGGTCATCTGTTGTCTTCCGGTATTTTCTCCGCAAGCGACCTTTCCTCGACCAATGAGACGAGCGGTAATCTGAATTGTCATACTCGAATTGTCATAAGTGTGCTGTCAGCTCATTGGTCACAAAGCAGGAGAGGGGCTGGGAATTATGTTTTCCAACAAAGCGTTAATTCCATTAAAAGTTATAGACTACTTTTGATTCTCACTGTATTACGGGACAAAGTGCGTCCCTTATTAGCTCAATACGGGACGTGTGCTTTTGTTTCTAAATACGGGACGATTCCGTTTTTTAAGGGACGGTTGGCAACCCTACTTTACCATAAGACACATATGTGGTGATACTGAACAAGGATATATGGTTTCTGTTGAGGTTTTGTGGACGCATGACCATCAACCATGTGATATGAACCTGTTTGCCGTTTTGGACGTGTGACAATCAATGGCAGGAGTCTCAAACTCGTGGCCCGGGGGCCCACGTCACCCCTACATGCTTTTTGTGACATTTTTGTTTGGTGGTGGTGTGCCGTGTGATTTTTCTAATGTGAAATATGTGCCGTGGCTCCAAAAACACCGAACTAGACTATCTGGTAACCATCAGAAAATAATGGCAAAATTACTTCTAAAGTCCCAGTCACTAACCAACAGACTGGTCAGTGAACCTGTGGTAACCACCTCATGCTCGGGAAAAACATGAATTCCCTAACCGGTCGGCAAAAACCTCCTGAAATCTTTGGTCACCGGCTGCGATTGACGTTCGTGCCTATGACGACTTGTTGCTTTACTGTGGCTGCATATGCAGCATCCCAATGATGCTAATCTAAGAATAAAAGATGGACACTTCAGTTTTAATTTCAGTGGACAATTATTACAGACTGCCCAGTTTTCATCAGCCTAGAAAAAAAAAAAGCCGACAGCTGTTTCATTTGTTCTTCATTTTCACATTTGTCTTCCATTTCAGTAATACGTCTCCCAATAATATTATTAAATATTTATACACCCAGAATCCATTTCCCTCCTCCCCACGCTGTGTTCCTGAATGTAATTCACTGGAAGTCTAACAAGAACTCAAATGTATTTCGATAAAGCAGTAAAGCACACAATTTTCAAACTGACACAGAGAGCAAAAGATAAAGACTCAGAGAGTCTGAGTAATGCACACCCACACCTTCAGCTATGAAATGTTTCAGCAAAAAAACACCCACAGCCACAAAATGAATCTGCCTATCTGTACAGTACGAGTGTACTGTGTAATTGCTTAGGTGCTAAACGTGCTCCGTCCCAGGACTGTGTCTTACAAGTAAACTCAACTGATTTTCAAATGCAAATGGACTGTGGTGGAATGGAGAAAGGGAGAGCTTTAAAGCTCCATATTTGCATCCCATGTATCAGGTTGGTTTTTTTTCCCCATATTTAACGATGACCTGGATTTTTCTTTCAACTTCAAAAACTGGTTTAATTTTATAACATCACTATATCATAGTTGCATTTCCAGATATTTTCCCAGAGCAAGTTTAGGGGTCTCCATCCATATATTTCAGTCAGGGGAAGAGTTTATTAGCAACAGCTGTATTTGCAGAATGTGAGTGAGTCTGTGAGTTATTAGTTTTACATGCCTGTGAGCCTGAACAAACTCAGAGTTGGAAGTTGAAGAAAAGATGAGCGCACAACGGGAGCTACGGAGCTAACAAAGGAGAGACAGGAGAGAGACGGCAAAGCAGAGAGGAGCTGCCAAAACACAGGGAAGCGTGCACAGAGTGGGGCATTAAAAGCATTAAGAACAAAGATTATAACTACATGGAAACTCTGGTACATAACATGTGCAGATTTGTTCATTCGCCATCTCGACTGTTCATGAGCCTCACTCTTCAATAAAGCTGTTGTGGACTCTGGTATTTTCTCTGTCTGTTAATCAGTCTCTTTTTCTTTCTCTAAATTGAAATCTGATTCGTGACTTTGTCACAAATACCAATAACCACAGTAATACCTGTCTTTTGTTAGGTCTCTACCCCAAACAGCAATTATAGCTCATTCTTCACAAGGTAAGTGAACCCTGCAGTGACACAAGCTGTCATAAGCTGCTTGATAAATGCCTGGCGTGCATGTTATATGCAAACTATCGCGCACCTTTTGAGATATTTTGAGGACATGCCGACTTACATTGTTGGGAGAGACTGTGAGGACACTCCTGCTCTTCCTCATCTTTCCGTAAGTATCTCTCGTGCTGTCCAAACACAGCAGCTTCACGTGCAAACCTGGAAAAGACAAATAGAGAGAATTATCATTTCGTCTTTTCTGGAAACATCCAGTTATAATAATCTATATTTTATTAGGAGTAACTCAGAGATCATGGTTTTTTTAAAGAAAAAACACGTTTTTACTGCTTGTGCCTGTCACCTGTACACAAACACACATGCACCAACAATGAGTTTAGGATTCAGGCTCATCTTTGTTTGAGAAAAATAAAGCAAAGCAGTCGAAACAGCCTAGCCTCAATATTGCTCCTATGAGTGTCATGCATCAGCGCAGTAGCACCAGCATGCAATAATGTGCAAAATTTTCTTCCCATAAAAAACAGACCAAGAGAGGAGCTGGCTGGCAACTGTGGCGACGCGATGGCTCTAATGATGCATTGATTTTTGTTTATCTGCATTTCCTACGATCTCCCCAGTCCTCCAATAAAATCTGACTCATGTAGAAAACAAATAAAACCAATTTTCAAATTTCATTGAAATTGGAATTTGGTGTTGAAAGAGGATGAAATGAACAAGATTATTAGTTCTTACAAGAGACAAGATACAGATCGCGTCTAACAAATTTATTAGACCACCACAGAGGTTTAAGGTTTATGCCACAGCTTCTCTAATTTAACAATATTGATAATTACCTAAACCACTTTTTATGTTTCTTTAATCGTTAATCCACCAGCATGAGCAAGCTCTTTAATCATGGGGTGGCTGTAGCTCAGGTGGCAGAGCAGGTCAGCCACTAATCAGAAGATCGGTGGTTCGATCCCAGGTTGCCTCCTGGCTGCATGCCAAATATCCTTGGGCAAGATACTAACCCCATGTTTGTCTACTGGTGGTGGTCAGAGGGCCCGGTGGCGCCAGTGTCCGGCAGCCTCGCCTCTGTCAGTGCGCCCCAGGGCACACTGGGCACTGACACCCACTGCCAGTGTGTGAATGACTGAATGTAGTGTAAAGCGCTTTGGGGTCCTTAGGGATTGAGTAAAGTGCTATACAAATTCAGGCCATTTACCATTTATAATCAAAATGATGCTTTAAATTCTAAAATATAAATGCAGTACAGTGGGTTCAGTTCCACCATCAGGCCGGGATCTTTCTGTGTGGAGTTTGCATGTTCTCCCCGTGTCTGCGTGGGTTCTCTCCGGCTTCCTCCCACAGTCCAAAGACATGCAGTTAGTGGGGTTAGGTTAATTGAAAACTCTAAATTGCCCGTAGGTGTGAATGTGAGTACGAATGGTTGCGTATGTCTATGTGTTAGGCCTCTGACAGACTCCAGGGTGTACCCTGCCTCTCACTCCAAGTCAGCTGGGATAGGCTCCAGCTAGGGGTGGGCGGTAGAAACGATATGAATTTGGCAAACGGTAGAGGTTTTGCTTATACCGCTCTACCACGATAGCGCATGTTGATGGTGTCATCAAGCTGCACCTGTTTTGGTCGAAAGCATCGCAGCGGCTGCAAGCATGGAGCTTACACGTGGGGAGGAGGAGGTGCGATGTTGCTCATATGCACCTGGTTTGGGTTTAAGCAGTCGGATGTTAAGCAGAAAAATATCATCTGCAAATTATGTCGAGTGACAGTAATCGCGAAAAGACAAAGCACGTTTTGGAATATGAGGAAAGCCAAAACCGTGGTTCGGGGGGTTGGGAAGCTCGTCTGTAACTGGAAGGTTGCCGGTTCGATCCCCCAGCTCTCTCCGTCCTGGTCGTTGTGTCCTTGGGCAAGACACTTTACCCTACCGCCTACAGGTGATGGTCAGAGGGGCCGATGCCTCGCTTCTGTCAGTCTGCCCCAGGGCAGCTGTGGCTACAACTGTAGTTTGCATGCACCAGTGTATGAATGGGAGAGTGAATGAATAGTGGAATTGTAAAGCGCTTTGGGTGCCTAGAAAAGCGCTATATAAATGCAATCCATTATTATTATTAATGCTGAATTCTCTGGCAGCTGCTCTATTCCCATGTTGTTGCAGTATATTAATGACTAACCTCGTATTGTCGATGGATTATCTCAGTTGTTCTCCTGACTGATGTTTGGTCCGTTTACAGCATCCTGCCATGCGATTGCATTTGTCTCTAATCATCAGGAACCCTCACGTTAACTTTTATCGAGTGGAAAAAAAGTTAGCATTCATCCTCCAGCTTCACTGTGTTTATGCTATGCTAACATAGCTGTGTCACTAGCAATCACGTAGCACATCATTATATACCAGCTAGCCCAACTTCAGTAACCCTACAAACGTCTCTCCCAGTGATGCTGCAGTGTTCTACGGAGCCCCGCATGGGACATGGAAGAAAAAAAAATTAAGACTGACTTTTGCGAGATCTCGCAAAAGTTGAATTCCAACAATGGCGGCAGCTACTTAGTTGTAATATTACTCTTTCTGGCTCACAAAATACACTTTTAAGATATTTTGTAGTTGTGTAAATGTCAGATACCTGCTCGGTTTACAAGACATCACATATTTGCAAAAGTGCTCCGACGTTTTCGGAGATCTGACATCCACTAGCTCGAAGCTAACGGGAGGTCGAGACCTACTACAGCCGGGAGGAACACCGCTTTCCCGGCACATCGTGCCTCGACCTCCCGGTCGGCTTCGAGCTGGCGGCCTCCGAAGAATGCGGCTAAAACTTTTGCGAGATCTCGCAAAAGTTCCCCGATGGATAAATATTTTTTTTTAATCCATGATTCTTTGTTTTTTAGATGAACTGTTTTACACTTGTTTTGATTAAGATGCCAAATGATGGTTATTTACTTCCTCAACAGAAGTATGTGTTCTAGTCGTTGACCGTTGGGGAAGAGATATATATATATATATATATATATATATATATAGATATATATATATATATATATATATATATATATATATATATATATATATATATATATATATATATATATATATATATATATATATATTATTGGAATCTATACACCCACACAGATGTTTTTACATGTTATGAGCAATTAGGCCTCTGCTTTGCAGTCGTCATGTCACGGATACTTGGGATAAAAATGGGAACAGTCCCAATACAATGCATAAACAATACCGCAACACATACAATAAATTTGGCTTTAATTCAATTAAAATATGTTTTTTTAGCTCATTTCCGGTTCCATCTTTTTGCTTTTCACTGTTATCAAGCGCCATAAATGTCAGCATGACTCTAGCTTCTGTCTCTCTCACTTCTATCAACAGCGACAGATACAGAGATATTACAAATATTAACACAAAGCCATCCGTAGGATAGCTGCAGCACGTTTGCACAAAAATGTAGGCCATCACTTTTTCCACACAGGAGACAGTTTTACAGCGTAGTGTTTAAACCCACTGAATTATATTCATGGACTGTGATTATTATCTGTAACATTATGCGAGAGAGCATTTACATACAAACATCTCTGAAGAAATGTTTTGCCTCCAGGTTGTTGGCCTTGCAACTGATGGCATAGCTGCTATAATGGGCTAATGCAGAGCAACTGTCACACTCAACCCTAACCTGACCGTCGCTCACTGTATGAATCACGAGTTAGACCTCTCGATGGTGAGAGATGTTGCAGGCAAAGAAGAGTGACGTGCCCCAGACGACCGCCCCTCCACAGGAAAGCAGAATAATTAGGCACAAGTCTCTCACCAAAGGAGATTGTTTTCCTTGTGTGAGGAGCGAGAATATAGTGTTGTCTTAGTTTAAGAAGATAATCACATTTTCAAACTTATGCTACTAAAATGCTTCACTTCATTTTGATAATTTATTAGGTTTGCAGCTCTTTGCGCAACTAAAATCATCTCATATTAACGTTAAGTGGCACACCTGCTCAAGTGGTGCTGTCTGAAGGGGGATTTATTCTGTTAAAATATCACTTAAGCCTTTGTGTTATGGTTGATTAGATCCCCTGTGTTATGGAGAGCAACGGACAACACTGAGAATATTGTGCAAATTAATTAATTTAATTTTAATTAAAGAGATTGAAACATTCTTACAAGCGTTTGATAGAACAGCTCCGCTTGCAACCCCAGATAAGACTGATGTAAAACTTTGGTTTAAACTCTTAATATTCTACACTACATTGACAGCAGCACTAAATAATAAATACTCCAACACAGTAAAGCAGACGGTAGTTTTTTAAATGTTTCAAGAATATCAGCCTTTCTGATTTTTTTTTCCACAAATCACACCCTGCCTCTGCTTTTAACCCACTGTTAGAATATTATTTTAAACATTATGTAATAACATTACACAACCTTACTTTAAAAGCAGTGCTGGTATCTCACCACTTTTTAAGTCTGTAAAAAAATGGTGTACTCATCTAAAAAGACAAAGTGCTAATTCTGTCAAACAGTTTGTTTGAAAATGTGCACAAAGTGACTGAATGGTAGACAAATGATTACAAACTCATGCGAAGGCGTTGGAGCATGCACGGGAATCATAAGGCACATGCTAATCAGTGCCATTACCTGATCTTTTCAAATAATCTTGCTAATCTTTGTGAGTTATCTCTCTTTCCTCTGCAAATGACAGTTTTTCTTTTTGTAATTGTTCCTCTTGGTAAGACGTCTTAATGAACCAACCGGCTAATGAAACCCAAAACAGCCTTAATGCTTTGGCACACTTTAATTCCCCCATTCTAATCATTCAAAAGCAGCAGATAAGATAGACTCCACAGTCATCGAGTCTCTCTAATGAACAATTCAAGTAGCTGTTAAAAAACCTCAAGAATTGTTCCTCAAGTGACCTGGGAGGGTCGCTCTTTTTTTGTTCCCAGGATATTGGCAGACAGCGAGATGAGTTTCAGTAGTGACAGAAAATGGGCACAGAGGGAGAGGCAGACAGAGAGAAAAAGAATGAGAATTGTGAGGAGACGATGTCTAAAAGGATGGGCAAAATTGCACGAGTAGGTGTTTGGAGAATGAGATGAAGATGAAGGTGTAGAAGTGCAGAAAGCTACATGCAAGCGAGACAGATGATTCTGTGAAACAGAGGAGACAGCGAAGAAGACTAGATCAAGTATTTCTGTGCAGAAATAAGACTATTCTATTCCTTTCTAAGAGTTCAATTACAAGATTAGTATAAAACTCTCATGTCTGTTTGGATGAAAAAACAGGAAGAAGCTTCCACAGCTCTCCAGCTCGCTTGTTTTAACCACTAACATGTACCCCTCCCTGTGTCCTGCTGTACTTTATCAAATGTCATTTTAGTCTGTTCCTAGGTGGTTTCATAATATACTATCTATATTATGATATTTAAGTTTTGCGGATCTAAAGAGGGATCATTATGAGATCGTTATTATGGGGAAATAAAAATGATGCAATACTTTTATAAAGTGTTATCCGGTCTTTAAATCTGATGTCATTAGCCTTTTCTGGGTCCAAACTCCGATTTAGGTCCCAAAGTCAAACGAACACTGCGGTATCACTGAGAGTTAAAAGCTGTTTAAATTCTTTCATCTTTAATAAAATGATCAGCGTTGCTGCTTTACCAGGTATAACAATTAAGTTTAACATCCAGGCATCCATGAAAACAGGATTTATTAAATTTAACAGAGGTAGAAGTTAGCAGTAAGTTAGCTCGCTAGCTTCCACCTAAACATGATATAGCATGTTCTGACTGAGAGATTTCTGAGAAAATGAAAACGTACAGCTGTGCTATCACTTCCAACATAAATGAAGACAGAAAACTAAACAGCAGTGACGTTTGTAGGGTTACTGAACTTGGGCTAGCTGCTATATAATGATGTGCTACGTGATCATTAGCGACACATCTATGTTAGCATAAACACAGAAGCTGGAGGATGAACGCTAACTTTTTTCCACTTGATAAAGGTTAATGTGAGGCTGGCAGGATGCTGTAAAACAGATTAAATAGAACAAGATACAAAGCATTAAAACATGTTGAAAACACAACAGCCTTAATAAACACAAATTAGTTTGGACCCGGAAGCTGGGTTCATCACATCATCACTTAAAGACTGGATAAATTAGGGCTGCTCAATTAATCGAATTTTAATCACGATTACGATCTGGGCTTTCAACGATCATTAAAAATGACTGAGCCGATTATTAGCCCCTCCCTCGTGCTTTACTCTCGCGCTGCTCCGTGTGGCAAAGCACCTCTCTGCATTTTGAACATGCATCGCAACAATTAAGAGGACCCGAGGAAGCTCGGAAAGCTAAGCAGAAGTTATTTGGAGAGGAGAGTGACTGCCGTTGGTTGAAAAGAGAGGTAAAAAAAAAAAACTTCAGTGGTGTGGAAACATTATGGGTTCGCGGAGTCAGACGTGGATCAAGTAGACACAGTGTGTAAACTTTGCTACGGTGTCATAGCTGCACCACAGAGCAACACTGCAAAGTTCACTAAACATAGATGTTTACATTTTTCATTTATTTTTTATATTGCAAACATTTGCACTGTTATCAGTATTTGCACACTATTTTATATTATTTTTTAAAGTCATTATTCAATACATTGTTATTGTTAACCCTTTAAATCCCAGTAGAACTGGAACGCGTAAGCTAGCGCAATAATTTGTTTTGCATATGAAACCGGAGGAGTTGTACTTATATCTTATGTCATCAGCTTGTCCTCGGTCACGGTTTCCTTCCACATAAAGCTTTGCAAAAATTGCATAAAAAGCGCTTGCAGGAACAAAAACATAATATTCCAGAAACAGGCTTTGCCGATCCGATCAGCTGTTCCTAACACTTCCCACATTGAAAAAGACGTCAACGCGAACTATCGGATGTCCGCCATTTCCTGTCCGAAACCGGAAGTGACGTCATATTCGCGGAAAATGTAGTTTTTTCCTTGTAGGCCTTAAAAGCCTATACTGGTGTTTTTATAAGTCATGTTTGACTCTATACTTTTCTGAATAGTTTCTGGGATGCTTAGAACTCGAATTGCACTGCTGGAAATAGTTTATTTTGATGCACCTGCTAATTTCTTTGCAAATTTGCATCATAGGATTGTTTTTTGTTTTTTCTGCAGTATATAAAAATTGCTGTATCTCCAAAATAAAACTATTAAGACACTCAAAATAAATTTCCTGTGGTGGGAAACTTTTTTTTTCAACTTTATTGTATTTAAAGTTTTGAGAGATAAGCCTCTTAAATTTCCCCAAGTAGAAATATATGTAAAAAAAACAAAAACGATTTTCAATTTTTTTGTAGTTTATTGCACTTTTTTGCAATTAATGTAATTACTATGGACTTAATGCATACATATTATTAAAATATGGGCTATAACAGTTGTATTGATGTATAGCAACTTGAAATGCTCCCAAAAATGGCTCTACAGCATGTAAAAAAATAATATAAGCTCTGGCGGACTTGGTTCTATGGTAGGTCTTAAAGGGTTAAATAAATATCGTCAAATAATTGAGATCTCAATTTCAGTGAAAATAATCGTGATTATCATTTTTGCCATAATCGAGCAGCCCTAGGATAAATGCACTCAATGTGAGATATATTCGTCCAATCGCCCAACCCTACCCTCAGGAGGGTCCAAAGGCGACAGCCTGTACTAGGGGTTTATTACCTGGACCTCACTTAAATGTCTTCACAAACCTAAAGAAGTCCATTTGCAAACAACAGATGGGATGATAGTCATGAAAGATGTTTGACCCTGCTACTAGTCCTTTTGCATAGTTAACCTGCTTCTAGCTCTACCCACCCCAGCTTTCTTAAGCTGTATTTACACTACAAATGATCTGGTGACCAGAAACCATGACTTGTATAACAGGAAACAACTAGCTCTCAGCTTCCTGTGGACACGTCTAAGCAGTCAGGTACCTAACAACACAGAGACAAGGCCCGGGTCCACTCAAGAAACTCCAGACATTCACACTGACTAATTGTGACACAGCTCAAAAAAGAGGGTGTCTCTCAAAACAGAGGAAAAGATTTTTTTTTTTTCATTCTTTTCCAACATAACTAAAAATCATTTTTTCATGTTGGCATGGCCATGTGGCAAACTGCTGTTGAAGTTCAAGTTGAAGAAGAGAAATCACTTTAAATTCAAAAAAGTGAAAAAACATTGGGAGTGCTCTCAAAGAACAAGAAAAAAACCTTCATGTTCTGAGCTGTTTACCTTGATGGCTGCAGAGCTTATAATGAAATCAGCAACTCAAGTGCATTTTCCAAATATGCAAAACTGTTCCTGCATTAAGCTGCGTCAAGGGCAATGACGACATTTGGAGATGACATATGTCACATGATAATGGCGCCGTTGATGCAGATTATCTTTCAGCACGAGCGGACAAGACAAGCCCTCAAGATACGTTACTTTTATATAATCGGTACACATCACAACATCTTAATCCAGGTGAAGAAACAAACAAACGAGCATATTCAGCTGTTGTCTTCAAACACGGTTATTTCTGGCCTGCTGCGACAGCATATCACCACTCTGCACCTTCAAGAGATAATAAATGTTGAAGGATAAAATCTAAAGTCATTTGTCTAACTTTGACAGCAGACCATTAACAATTACTGTTGGCTAACATTAAAATGAGTTAATATCGAGGACAGCTTAAGGGCATACAAACTTTTTTATTGCAAAGAGAGTAAAAAAAATGATGTTTTGAAGAGGACGTGCGCATTTCCACCTCCACATTTTCATTTTTGTACTCCACACGAGTAGCTTTGCATAATCCACAGCTCAAAAATAATCTTTATGCTATAGCATATTGGGCCTTTGTGCAGCTCTCTTAAAGGCCACCCTCCTTTTAAGCCAGGTTTCGTCTGAACTCATCTGCTACTTGCAAACAGGAGATCTGAACAGCAGGTGGGCGGGGCTTCTGTGCTCACAGCCAGCGCTCTGGAGGACATGTGCTCAGTTTGAATCCATACAGATCAGAGTAAATCCTAAAGAGTTCTGATGGTATGGTTAAACATAATGCACAAACGCCCATATTTCCATTTTAACACAAAATGCAGTCAGTGTATTTTGGAAGGGTTTGGTTGTTTAGAGGGAAAACCTGAGAATCATTTCTCTAATAATAAGCTGCACTCATTAATCCAAATGGCTCCAACTACATAATTACTGAATTTGTTCATAATATATGTCTTTAATATATATTCTATAAAGAAACTCATCATTTCGCCATCAGCAAATAATTAGTGCAAACAGGAAATCTGTGTTTCTGAAAATTGTGATGGGCAGCACAGATGCAGAAAACAGTTTATGAACACAGATTAGCTCTTTACCCTCAGGGGATGTAGCACAATAGTGTGTGTGTGTGTGTGTGGGGGGGGGGGGGGGGGGGGTGTCCTAATTAGCGTTACTTCAGCCTAATTAACAGCATTAGGAAAGACAGGTGTTGAGACCAAACACAAGCACACACAAACATTAGCAGGATTTCCATTACCCCAACAAAACAATATATTCCGTGTGCTCTTTGCATGAGAGCGACATGAAAATGCACCGGCTCCTTTGTGCTTTGCTAATAACATTAGTCACTCACCCAGCAGTCAGAATGAACTATTGTGGCTGAGTAAAATTACCATGCCATGCCTCATTAAAATTGCGGACCTCTCTGTGACGCAGTCTTCCCTCTGGCTTGCAGCCACGCTGAAAATATAGCAGAGGTGGTGGTAACCCTGAGCTCAACATCACAACTTTGGAAGGAGTCTTCTTATAGCAAAAGGCTGATTGTGACCACTGAAGCTAGTTTTTAAAGCACACCATCCTAATGCTGGGCAAGATCAAATCTTGCTTCCACAAATACCTAAATACTGCAAGGCATCAATATGTTGCCTGGCGGTACCTCTCAAGCATGTATCAAATGCAACCAGCAGCTACCATATTTCTCTAGCATCGTGCGTATAAGTGCTCTCTTTTTAGATGAACGCATGAAAACAAAGAATGCAACTGCAGGCCATTTACATGTACTAATCAGATTAACAGTGGACAGCCAAGATGACATATGTCCTTGCTGGCGGCATAGCATGACATGCTAGTGTTTACATTGCTGAATATATGTCGACTCACCAACTAACATGTATGTTTTTAGACTGTAGGAGAAAGCAGAGTACTGGAAGAGAAGCTTGCACAGGAAACTCCAGGTAGGAAACTGTGAGGTAACAGTGCTAAGACCTGCACTTCTGTGCCATCTGCTGCAGACAAGAAGGATTTGCAACATTTTTTTGATAGTAACGTTTGGTTAAGGCTGGAGGAACATAGACGTCTGGGTTAAATATTGAGAAAAGCAGGAGATGAACTGAGAAGTAGTTGTCTCTCTATTGAGGAAAAATGAAACCAGAACAGTAATGCAGGAAACCGCAGTACTGTAATCAGAGACGGGCAGAAACGTGGTACTGTAATCCGATTACTTTTTTCAAGTAATGAGTAAAGTAAGGGTTTACTATTGCAAAAAAGTAATTCAATTACTGTTACTTTTCCGTGAGCATGCTGCGTTACTAAACCGTGATGTTGTTTGATGTATGAGCGTGCGACGTCCGTGGCAGCAACAGACGTGTGCAGATCAACAATGGATAATGTGGCGTGATGCAGCGTTTGAAGCTTGGAAGTACTCACATTACTTTAAGTTTGATTCTGTACAAAGTGACAAAAACATAGTATCCGCTGTGCACTGTTTGGGAAGAAAACTTCTTTCTACAGCGAAAAATCTGAGCGAGCAGCGAGCACGCTGCCACGGGAATGTGACATTCACAGAGAAACACCGGATCCCCCCACTGACATGACCACTGTGGACAAACCTCCACCCACCCCACTCCTGCTAAACAGGTGACAATAGATTTAAGAGCGACAGGACTCAGTGCTGCTGAGTAGAGCAGGGCGATATGGCCAAAAATATTTATCACGATATATATTTGAAAATTTGCGATAACGATATAACCGACGATATAATTGATGCGAGACAAAATACAACTCCACAACATTACTAGCGCAAAAAGACAACCTTCCATTTATTTTCACTTAAACAAGAAGCTGGTTTTTATGTACATTAAAGCTTTATAAAAATGTAACAGTGCAAATGCAAATTCCTTGCTGAAAGTTTAACCAAAAGGCATTTCCAGTAGAAATGGGCTGACATATCCTGAGCATAACCATGTATAATATCCACTGAAGTTAAAAAGAGGTGCTTTGCAACATTAAACTGCAGTGTGCAGTACGTATTTTTCGGACCATAAGGTGCACGGGATTATAAGGCACATTAAGCGAAACAAAGCAGTCAGATAAATCAGTGTCAGTATACGGAGTTTAGGACCCAGATTACTCCCAGATTTAAGAGCATCTTAGTCCGACAAATACGACAATAACAACGGCCGCTTGCATGTTCTGCAAAAAAATGTGCTTTGTTGTGTATCTGACGGACAAACACCAAACCAGTTCCACATCACTGAAGTTGCACCATTTTTACAAACCAATTCTGGTTCATCTGTTTCACTCAACGACCGGCCATGTGCGTATGAAAACAAAGGCACTGCGCATGCGCGTTTTACTCCCATTCTATCGCGATATTTCATTTTCCTATCGTTGCCTAACATTATACCGGTATTATCGTGAACGGTATAATATGGCCCAGCCCTACTGCTGAGTCTTTGATTTTATTCTTCTGTTTACTTTGTTCTATTGTGAGCGGCTATGATGTTGAACCCAAACCAGTATCAACCCACGGTGACCCACGGTAACACAGGTGTCATCACCTAGTAACACTGCTTTTCATGAATATTCATATAGGGTTAAATGTATTTTTCAGACATTCACCGCAATATAAAGCCATCAGTCAGCAAATTAGTCGAGTATGGTATAACCTGAAAAACCCACCCGATTCACTTTCAGGTGACAAAGCAAAATGTGACAAGATGTTCTGTCACATCTCTTCTCGTACCTCTCACACACACGTTGTGGTGTGTAAGTGACGTCACTGAAAACGAGCTGCAATAGAGCGTGTTGTGAATCGGACTAATAGAGCAAAGATAACAAGCTCTGCCTGACTGTTCTGTTGATTGACTGATTCAGTGGGCACCTGACAGAGGACGAGAAACAGGCTGTCAACATTTCACTCTACCAGTCTTCTGCTGTCCATGTTTGTGGCGCAGTTTTGTTACGACCAACCTACTGACTCTGACAACTGTGCCATTTTCTCTAGCACCATCATTAGTTGGTTATAGTTATTTTAATTAATCACAATGCTTCCACTTTAAACCAAAGTTATTTTTTTCTTGCTTCTGAATAGCAGAATGAGCCAGATGACAGAACTTTGTATTCACAGGGGAAAGCGTCCAGCAAAATTTAGCTTGAAAACAAACAAACAAACAAAAAAATGCTATAATGCTGCTTCTGATTGGGTGGATCTTTTTTCTTCAGTTTGCTGTTACTCTCAAAATATAGACATGAATTTGTAATATAGATGGACACACACACACACACACTTGTGTGTGATTAGCAGTACGCTGTCACCTCCTCCTCTCCTCCTCTCTGCTCAAGCAGGCAGGACGGATGGAGGATACATTTTTACATACATAATATAAAATATCTGAAACATGTCCACACAACATAATACTGAACTGTGACACATAAATGCATAAATAAAGTCATTTCCAGTACAAACTGGCACAGACAGGACTTTAATTTGTGCAAAAACACAGGTGTTGGACACTCGTAATGACCCCTAAACTCTCCACACCGATGTTACAGGATGTAATCAAGTCATCATTTAGATTAGATTTCTAATCCTTATTACCTATACAGCTGCAAAGTTAACAGCTGTTTCCTATCATCCAAAACCAGACCTGGCATTGCAGGATGATTTCTGATTACAGATACAACATCCAGACCACTCCATAGTTTTTTAACCTAATAATAGTTTCATTATACAGTACTATTGGTGTGTAAGGGAAATGAAGGAGGCACTGACAATAATGTGGCACCAAACCCAAGCTGTTGAGTATTCTTATTTCTAGGTCTTTTTAATATTAAAGAACAAGAAATATGAAATATGTGGAACATAATTTAATCCATCATAAAGTCCTCCCAAATCCACTGTACACTCAATCTTTACATGCAAGCTATGCTCTGTAAATCCTTCAAACAGTTTAATAAAGTTTATCCCTTAGCGTAGCATATCAAGGGCATCGTACGCCACTGTACCACTGACAGATGAAGCGCATGTGGGATGGTGAACAGCTGAGTTCATCAACCAGCCACAGCCTTGAACTTTTTCCTCTGTAATATTACTTTGATGCACTGCAGTTAACTTTATTAGTGTTTATCTGCCACAAGTGTTGGGGAGTAACGGAATACATGTAGAGGCGTTACGCATTTAAAATATTTAAAATGCAAAATTTTAGTAACTGCATTTCGTTACAGTTACCATCTAAATATGTGATAATTGGAAGTTAGTGTTACTTTGTTGAAATAAATGGATTACACAGCGGTCTTTTCCTGTTTCATATGTTCGGCTATCTCCTCTCTAATTTTGGTAATTCCACACATTGCTGGAAACCCAAACAAAATAAGAGGCTCTAATGTGAGCGTCCTTCCCAGCTGAAAAGACTTCAACCTAAACAAACATCTGGAAGTAAGTGCTATTTTAAAAAACTAATGTTAGCCTCCTGCAGCTATCTTGTTTTAGTTGTGGTAGCTACCTGGGTCATTTGCCACTTAAGTATCTTCGATGTATTATTGTGATTTATTACTATTACTGAACCGAGCTAACACTGTAAGCTGGCCTTAACTGAGGTTAGTTCATAGACTGCAGACTGTTATACTTGATGGATAGCATTAACAACCTGCTAGCTGCTAATAATCATGCGCAGTTCTGAAAGCAGTTTACTAACTAACCTCAGCTAATGTCAGCTAACAGTGTTAGCTTGCTGGCGAGTAGCCTTCAGTAATAGTAATAAATCACACAGCAATCGTGCATTGATTTAGCTGTAAAAAGCATGACATTATATTAAGTAATCCAAAACATTCAGAATACGTTACATTGAGTAACTTAATAGAATACGTTACAAACTACATTTCGGGTTCGTATGTATTCTGTAATCTGTAGTGGAATACATTTTAAAAGTAACCTTCCCAACACTGTGTGACATTCGGTAATGTGATACTAGTAGCATGACTGTGGTTATTAACCTGGTTAGACATATCAGAGAGCTCATTGATCCATGAATGACACGACTTTTTCTGTTTATTAGATCCCAACTATAGCGATGAGGGCCTGAGTCATACAGTGATAATAACAACTATCAGTTGCACTACTTCTGGAAGTGCTTCTGTGAGTCATTTCAGAGGCCAAGACATTCAATCGTTTAATGTAGAGGAATGGTTCGTGCTGCGATTGCTTTGCCCTCTTCCTAGTACAAGATGTCACAATGTGGCGCAGCATTTTGTGAAACTATGATGAAAAACATTTACTTACAGTAAAACTCAGTGTCGTGCGGGCCTAGAGACCAGTCGACAACCTCCAACAGCTGCTAAATGAATCGATTTCTCATTTGTATCCACTGTGTCGTCGTCATCAAGGAATACAGAGTCTTACCTAGCTACTGGTCTCTAGGTCTATGTGACTGATGCTTAAAAGTAAAAAAAGGTCTCTACTAGCAGCATAACGATTATTAAATTAAGAAAAGAAATCTGATGTGAATTTTTATTTTTCATTTCAGATGAAAACACAGTGTGCATGAATCATTGCCTTCAGCTGCACACAGCAACAGCAAGCACCAAAACTTTACTCCAGATTCTGCACAGGTACACGTGCATAATTTCAATATTTTTTCCCCTGCAAGGACATATGACAAATGAAAACATTGAATCTATGCCGCAGATGCGAGAAACCGTGTTTTTCATATAATTTTGCAGCCTACAGCCTCTGAGAGCCTCCCACATGAGGATTGTGTAGAGGAGAGAAAAAAAAAAAAACAGAAAAAGGTCAGAGCAGTGGAAACAGATCCGCTGCACGTTTTCTGCAGCTGTGGGTTTTTTCTTCACCTTACTGTCTTGCAAACTTTCATTTACTAAGCACCACTGTAACTGTCACGTTTTCACTTCTCTGCATGGTTTCAGTTGCCAAAACACTTCACTTCTGAATCACTGATCACCAGTTTACAGGCTGTCTCCAGACACGGCGCTGCTCTCACTGGGGATTTCATTTCCACCTCACAGAGATCGTCATCCTAAGAACAGAAAGCCAGAGCTCAGGGAGCTCCTAATTAGCAAAGTGACTTTTCTCTAGATTTCTCATTCACTTGATGTCTTCCCCTTTTTTCTCACCCTGATGTCAGTGATGTCATTTCAGGTGCGAGCGCACTAGATGGTGTTTCACCTGCCCGTGGTTAGTGCAATCTTATTAAAAACTATGAGCTTTGACATACTTTAAGTGCTTCTTGAGACAATTAAAAGGAAACTTTTATTTGCATATGTAGTGCCGATTTAATGAAGGGTCGAACACTCAAAAAGCGAGGTCAGTCCGTCTGTCGAGCACGTAATAAAGAGAAGGAGACCAGGAACACTGAGTAGAAACCATGTTGATATAATGCTGCACTATTGTATCAGTGGGAAGAAGAAAAACAGATAAAGACTGCCAGATATAATATGTTCTGGATACATTTTCATATTTTTTGATCACATAAATATGTGAATTCATCTTAAACGTGCAGAAATTAAAGTCGAAGCAGATTGTACTGACCTACTGTCTCCACATACGGTGCATCTGCCCAGACCCTTAAACATAAAATGCATCTGCAATAGGGTCAACTTGTGTTTGACCAACATCGCTGCTCAACCACAGGATTAAAAGTAGAACAAAAGGCAACACTGATCTTCAGTTTTCAAAACGCTTGCATGTTTTCTTCATTTAGTCCTTCCATCCATCTCTTTTCTTCTGTTTATCCAGTTCAGGGTTGCAGTGGTCAGTCTCAGCTGCTGTAAGGGTGCAACCCGTTCTCACTCCCAAAGCGTAACATTTTACGCTAGGTGACAAATCGTCACCATATTACGTTTTCGGCTACCCACCACGTTCCTAAATGACGACCTCGGAAAAAGAGGAAATATGAGAACCGTCTGGACTGAACCTACACATGTTCGCTCTTTTTCTTCAAATCGCTTAGAAACACGCTATTTAACATCATTAAAGTCCTGGTTAAGGTCAGGAATAAGGTTATGGTCAGGGCTAGGGATAAGGTTAGGTTTAGGGCTGGAATACAGGGCTGGAACGTCTACTACCGCGGGAGCGTCATTGCACTGGATTCCAGCCATAACCCGCCGCGTACCATAGGAACGCCGAAGGTCTCCTTTCGCGTTCCTCAGGAACGCCGCGGGACGTGACAAAACGTCGACATGTTACGCCTCGGGAGTGAGAACGCTCTGAAGGGTGAGAGGCAGGGTGCTGTCGTGGGGCTAACTCAGACAGACAGACTGCCATTCACACTCACATTAACACCTATTGTCACAGTCAGCTGACCGTGTGGAACGAGCAGGAGGACGCAAGTGCAGAGACACAAAAAACAAGACTTGAATGGACCTAACATGAAGACCTGGCATGGATACATGAAAATCCTGAAACGCAGCATGAACGTAGCAGACGACCGTACATGGAATGACCACATAAATACACACGAGGGTGACGAGGGAAAAGGAAACACACGGGCAACACAGCTGGGACGAATTAACATAATGACTGGACAGGAGGAAGCAAACTGAACACACAGAACATGCGACGCAAGACTGTCAAAGTAAAACAGGAAACACGCAGAGCTAGGGAGACGTAAACACAGGGGACTTGTCACACTCGCACGCCGAAGACAAGATACTACCAGCATAGTGGGGAAGACACGGGAGAAACCTAAACCCAAAGAGCACTAACTGAGCTTAGAACATAATGCAGAGGGCATGAACACGAGGAGGGGAACATGAGAACAAAAGGACAAGCACCTGCATAAACACCACACATACTGAAAGGGACGCAGAGGACGAAGACACAGGGGGAATCTAATAACCGATCAATTACAACAGGGCAACCTAGGACAACTAAATGAACTTAAACATAAACAATAAGACATCAAAATATTAAAAGAAATTCAAAACACTGGGTCAAACGACCCGGGACCATGACACTTACTGATCATTTAGAATCAGCAATTAACCTAACCACACTAACTCCATGTCTGTGGACTGTGGGAGGAAGTACCTGGAGAGAACCCACGCAGACACAGGGAGAACATGCAAACTCCACAGAAGATTTGCTCAGAGCTTCCAGACCTGCTGTCTGTTTACACTCAGTGGTGCAGCACCAATGCCAGGAAGATTATGAAGACTCTCCCACCCCAACGATGGACTCTTCTCACTGTTGAGGTCAGGGAAGTGCTTTCGCTCGCTAACACGCTAACACAGGGAGGAGCTTCTTCCCCCAGGCCATTCGGGCCGTCAACCAGACGTAGAACGGGATTGAAACCCGTGAGGGTTCAGATAATCGCATGTGAAGTAATACTTACATATTAGCACTTGATGTAGTGATAATCATTTTACTAATTTGACGACAGAGAAATAGAAAACAAGAGACAGGCCAAGTTATCAGGCACAGCTTATTCAAAACCAGGTCACAGAGGCAGCACAGGAGCTCAGTTCTTATCTAGTCCCTCCAGCTCCTTCCAGGAAATGAATATATACATAACAGACACAACTTTACGACTATCTGCCTTCCAAAGATCCCTTTCGATGCTAACAAAACTGCACTGACCATTACTGCGTGACCTTTCAGGGCCGGCGGCGCTGCTTACCACAGCACCCAGAGTAGATTGTCTGGGTGTCTGCTTGATCTGCAATCATTTTTAGTGGTAACATTCACATAAATTATCCAATTTTTCCCTTGGAGAAGTCTGAAATGAAATGAAAAATAAGCCTTCACAACATCACAAACCTTCAGCGGCTTTATTGTTGTGGCAGAACAGTGTATGACATGTCGAGCGCTGTGTGCAGTGTAACGTCCAGAGGAGAAAGTCGAAAACAGTCTTTCATCTTTTTGTTTTTGCACTAACTTCTCGGTGCGATGGTCGTTTGCTTTGATGTGAGTAAATGACCTATTACAGACAATCACCTGTGAGAAAACATAATTGTCTGAAGAATTCACGGCGAGTGAGTGGGCAGCAGAGTATTGACACTAGTGAGAACTTGTTTGAAGTCTCCTGTTCTGTGTTACACGTGAGAAAGAAGAACTTCAAGTTTTGTCTTTACTTGATTTTAACAACACTGTGAAGTGTTAGCGCGAGACTTCAGGGAAATATGGTATACCAAAAAAACCCCACACCCAATGAGCTCTGCAGAATAACAGGATTTCCGAGTTATCGGTCCAGAGAACGGTTTTATTTGCAGGTTTCTCTTCCATCCTGACTTGGCTTAATGCGAACCCCAATTTGGTCTTGCTTAAATTTAATGCCCAGAAGTAAATAACAACAGCACGTTCATTACCAAATGGTGTAATGCAAAATAGCAAAGCAGAAGCTGGAGCTACAGCGTGCTCACACTACTGGCAGGTTCAAGAGGAGCTAATAATTACAGGATGCAGCGGTGTGATTCTGTGTTGTGTTTGGTGGAAGAAGGGCGGATTAATGCATGGTAGATAAAGCTCAGACCTCTGGCACACAGCACACCCTTTTACCTTCATTTTCACTCAAACAAATCTCACACCAATTATGGAAAATCCTTTAAAAATCCTTTACGAAAAACACGCTTAACATTCAAGGTTTCAGCACCAATATCAAAAACCTCAGGATGCAACATAAACTTTACATATCTGAGCTGCCACCCAGACCACACTGTTAATGGATAATGACACCGACCCCCGATTGTAACCTGGAAACCTGGTTTAAAAAGCATTGGCAGGAGCTTCCTGCAGCATCACTGAGATCCATACCTGTGCTTTTAGACAATTATTTCCAACAGAGAGAGAGAGAGCGGTCAGTGCTGGTAAATAACACTCTGCTTTTCAACAGCAAAGACAGCAGAGCTGTTACTGACAGTTACTGTAAATGTGTTACACGGGTGCTGATCTCAGCTTGCATCCATGGCACTGTCAGCAGAAGCCCCACTGTTTCCTTGAGTCAAAACTTCATATTTCAACTACAAGCATACTGTAAGAATGTTGGATAAAAGTATTTCCAAAATGAATCATTAAAAAATTAACAAAAAAACCTCATAAATAATTAAATTCATTACATTAAATAAAAACAAAACATAAGCACGGTGTTAGCACTGTTGCCTCACAGCAAGAAGGTCCTGGGTTCAATTCCACCATAAGGGCGGGGTCTTTCTGTGTGGAGGTTGCGTGTTCTCCCAGTGTTTGTGTGGGTTCTCTCCGGCTTCCTTCCACAGTCCAAAGACATGCGGTTGGGGGGGTTAGTTTAATTGGAAACTCTAAATTGCCCGTAGGTGTGAATGTGAGAGCGAATGTCTGTGTCCTGTGGCAGACTGACGACCTGCCCAGGGTGCACCCTCCCTCTCACCCTAAGTCAGCTGGGATAGGCTCCAGCCCTGCCGCCATCCTGAACAGGATAAGCGGAAGAGAATGGATGGAAATAAAAGAAATAAAATGAATAACATGCATGCGTAAGAGAGTTAAAAACAAAACATGCCAACAGGTAAGATTTATTATCCCTTAACCTGCTGTGGTTACATAAATTGCTACATTTGAACAGGACTTTCCGTGTTTGGGCGTTCATTAATAAAACAAATATCAACAACACAGACAAATCTGAGATAATAATTGTGGGATTATATCTAAAAATGTAGGATATAATTATGGAGGACTTCAGACTAAAGTTTTTCATTATTTTAATCCATGCAGCATAATCACTATAGACAGTAGCAGGATAATATCTGGTATATTTAATGACAATAATTGTGTTCTATTTCATTTAAGTGTGGCACATGGGCTCTAGATGACCAACAGTCTGATATAATGCTGTATTACACCGACAGCTGTGATCGCCCGAAGAAGAAACCTGCAGACCCTTTTTTCTCGTTTTATTTGCTGACTCAGCGTAGCGTGATGTTTGGATGCCTTGTACTGTTTCTTTTAAAGTGTCGACTCCAGGAAGAGGAATTGCTTTTAAGACCAGTATCAGTACCAGTATATTTTAAGCAATGTCAGCATCCAAACCCATTAAGCTAAACTACAGGTAACCACACACGGCCGTGTATTAGACACCGAATGTAGTATTGTACTATAAACAGTTGTTGTACTATTATTCTAATATAATCCAGATTATTTCTGGAGATCATACATTTAATCTGTAGCAGCACATATTCAGACATCATTCATATTTTACATTCATAATTCCTTTCATTCCACATTTGAACACACCAAAAAAAGTTGACCCCTGTACTATCTGACAGCATATTTCAAGAACACAGCTCTCAGTGTGCCCCTCTAATGTGCTATCGTTTATCTCATTTCTCCTTTACTGTGCAAATTAATGTGCAGTATGTTCAGTTTGATTCAAGAAGATTTGAATTGAAAACAGTGAAGGTTTGACTTTAGGTGTTACAATGTTTCTTAAAAAGAGAAAATGTATTATTCAAATCATCATATTTTAGATTTTACATTACGTCTGGTCACATTGTGCCTAGGGCTCCGTCTCTGTAATCAATGTGTCCTATATTTGCATATGAAGAGTCATAAGTCATAAAAATGACCTGAAGGCAAAGGAGTAGAAACCGGCCGATGTGGTCAGCACTGCCTGCAGAAACAGATGACTACACTTGTAGCATGTTCGTGTCTCTTCTCCTTGTTATGACGCATTTCCATAAACCATAAAGTTTGCCCCGGTCTCACTAGTATTTCCATAGCATGCATGTAGAGGGGATCTTTATCACACCTCTCACTAATATAACAGAAAATCAATCCCAAGCCCGTCCTTCAATCACTTCATCAGTTCTTGCACAAAGACGCGAGCCGGCAGCTCGGCATGTTCATTACTCTCAATTATGCTGCTCATTTTTTTTCTAGTTATTCATCTCTGTCAACTCGAGCCCTGTGAGGGTAATCTTTCAGTCACGGACACAGAGATGAGGAAGACAGCATCCATTTGTGTATTCACTCATTAAATTAATGACCAAGATTATTTATAACATTCATTTAAAGGATGTCAGAGTCTAGAAGAGCGAGACGGAGAAACGCAGAGAATTTCAGAGGAAAAAAAACAGCAACACATAAGATTGAATATTTATAACTGGACATTTAAACGGACTATAAACAGTGTGTGGCCTGCAATACAATAACGTTACAGAGGCTAATAAGCAGCATTTGGATGGTTTATTGAAGTCTTTGAATATTTACAGTAGTCTTATAGCCTGAGAGCGCGTCTGATCCCAGAAAGTAAGCAGGGAGAGGCCTGGTTAGTACTTGGACGCGAGACCATCTGGGAATACCAGGCACTGCGAGCTTGTGGGCAGTGAAGGCTCAGGAGGTAGAGTGGGTCATCTACAATCAGAAGATCAGTAGCTTGATCCCCGGCTACTGCACTCCGCATGTCAGAGTATCCTCGGGCAAGATACTGAACCCGAGTTGCTCCCGATGCGTCCGTGTGAGTGTGTGCATGTAAAACAAGGTGCTTAGGTGTCCAAAAAAGTGCTAATATGAATGTGTGACACTGGGTGAATGAGGCTCGTGGTAAAACATGCTTTCAGTGCTCAGTGAGAGAAGAGAACCTATAACAAAGACATGCAGAGTTTAGCAAAGTTTCCAAGTTAAATTCTCTCTTAAAAATTAGCAGCATTAATCAAGAGTTGGCAACAATGTTTATTATAAGCTCGTGGTGAGACAACTCCGCACAGCTGAGTAAATACCCCCTCTGGATGAGAGCCATGTGATATGACTCATAGCTGTTTTGTTGTAAACACAACAGAGTGTCTTTAACAAATTACTGACAAATTCTAATGCACGAATTTGACAACGAAAATGCAAATATCATAATTAAACATATAAATACTGCAATTAGGAATTCTTACTCCAGATTTCTTTCTCAAATATGATCTCAAACTAATGCAACTTCCTGTTGGTCCACCATTAAACGCCAATTCCATTAAGCCTGTGGAGCTGTGGAGGAGCCGTCCTGCAATATCTACAGTATTGACCAGGCTAGAAAAAGTCTAAGAAAATCTTCCCAGTGAAGATGATGCAACGATGAATGTAAGGGTTTAATAAATAAATGAATGCTACAGGAAAAGAAGGAATGAAGGTCTGGTAACTATGGCAATAGCAAGAGAGTGATATTGCATGTGACGGGAACATGTGAAGATAAAGATCCAGCTTCTTAGCCCAAAGTGGGAACGTGGAGTGTTTCTCTCATTCACATTTACAAAAAAGAAATAAATGAAAAATTACAAAGTAAAACTCATAAGTACGCATGCAGCAGCAGGGACACTGGTAAAGGCAACAAAAGCTTTTTCATTTTCCTTTCAATTTTACAAGAAATTGCTGCAGATAGGTTTCCCGCTGCCCTTGCCTGTGTTTTCTTTGTGTTTTTCTTTGTGTCTCAACAGTATTTTTACTACACAATCTCCTTTTTGTGTTTTTGCTCTGTCATGTTTTCCTCCACCCTCTCTGCCCTGCTGTGGATTCGAGGTGATGCAGGCCTGGTTATTCTTGGCTCTCGGGACCTCGGTCCTGCTGTGCTGTCCTCTACATCTCCAGTACCTGCTGTGCCCTGATGGCCCTGACGCTCAGCCTAATTGCCACTCCAAGTTGGCTGTGCCTCACACTCCTTTGTCCATCCCCATGTCTACTCCTGCTTCTGCTGGCTCCGTTTTGTATTCTCAACATTATTTTTCTAGTTACCACCACACACTGGTTACAGGCAGCTAAGGTTAGCATAGGGAGGTTCTGCTGTTTTTGCACCCAGTGCATTTGTGCTGCCTGAAAATAGTGTCTGTTCTGTACTTTATTCAAAGACACTGACAAAAAGAAACCAGAGAGCTGACCAATGCCAGGATTCTAGGGGAAAGCTCACTTCAAACTTGGTTTGTGGATACCACTGTGAAGTCTTTAAAGCAACTAGATTCAGGAGCCAGCCTGAAGTAAACACTTCAGGGGTTATCTTGGGTTCACAGAGTAGCTGAAACGCTGCCAGAGCAAACCAGAATAACACTCCACCAGTTTTATTCTCCAAGTGAGTAACTGGTTTATGTGACAGTATAGTTTGGTTGAAATTCAGAATTCATGCATTCATATTTCATGCGGTTTCATCCCAGCTTTATCTTCAGCACATCCCTCCTTCGCATCCTGTGATGAGTTCACGGTGCAGCCGTAAAGTTGTGGTCACTGTACTTAACTAGCTGCCAGTTTTAAACAACGTATAACTTGTTATTTTTTTAATTCAGTGATCACGCTACAGTTGCAGTTAATCGTTAGGTTCATTACAAGGGTCGGCAAGTCTTCAGGAGTGGAGGTGTGGATATTATTTTTATTTTACAAAAGGATGAGAATCCCGTGGTAAAGTGTGTCTGGGACAGAAACCACTGGGTTATGCTACTAACACAACGCAACCGTTTGCACAGAGTGATGATGTCTCCAACCTCAACCCGTCACAGAACTTCAGCAGGTCAACTTAGAGCCTCCTTTCCACCTGTTCGTGTTTCTATGGCAGAATCGTCGTGGCGATGGCTTTGAAGTCTCTTTGGGCTGTTTTTCAACTTTTTTTGTGTTGTAAGTGTGTCGTCATTAGGACAGGGATTTGCGTTGGTGTGTGTGACTGTAGCCTGCAGGTTTATATTGTTAACTGGTAATTATGAGACAAACTGTGTGAGTTCATTTTACAAAATAACGTGAAAGTTGTAAACGAATAGTGTAACAAATTACTTTGTCTGGTGAGTAATTAAGTAAGGTGCTGCATTACTTTTAAGAAAAAACACAAAACAAGGTAATGTGAAATGCATTACAGTTTTTGAGTACCAACCCCAACACTACCAGCTACTGAAGAGGAGCAGGCATGAACAGATTTTGTCATGAACCTGCTGTGTGCCGTTAAGCAGACTTAAACTCAAAAACACAGCTTTATTGCTGGCGTGCAGGTGATACAAAATGAAAATAAACTGGAATTCCTGAACCTAAACATACGGAGAAACACTCAGGAACAAGGGATGCGAGACTTTCACAATAAAACAGGAAATAAAGGAACGCAAAACTGACACGAGCTTGACACGGGAGCGGAGGAAAGTGGGACAAGACAGACATGACAGGCTGGGGAAACATGGGATGACACACAAGGAGGGGAACATGGGCACCGAAGGAGGAAACAAGACACAAGGACTCGCACAAACATATAGATCCAGACACACAGAGAGAGACACCGAGGGCAAAGACAAAAGAGGGAATCTAACAATCAAGGAACTAAACAGGGAATATAGGAAACTCAAAACAGCATAACTAAGACTACTAATGAACCATAACACAAAATGTTACCAAAACACAAGAAACTCACAATGCTGGGTCAAAAGGACGCAGAGCCGTGACAGATTTCGGTGGCAGGTCATTTAAAATGCAACATCAGCAAGCGCACAAGCTGTTTCTGTGCAGTTTGTCACAAAACGTGAGCTAAATTGAAAAAGTTCATGTGTGAAACACAGACGGAGACGATGTAAAAAAGACAGGAGAGGAAGATGAGAGCTTATTTTCAAAGGTGAGCACTGCTCATCAAGCTTACGTGTCCTCGTTCGTGTTAGATCAAATTAAATCAGATATTAGAGACGATTTGCAGCTGAATTATGTTTTTACGAAACATCTTGCAAGACAAACTGAAGTATGCCAACTCAGTGTTACTCAAAGGTTTCAAGAACACACACGGCACTTCAGTGATAGTTTACATTGATCACTTACTGAATACTTGTCGTACTAGTTTTGTAGTTTCTAGTGGTTTTCTAAGTAATTCTTTTCCCCACGCTGTACTAGATGATCTCAGGGCCCCCCCATCTGCTTTACCCCTCGCCTGATCAGAATCAGTGATTTCCTTTAAACGGCTTCTAAATTTCCATAGACTTGCTTTTATATAATAAAACGACACATGACTTTACGTGACGTCATCTGTTGTGTTTTGACTGTCTGTTTTCAAGCTTCTAGTTGTGTTGTTTATTATAAATGCTGCCTAATTTTTCATTTTTTAAAATCATCCTCCGGCATATTTCTGTGTACTTGGGTGTGCGCGCTTCTCCTGCGACTTTAAAAGAGGATTTACAAAGTGTTTTGACAGACGGGAAAAAGCAGAAGATTCAAAGGGAAAATTTAAACAGAGCCAAACATTAAAGGTGCTCTTAATATAAAGCTTATTACTGAATCCTTGTTATGAAAATGTTGCTACAATTTTTTGCACTTCTAACACAATTATGTTCAAAGCTTACAATAAGGCAACAAATCTCTCCTCTGCTATTGAATTATTTATGTATTGAATGTTAGCAGGTAATTCCTCTTTAAATTCATTACTTGGTTTTATTCTCAACAGAAGAAGAATCCTTAGAGATGGATGGCCACTGTCACATGTTTCTACGGTGACACAATACCTCCGGGCTATTCAGTGCATACAGTGTATGTTGTAGCAGTTCTCAAATTAAACATTGATCTAAGAAAAACAAGAAGAACACACAAGAAGAAACACTCTCTCCTGGGGATTTATGTTTAGACTTGCACAGCCTCGACGCTACACAAGAGGAAAAAAAATCAGCACAGATAGTAGCAGCAGGAAACTTATTATGCTTACAAAACACAAGTCTCTGCAGATTTGTCTACTCACCCTGGAACTCCCCAGAACAGGGATAATTGGTTACTGGCATGCCCCTTGTTTGCATGAATATAAGGGTTTTTGTTTTGCTTTTTTAAACCAATTCTTTGGTTCAAGGATATTTAGCAGATGCCTTTTCAGCCTGAGAGGGATCTGCCAAGAGTATTTGACCAACTCCCAAAAAAAGCCAGGACAAATATAATCAGTGTCACGGAGGAAAAGAGATGCCAGTGTGAACAATTATGCTGCTATTTCTTAATTAGCCACAAAATAAAAGGCTGCGCAAGTAAATGCACTTATGCATCATGGAGAAGTTAAACCAACCTTTAATTTTATCCCATCTGAGACCAAAACTGAGCCCTGCCATGGAGCTGCACATGGAAATAATCCATAATGCAATTAAAATGACAGCATGACAACTGGCTGGGTGCAAGGCGGGGACCAGGGGGAAAAACATGTCGTGGAACATGTTGTAGAGCAGCACAGCTGAATATGACGCATATGAAGGGAACAGTAGTCTTGGGTCAGGCAGTCCCGAGACATACTTCTTCTTCCTCAATGACAGCTGAGCAGGTGCAGCAATTTCTTATGCAGACTGGAGCATCTTGATATAAAGGAGCCTAAATATATATAGACGAGGAAAAACTCTGCAGGTGTGAAGCGAGTCCGGTCAGCAAATCTTCACTGGGTGCAGGGTCACAAAAAAAGTTTACTTAAAAAAGTTGCAATGTGACATCAGGTTAGTTTCTGGTGTTCTCTGGCAGGGGCTTATATGCATTTTCAGTTTTAGGTTTATGCACAATAGATGACACCGATGCAGCCTTTCATGGATCTTCACGTTTTATCTCAAAAAACAAAAACAAAGCAGGTGATAGGAAACACTATCATTTCTACCTACTTAATTGTGTTGATGAACACACTGGTGGCTTTACACGTAGGCCACGTGTGCAGCATAGGCCTCATGATTTGATTTATACTATGATTTTTATTAAATGTGGCTCTGCCATTCTGAACGATTCCAACAATTAGCTTTAAGAAAATAAGCTCAGTGGAACTTCCTACCACCAGTGTTGGTCAAGGAACTTGAAAAAAAATTAGTAACTAATTACATCGCCAAAAAAGTAATTCAATTACTTTACTGATTACTTTTTTCAAAAGTAATTAGTTACTTAGTTATTTCTCAAAACCATGATACACAACCTGGATATGTTATAACGCAAAGTCTCGGAAAGTCTCTTTTTAAAAATAGTTTTAATCTTTAAATTTTATGCACATTGCATCAAACAAAAATGATATGCAGCCGTCTTTGACTTGAAGAAATGTGTTTAACATTTAAACCTATTGTCTGCATATTCCAGCATAAAGAACAAAATCACGTTTTGTGTTTACACTTTTTCAAATTGATGCAAATAAAACAGCAGAAATAAATAAAATCAAAGATTCAGCAGCTCTTAAATCTATTGTCCCCTTTTAGCAGGAGTGGGGCGGGTGGAGGTTTGCCCACTGCGGTCCTGTCAGTGGGAGGATCCGGGGGTTTCTCTGTGAATGTCACATCCCAGCGTGCTCGCTGGTCACTCAAATTCGATGCGTCTGTTGCTGCCACGGACGTCGCACGCTCGTACGTCATTGTCATGAGACACTCTCCCAAACAAATTACAACGGTTTAGTAACGCAGCATGTTTATAGGAAAGTAACAGCAATCGAATTACTTCTTTTTTCAAGTAACGCGTAATGTAATGTTACTTGTAATGCATTACTGCCCATCTCTGCCAGTCCAAAGGCTGCTGGTAGTTTGCTGGTGAGTCTAAATTGCCCGTGGATGTGAGGAAGGTAAAGTGTATGGAGTAGAGCACTGTATCCATATATGATTAAATGTAGGTTTGGCTTTGAGCTATCAGACTAGAAAGACTGGAACATTGGTGCATTATTGCCAGCCTACAATATTGTTTTGAATGTCTAAATACAGACTACATAGAAAATGTCATTCATTGGGACGACCGTGGGGGTTGGGAAGCGCATCTGTAACCGGAAGGTCGCCGGTTTGATCCCCGGCCTCTCTGTTGTGTCGTGTCCTTGGGAAAGACACTTTACCTACCGCCTACTGGTGATGGCCAGAGGGGCCGATGGCACGATATGGCAGCCTGGCTTCTGTCAGTCTGCCCCAGGGCAGCTGTGGCTACAACTGTAGCTGCCTCCACCAGTGTGTGAGAGTGAATGAATAGTGGCATTGTAAAGCACTTTGTGTGCCTTGAAAAGCGCTATATAAATCCAATCCATTATTATTATTGTTATCTGGAGTTATGTCCAGTAACCAGTTTTAGTCGATAGTTCTCTGCAGGTACACATCTTTTGGGATCAGACCTCCACAGAAGGGTCATATATAGTAGAGATGTAGAGATAAACAGACAAACAGACCCATCAAACATGAGCTGCAATGTCCCTGCTTCACCTTCACTCGAGAACTATAAGGAACCTCTTTACTTCCAGCTTATTCCTGACTTCTGCTTTACAGAAACAACACCTATCATAGTTGTAGCAGCAGCAGACTACAAGTTAGTCTCAAGATCCCTTGAGACCAATGCTGCAAGAATCAGCAAAACACGAGTTGAAGTGTGTCGTCTGACTTTGTAAAGCTATTTACTCACCGTGCCTGTTGCCTGTTTACTGTGTAAGAGGTGAGCTGTGATCTAGGGCATGTGTCAGCTGGGTCTTGTTGGAAATGGATTGTGATGCCCAGAGCTAATCAAAGAGTACCTCTGGAGTCAGGGTGCTGTATGGGCACTGAATTACTGCAAGTTAAATCCTGCTCGTTCTCCTATGTTGTTGTCTGACAGCCTGAGCAGTCTCTGTTTTCATCTGCAAATGAAAATGAAATAAAGAGGTGAGCGGATGGATGCTTGTTGAAAGAGCTGTTATTCTAGGCAATGGTGCTGATGTACTGTGATCATATTGTGTAGCTGCTTACTGGGTGAATGTATAGAAGATGATTCTAAGCGGGCTAATTAGCCGGCGTGCACACTGGGTGAGAAATTACTGAATGCACAATTACTCCAGTTAATATGAAGAAGTTTTATTGTGCATGGAAAGCCCACTGTATAATCCACATCGTCACCATGCACATCAAGGTTGCCACATTACAAAGTGTTCGCTGCGGGTTAGTGTAACCAGTTTCTACCCTCATAATGATGCTAATTAAGAATTTGTAGATACCTCGAGTCAAAATCAGAGCTAGATACACGTGCTGAGGTGCTGGATATGCCGGTGCCTCTCCACTAAAGTCTGCTCAAAGATCAATGTTTTTTCCACATTTGTACATGGTGTGTAAGCCAACAGATCGATAGAGCCCAGAGTTTTGGATGGAGCAAGTCAAATGGATGAAACGCTGCTACATAGTTCACCCATCCAGTAAGGAAATGGCAGCTACAGAGAGACGGATTAAAGGTGAGGGAGGTGGAGGCATGAAGACAGGATAAGAGAAACAGAGTATCAGGGCATCTATAGGGGGAAGAATCCGAGATAAAAGGCCAATGAGAGAAGAAACACACCTGCCAGTGTAGCATGTTGACCTATGTTTGTATCAGCCACTAGATGGCACTGTGTTGCTGCAATGTGTGTAATTCACTCGCGAGCAAGAAGCTCCAGAGGAAATGGAGAAGTAGACGAAATAAAGTGGAATCGGAGCAGAGATTGGTGTGTGCGTGCAGTTAGTAAGAAGCTCGGTATACATACAAAAACAACACATGGTGTCAGAGTAGCGGATTCTACGCAATCCCTCGCCGTCGGACAGCGCAGACATGGAGGCTTACGGCGTTCCCACACCGCGTATGGATTGGGACTCCAGCAACCTGCCCGAGGCATGGCGGCGTTTCAAGCAGCACGCCGAGCTAATGTTCGCTGGTCCTCTTCGGGGGAAGGAGGAGGCAGATAAATGCAGCTACCTTCTTCTATGGGTCGGTGAGAAAGGACGGGACGTCTACAACACGTGGACGCTCACCGCAGACGACTCCCGAAAGCTTCAGACATACTACGATAAGTACACTGATTACATCATACCGAAAGCTAACCCAATCTACGCCCGATATAAGTTCCATGAAAAGATGCAGGGTGAAAATGAGACATTTGAACAGTTTATTACGGAACTGAAACTACTTGCTAAAGACTGTGGGTACCCAAATACAGATGAAATGGTCAGGGATCGCATTGTATTTGCCACTAACTCGCCACACGTCCGAGAAAAGCTACTCAGCCAAGGCGCAGAGCTCACGCTAGAGAAAGCTATAGATATAGCACGATCACACGAGCTAGCAAAGCAACAGCTAAAAACTATGGGTCACTCCAGGGGCCAAGAAACTGTGCACGCCATCGGCAGGAAATCGCACAGACAAGAATATCAAACAAGAAGCGTGAGACCAAAAGAACACGCTAATGCAACACTAAAAACGTGCAGCTATTGTGCCGGACAACACAGTAATAAAGACACCTGCCCAGCAAAAGGGAAGCAATGTGCAAAATGCAAGAAAATGAACCATTTTGCGAGAGCATGCAGGTCAAGACTCCCTTCGCAGACAAAAGCCCACCTCAAATCAGTACACACTGTGAGAGAGAACATAGAAATGTCAACTATGGACACAGATGAGGACCAAGACTGTTTCTACACTGATAGCATCACCATAGAAAATGAAGGAAGAAATGATGAGCAAGCATATGCAGACATGCAGCTTGGTTCCCCCCCCCAGACAGTGAGGTTTAAAGTTGACACTGGGGCGCAAGCAAACACAATTCCAGCTAACATGTTCCAGACACTCTTCCCACACGTGACACTGAAGCCTGTCACACACAAGCTCACAGATTATGGGGGACACTCACTCAGCGTGGAAGGAAAATGCCAGTTAAAATGCAAACACAAAGACAAGACCTGCATGTTGGAATTCCATGTTGTTAACACAAGCGCCCCACCTGTATTAGCAATGAAAGCTTGCCGTGACCTTAACCTGGTAAGGATTGTGATGGCAGTGACGGAGGAAAGAGGCAAGACAACCAACAGTTCACAGGCAATACTAGACGAATATGCAGACGTATTCAAAGGGATAGGAGAATTTCCTGGTGAATGCAGTTTCCATGTAAATCCAGACGTTGCACCCACAGTCAGCCCACCTCGTCGGATTCCCATTGCTCTGCGAGCCCGACTCAAAGACGAGCTCGACAACATGGAAAGGAACCAAATCATATGCAAGGTCACAGATCCTACGGACTGGGTGAATGCACTTGTTGTCGTGGAAAAACCCAAGACAGGCAGACTCAGAGTATGTCTGGACCCCAGACCCCTCAACAAGGCTATACAAAGACCCCATTACCCTCTACTAGTGATGGTGAGATGAAGCCTCATGATGAACTGAAGCTTTCCATCCAATTGGTCGACTCATGGTTCGAAGCATTGTGATGATTCATTTGCTCTACTGCGCCATCAAGTGGACAATTCAAGTGAAGCGGGCTCTTTGATTATAATGATGTGTAAACCTTATGTACATCTGGATAATGACACAAACTAGTGTTTGGTGCTTCACTTTTTAATAAACTAAAAGACAGAAATCAGATTATAGGATGTGTAGTGTTGTTTATTTATATTTTGGTGTTTATCATTTGTGATATTTATTACTGTGTGCATACTTTATTAGGAGAGACAAAAAAAAAAAAAACATCTCTTCCTTGCTGGTTCCATCGAAGAAGAAATGCACAAGTAACTATGTAGCACGTACGTAATCCAATTCCACAACACGGTGTGATGGGGAATCAGCTGTTTTCCTGCCCATGTTATTTCGAATCTGGCGCGAACCGATGAACCAGTCCCTGAATCAGTCACGTGGTACGGACTGCCCGCGAGGCCTCGAACGTCACTGCATACGTAATCAAAGCAAGCCTCGATACGCGCTTCAGAAAAACGCCCCCGCGATTACCCGACGCACGATTCGAAGCTTCGACACACAGGACACATCACTACCCTCTACCCACCTTGGAGGATGTCACCACAAAACTTGCTGGGGCCAAGTATTTCAGTGTTTTGGACGCCAGATCAGGCTACTGGGCCATTAAGCTAAGCCACGAATCATCTCTGTTAACCACATTTAATACTGTGTTTGGCAGGTACCGCTTCCTCAGGTTGCCATTCGGCATAATCTCAGCTCAGGATGAGTTCCAGCGACGCGTGGACGAGACCTACGAGGGCCTGAGGGGCGTGGCAGCCATTGTGGACGACGTACTGGTCTTCGGAGAAACCAAACAGGAGCATGACGACAACCTGAGGGCCATGCTGCAGCGCAGCAGAGAGAGAGGTGTAAAACTGAACCCTGACAAGTGCACCATCTGCGTCAAAGAGGTCAGTTACTTCGGTCACACATTGTCACACGAAGGGCTGAAACCAGATCCACAAAAAGTAAAAGCAGTCCAAGACATGGCGCCCCCACAGAACAGGGCGGAATTGGAAACAGTGCTGGGGATGGTTAATTATCTAGCAAGATTTGCCCCACACCTGTCAGAGATAAATGCTCCGCTCCGCCAGCTGTTAAAGCAGGACAGTGAGTTTGTATGGGACAAGAACCATGACAGAGCCTTTCAACGAATGAAGGAGCTGATCACTAAAGAACCAGGCCCAGTTCTCTCCTTCTTCGACCCCAAGAAAGCGCTACGACTCCAGGTCGATGCATCCAAAAGTGGCCTCGGTGCTGTGATGCTGCAGGACGGCAAGCCAGTTGCCTACGCATCCAAGTCACTTAACAGCACTGAGCAGAACTATGCCCAAATAGAAAAAGAGCTGTATGCTGTTCTCTTTGGTTGCAAGCGGTTCCACGAGTACATGTACGGTCGACATGTGACCATTGAGTCGGACCACAAGCCACTTGAGTCCATACTCAAAAA
The DNA here is from genome assembly GCF_965226115.1 of Aulonocara stuartgranti. NCBI lineage: Eukaryota > Metazoa > Chordata > Actinopteri > Cichliformes > Cichlidae > Aulonocara > Aulonocara stuartgranti. The sequence goes on from NC_138953.1 coordinate 38,936,003, forward strand.
AACACTAGCATCAGCACCACCACGGCTACAGAGGATGATAATACAGCTGCAAAAGTACGACATCAGCATCATCCACAAGCCAGGGAAAGACATCCCGGTAGCCGACACGCTCTCCCGGAAATCCATAGAGTTTCACGACAAATCACTATGTGACGGGATGGATGCGCAGATCCACTCAGTCCTCAGCAACATGCCTGTCAGTGATCAGAGACTCTCAGAGATAAGAAACGAAACAGCCCAAGATCCTCAGCTCAACAGCCTGAGACGGACCACATTGAGTGGATGGCCAGATAAACGGTCTCAATGTCCGCCTGACATTCAGGAGTTTTGGAACCACAGGGATGAGATCTCACTGATAGACGGGATCATGTTTAAAGGAGAGAAAATGATCATCCCAAAAAGGCTCAGAAAGGACATGATAGAGCGGATTCATTCCAGCCATATGGGTATAGAAAAGAGCAAAAACAGAGCCAGAGACCTTCTGTTTTGGCCAGGCATGGGAAAGCAGATTGAGGAAGCAGTCGGAGCCTGCAGCACATGCCAGGAGAGACAAGCTGCTAACCCCAAGGAACCCCTGTTGTCACATGCAATACCAGAACGACCGTGGCAGGTCATAGCCACCGATCTGTTCACTTGGAACTCGGAAGACTACATCATCATGGTAGATTACTACAGTAGATTCTTCGAGTTGGAAAGACTGCACAGCTGCACTGCAGAAGCAGTGATCCACAAACTAAAGTCAGCCATGGCTAGGCATGGTATTCCAGAGTCGGTGATTAGTGATAACGGTCCGTGCTATGCTTCCAGTAAGTTTCAACAGTTCGCAAAGTCATGGAGTTTCACCCACACCACTACTAGCCCCCATTACCCACAGAGCAATGGTCTAGCCGAGAAAACAGTCCAGACAGCAAAGAAACTTCTGGACAAGGCCAAAGCGGAACATAAGGATCCCTACTTGAGCCTATTAGAATACCGGAACGCCCCCGTGGACAACTTAAAGTCGCCTGCACAACTACTCATGAGCCAGAGACTTCGCTCCATCCTCCCTGCAACACCAAAACAGCTGGAACCCCAAGTAGTTTGCCAGCAAACAGTGCGTGAAAGGAGAGAAGTCTGCCAGCAGCGCCAGCAGACTTATTTCAACAGAGCCGCCCGACCTCTGCCTCAACTATATCCTGGCACACCGGTCCGGTTCCGGCAAAAAGACGGTTCCTGGAAACCAGCTGTGGTCACAAGTTGTGCCGACACGTCCAGAAGCTACAACATAACCACAGATACAGGACAAGTTTACCGGCGTAACCGCCGACACCTCCGCAGAAGCAGGAACAGCGTAGGAGGTGAGGAGTTCATTCAACCAACCGGCATCCGCGATGACAGCCCTGTGGTATCTCAGCCCCCGCCTGTGGAGCCCCCTGATAAAGACATTACAACACCTGGATACACGACTCGTTATGGGCGTGTTACCAAACCAAGACAGGTCTTGGACCTGTAATATTGTAAAGGGTGCAGGCGGATCGCTGCCCTAGAGAAAAAAAAAAAAAAGGCTGTTTATATGTTTGTTGTTCCAATGATGTCACTAGATGCATCTGTTTATTATGTTTGTGATATAGCCAGTATTGAGTCGAATGCTATGTTATCAATGGATGTGCTCAGGATGTTATTCCTGTAATTTCAGTTGCCTTAGAAATTTTACAAGCCTGAGTTGTGTTTTTTTTTAAGAAGGGAGATGTAGCATGTTGACCTATGTTTGTATCAGCCACTAGATGGCACTGTGTTGCTGCAATGTGTGTAATTCACTCGCGAGCAAGAAGCTCCAGAGGAAATGGAGAAGTAGACGAAATAAAGTGGAATCGGAGCAGAGATTGGTGTGTGCGTGCAGTTAGTAAGAAGCTCGGTATACATACAAAAACAACACAGCCAGTAAGCCCATCAGTACATTGATTTTTGTGCTTGTTCACAGTTTTAGCTCCCAAAGAAAGACACCTGTCAGGTTAGGATCTCCCCAGAGTTCCTATTGTACAACATCTCCATACAGCACGGACCTTAAAAAACCCAAATATCCACATCTGCAGTGCTTCTTGACATAGAATAGCCCTTTACTGTCACTGTACATGTGCAACGAAACTGAGTGCTCCACACCAACTGTGCCGGAGTTAAATATAAATAGTAGACAGCAGGAATAAATAGCAAACAGGAGAAATATGTACAATTGATATAGAAAAACAATAGAAACAGAACATGAAGACGTGAAATGTCTGTAACTGATTCAATAATAACAGATTCTGAGTTCACACTTAAACTCTAAGCTGCTGTTATTCAGGATGAAAACAGATTTAAGATTTTTGTCCTCGTGGCCATTAGCTGGAAGTTTTGCCAGTGCCAGCACGAGGGGGCGTTCATTCTTGAGCGTAGAACACAGAGGAGGGACAGTTAATGCTGATATAATGAAATCCAGAAATTAACTCCATTGACAAAAAGATCCTCTGTGAGGTTGTCTCACAGTGGCAGAGACTGAGGTTGTTGTGTGATATTGTAAAAGCCACTAAGAACCAAGATGTCTGTGCACTTGTCATTCTTCCGCTTAAGTTTGGCATTACAAATGGTAAATGGACTGGCACTTATACAACACTTTTGTACCCTTATTGAACACACAAAGCACTTTTTATTACAAGCCTAAGTCTCACACACACACACACACACACTCTTGTCTATGCCTAAGCAGCTTGACTAACACTCACACACACTTACACAGATACATGAGGGGCAACTTGGAGTTCAGCCCAAGGATACTTTGTCATGCAGGTTAAACCAGCAACCTTGTGACTGGTAGATGACCCACAGATTAAAAAGCTATTTGTTCATAGAAGATTATGTATTCCTTTGTTAGAGCTTCTGAGGGACAACTGAACTGAACGAAGGGTCGTATTTGTTTAGGATTTGCAAATAACAAGGGTTCCTGAAGTTTGGCAAGAAAAGCAACAGCTCTGTGCAGTGCTGGAAACCAAAGTGTCAAACTCAGTGACAGGCAGGTACGTTGACAGCTCTCCAAATGTGGGAACATAGTAACGTAATCCTCATGCAAGAATGGAAAATTCATCTCCGTCCCGGCTGAGTGCAGGGGTTGTAACCGAACAGCTTTAAAAACCATTCAGAGAACAATAAAACAGTCGTGCACTTTTCTCAGGCTTCTCAACTTGACCTGTGTGCACTCTTAGGGCTAATAAGCACTTTTGACAGCTGAGTCTGCTGTGGATGATTTTTATAACAATGCTGCAGACAGAGCTGTGACACCAACACGTCATTTTAAATCACTGACACTAAAGCTGGTGAGCAGGTACCAATAGGTGACAAAAAAAACGCAACATATTGTCGAGGGAGGCTGGGTCACGACATATGTGCCCGTTTCAATTGAGATCTGGTGACTGTGGCAGCCTTAGGATATGATTCTCAACCTTTTCATATTCATCATGTTGTCCTGCGGATGGAGACACTGTCAATGGCATCGGGCTCACATGTTAATTGGACGGTTGGTCACCCAGAACAACTGACCCATACAGGAACATGCCGCCAGTTTTGAAGCTTCCTTTTCATGCATTTGTAGCTTTTGGACCCAAAAGTAAATACAGATCAAAAGATGAAAACTAATTGTAAAACCTCACATAGGAAATGATTTTATGTTAAACGCACAAACTTAAGCCTAAAATCCCTTAAACTCTTATGTAAATACCTTAATTCTATGTAATATTTATAACACGACTCAAAGGGTTGAGAGGACGCAGCTTCCTATGTTGTGATAAAAAGCAGGTGAAACACCTGAGATCACCGCCTGGGGTTAGGCTGAACTTGTCCATGTATTAAAGGTGACAGGAGACAAACAAAATCCACATCATCGATCTAAAATCACTTTCATTCAGTAAAAATCATGTTCAGCGCTGCTAGTTACATCAACACAAACGACATCGCAGATGTTTAAAGAAAAAAAAAAGCACAGTAAATCCAATGCGATATGATAACATTCATAAGCGTCCCGATTACCTTCTTCACAGCGCATCCACACGTGGGGACAAAGGGGATCCCGGCGCCTCTTTGCGCGTTGTTTTCGGACGAGATCCGCTGTCACTACATCGGAAAAGGTTTTTTATTCCGTCTCAGCAAGTGTTCTCGCCATCCTCTGCTGGGATATGTTCGCTCTACAGCTCTTATCCAGGCTCTTCGCTCGTTTGTCTCTTTCCCCCCCTTTCTTTTATTCACATGATCAAAGGTCTCTGGTTTACCCACTTTTTCTGAGATTTAAACAAAACTGTAACAAACCCGAAACGCTTGACCAAACTGGTTACCTTTGGTCTCAGTTGCATATCCTGTCGTTTAACAATTCGGAAGCTCCGTTCCCAGACCGAGCTGCTTTATGTGTTGATAGGGGAGGTTGGAGAGCATGTGCGAGCTTTCGCATCTGAAATCCATCTGAAAGCCAGTGCGCCTCAACGATAATCCCTCCCTCCTCAGCCTCAGCAGACACGGAGCGCGGACCAATTGAGAGGCAGGAAGAGAGAGAGAGAGAGAGAGAGAGAGGCGAGATGAGAGCATGGCAGTCTGGTGTGGGACCAGGGACGTCAAACACGCAGGGATCAGCAGAGTAAAGCACAGATAAAAAGACAAGGAGACCGTTTGGACACATTTTTAAAGGATGTAATAAAATAAACGTTGTCACCGTGTAACTTCTATATACACAAAGGAAAATCGAATTCAACATAATAAATAATGTCTGCTTACAAATTCAAAGAATTCATAGACATGAGTTTTGTTAATGAAAACCAAAAGACATAAAACAAACCCTTTTGGAGTCATTCCTCCTACAGTAGGTGTCCTCAGTGACACATGCACAGACCAGCCTTGTGAATCATCACCAACTATCACTATCTTATGAGTTATAGAAAGGCCACGGCTCTGGTACCCAGACATTGTCTTAGCGCATGTTAGGAAAAAAAAGTCGTTTTTGGTGCATGTGCTCCACTAGATTTTTTTTTTTTTTTACCTGGCTACAGTTGCTCTTTTAAAAGCTTTAATTAAAATGTGTAAATGGTTTTACATTTCTGCACACAGACCTTTGTTATAGCTGAGCTGATAGGTGTCCTACCTGGTTGGGTTCAGGTTAAACGCGTTGCAGACATCCTCGGCAATCTGGTGAAGCTGTTAGCACACTAACATCACAACCCTGAAAGACACAGCTTCAGGTATGTAAGCAGAGATGTGGATGTTTGGAGGCCTCCCTCCAAAAATTTGTTTTGGACCTTCATTTTTGTGCTCTGATCCCTGGGACTGCTGTAGCATGTACAAATCCAGTTTTAATAAAGTTGAAACCCTGTATAAAATGTAAGTGCAAACAGAATACACCCAGATTTTAATCACATTCACTTTGATGGCAGCAACATGTCCCAAAAGTCAGACAGTCCTTCTTGTCTTTAGTCTGGAGGACTTGTTGTCCATGTTAATTTCAAATGTTGATTAATCTGACCACGGAAGCATTTTCCACTTCGTCTCAGTCCATGTCCGGTGAGCTTTGGCCCAGCGTTTCTGGATCACGCTCACATATGGTGTTCACAGACGGTGGTTTCTGGAAGAGCCCATGCGCTGATTTCCATGACAGAATCGTGCCTCTCTTTAATGCAGTGCTGCCCGAGGGCCCAAAGATCACAGGCATCCAGTATTGATTTTTTATTTTCTCCAGATTCTCTGACTCTTTTGATGATATCATGTACTGTACAGGATGAGAGAGTTAAATTCTTCACAGGTTTATGGCGTGAAATTATTTCACAATTTGCAGTCAATTTGTTGCCAGTTAATCTAATTGGTTAAAATGATCATCCAACTCTTTCTTTTTAGCGCCATCAAACAAAAAATTGACCTTTTGTTTTCCAGTCCTGGCTTTTTAACTTGTTGCTGCCATTTTCTCATCTCTGTTGTAGATAAAATATCAGATTATGAATTATATTGTCTCTTAACCCACAACAACAACAACAACTCATCATCAAGTTTGGTGATGACACCACGGTAGTCTGACTCATATCAAAGGCAGACGAGGCAGACTGCAGAGAGGAAGTCCTGAAGATGGCAGCCTGGTGTTCAGAGAACAACTTGGCCCTGAACACTAAGAAAACCAAACAGGTCATTGTCGACTTCAGGAGGCACAGCGCTGACTTAGCCCCCCTATACATCAACGGGGAGTGTGTGGAGAGGGTCCAAACCTTCCGGTTCCTTGGTGTCCTCATCTCCGCTGACATCTTTTGGACAGACAACATCACAGCGGACGTCAAGAAGGCCCAGCAGCAGCTGCACTTCCCGAGGGTCCTCAGGAAGTACGAGCTGGACTCCAACCTGCTGCTGACCTTCTACTGCTCGCCCATTGAGAGCCTGCTGACATGCTGCACCACAGTATGGTACGGCAGCTGCACTAAAGCTGGCAGAGTGAGGCTTCAGAGTTGAGTCAAGGCAGCACAGAAGATCGTCGGCTGCCCTCTCCCCTCCCTGATGGACATTTATTCCTCCCACTGCCTCGGCAGAGCATCACACATCATCAAGGACAGAGCCTGTTTTTGACCTGTTCAACCTGCTTTCCTCAGGGAAGCGCTGCAGGTGCATCAGACACGCAAGAATAGTTTCTTCCCAAAAGTCACGACCAGCCTGAACTCACACATGCACTGACAACACAGTTCCTTCATCCCTCCAATCCAAGGACTTCCCTCTATAAACCACCACTGTGCAATTCACGTACTTATTGTACATCTGTACAGTGACAATAAAGGCATTCTATTCTATTCTATTCTATTCTAATAACAAAGAGATGAAACAGTTATTTAATCACTAAGTCTCTTTCTTTTGTGCATCTGATGAACTGTTTAATGATGAGTCAAAATAATATTAGTTAAACATCAAACTGTTCTTTACATTTAGCTGAGTGATTTCACGCTCCTCCTGATTGTTTTGATGGACAGCTTACAGCTGCCGACTGTATGAATATTCATATTCATCGAGCTATTATTAACCTTTCAGCAACACGATCCCACAGAATTCCCAAATTCCCTCTTTTTTAAAGTTCCAATCACTTTTGAAGTGATTCCCATGTTGCAATAAATAATCTTTGTTTGTAGTCAACAACATGAAGAATAATGTGGGGACATTATTATTTTTACTCTGCTGTGAGGTCGTGAATCTCTGATTTTGGCGTCCGCCGTTATAAATCTGCGACTAAACCGTACGCAGTATGTCACTATATCACGTTACGCGTGTGGTTTCCGTCTGGCTTTGTTTATCAAACACCACCAAACTGTGCTACACAGACCATTTATAGGTTGATTTGTACCCACGAATATATATTATTTGTCACGAATGATTCAAGTAGTCCACGAGAGCTTTTGCTGACCTAGATTAATCAAAATAATTTCAGAAAGAAAAACTCTTCCTGAGCTCTTCCAGGCTTTCAAGCAGCAAAACTCATAATCTATATACTGTCAAAACACAGCTACAATTTATCAAAGAGAGATAAAAGCCCAACGTTATTGTAGCTGAACATCACTTGATAACTTTCTGCTGCTTTAAGTCGAAAAGATTTCTTTTACATTTTATTTGCAGCGGGTGAAAATATAAGTAAACTCCAACAGTCGGCCTTAAATTATGTCCCAGAGTGAAAGCTTTAGTCGTGTAATGAATTTCTACTCTAATCCAAGTACAAGAGCTGCGTTTCATTTCAATCCAATAGAACAGAGATTTTAGCTATGCAAAGCTTCCCGATATGAAACTCATATTATTGCTTTTTACCATTTCCCCTTCACATTCAGCCTTCAGTTGAATTTAGAGTGACTCAAGTGACCGTGAAATGGCATTTCAAACTAATATATCGTTGCTCATGACTTATGTTTCCCTTAAAGGTTTGTTTCTTTCCTTCTTTCAATACCATCACACAGCATGTCTAATCTTGTCTTGCAGCTGTGCAGGTTTCTGCTCAAACTGTTAGTTTTGAAAAGAAGCAGCAGCCCATATATAGCAAATGACAGTCAGCTATAAATGCAAAAATGTACTTTTTTCTGGCAGCACATTATTGACCCTTTGCAACCTCTTGTGTCAAGTATCGTCCACATTTTATGTGGGAGAGAAGACGATCGTGCATGTGGGAGTGCTTAGCATCGAGACCGAGTTATGCAGATCAGTCGGTTTAGCATTGTGAGAAATCGCACGATAAGATGTTGCGGTTTTAGGTCTCGTGTTGCGCTGCCAGTGGCAGAGCCGTTTTGTCTAATGATGCATCTGGAGCGCTGTTCAGTGTCTGTATTTCACAGCTTTACAGACCTCAGAAACATATTGATACGAGGACAAAAGGGAAAGGTGAAATCACTGCTGCGCTGTTTGTTCAGAAAGCCAAAAAGGCCCAATTTCTCTGCAGCTTTATTCAAAAAAAGGCTCCATCTGCCCCACGCCATCTCACACTGTTCATTACTTATTAGTCTGAAGAGCTGTTATAGACTTAAGGTCAGAAATTTTCATTCAGCCTCAGCGGAACAATTCAGAAGCTCATGAATGAGTCAAATGTCCTTAAAGAGAACTGATTTATTCATTTTGCCCAAAGTGGTAAAAATGTCTGTCGGTGTGCCTGCGCAGCCAATAACATTTAATTTGGTCTGAATATTTTCACTCTATAATAAAAGTATTCAGGGCATGATTTTAGTCTGTTTTCACATCTTTGGATAAATGCTCCAGCAGCTTTCCCTTTTAGCTCACTGCCACCTTTAACCGCTAAAAAAAAAGAAAAAAAAGCAACTGACAAAATCACAGGATTAAGAATACAATAATGGTGACGTCACCCCGGTGCCTGATGGGCATCCATACCATAATATCGGCAGTGTTATGCAAAGGCTTCATGGAAACAGTCTTCCTCTCAATAGGAAACCTTGTTATGTGCAAACCTGCAGTGATGTTTGTAGAGCAAATTAAAAGCCTCAGCCGGACATCTAACATAAACACTTTGTCAGGATGAAATGAAGTGGAAGGTGGAAAATTAGCCCATTAACTAATATTAGACTAACATTTTCCAGCCTTCAACATGAGGCATTTAAAAAGTCTTTTTTCTGCAATTTCTTATTTAAAGGAAGAGATAAGGTGTTTATTTTGGGAGAGTTGGATGGAAATGTTATTACTGCTCTCATGTAGAACTGGCAGCAGTCTGTACTGCTTGTTTTCATTCGTGTGATGGAAACAAAGGAGAAAAATTCTCTCTGTTTTTACAAATCCACCTATTTCTTAAAAGGCTTCCTCCCACAGTCCAAAGACATGCAGTTAGTGGGGTTGGGTTAACTGGTCATTCTAAATTACCTATAGATGTGAATGGTTGTTAGACCTGCGACAGACTGGCGACCTATGCAGGGTGTCGCCCTCAAGAGAAGCTCAAGAGAATAGATGGATGCATTTGATCTGTGCAGCTTGTATCATTTTGAAAAGCTGTATATTTATTTTATTTAAGCCCACTGATGTGTGTGTGTGGGAGCCAACAGGAAGTCAGGCTGCTTGGTCGGTCAGAGTGACTCTTATTCATGCATGATCTCCAATGGCTCAGTCACACTAGAGTAAAAATAGTATGACAACCTCCTTATGACTATAGGGAAAATGGGCAGTTGTCTGATGATTGCATTGAGTTTTTTCTTTTTTTTTCTTCATTCAGTGGGCAAATGCAAGAAGTTGCAGTGACCAACTGGAACACGCAAAAACAACGGCAACTGCACAGGTCGCCTGGTGGGTTTTCAAAACATTTTGCACAAGCTGTTCAATAATTACAGCCAGTTTCATGCATAGTCCACCATTTTTAAAAGTTCCAAATTAATGGGACAGGTAACTGACAGGCAGGTGAGGCCTGTAAATGCTAGATTTAACAAAATGCTGCGAAACTCACTGGACAGTGCTTCATATTGCAAATGGATTTATCCCTTATTAAATGCAAAGCTGAGGGCAGAAATACCCCCAGATAAACAGACACTGAGGATGAGGAGGTCGGAGAGCATGTCAAGGGAAAAAATGCACCATTTATTTGATTTTTAAAGGTAAGATTTTCAAATTCATTTTGAGCCTCTGAAAATGCAGAACTGTGTATAAAAATGACTTCGGCAGCTTTAATGGGGACTGTGCCCAGATTCCCTGATGCTATGCTACACTAAGCTAATTGCTTTTAACATTAGTAAGGAGAGTGGTATTGATCTTCTCACACACCTCGGGAGAATAACGCACACTAGCAGCATATACCCAAAGCATTAAAATACTCCCTTAAACGTGCATCTAGAACTCTTTGGAAAGTTTTCTGTGAGAATCAATTTATGTCACTGCAACTCCCCCTGACTTCTGCTCCGCGGCTGCTGGGCGAGCCCTCATCTGGGACTCTCCTCAGCTCTTACTGGAACAGTGGCGCGGCTGCCCCTCTGTTGGTCTTCCTTGGTCTCTTGTGTTCTGGGGGCCTCTGGATGTCTGGAGTTTTGATCTCCTCCATACCCACTTCACACCCTGGAGGACGGGGCTGTGGCCCCCCCACACTCCCTAGCAGATCATTACATGGAGAAACCTTTGGAATGCAAGCATGCTGATCCACACAGGTATGCACACATGGGTATTCACAGACGCGGACTAAAGCTTTCTTGGCTGCTGCCTCAAAGCACACTGTGCGCTGTCTATCTTGCGTGCTGCACAATATCGTTTATTATTTAGTAAATATTGATATCTATGACTAGCTAGTTTATTGTGATGGTGCTTTGTTTTCTCTATTATTATGTTGCTCTTTGTTGTTTGCTGTCTCCTCTGTTTGTTTTTTTTGTTTGTTTTTTTTTTTTCTCCATACAGGTGACCCAGGAGTTCTTTTTTTTTTTTCTCTCTCTTCCCCCCCCTTCTCACCGTCTCTTCTCCCCTTTGGTTTTCTTTCTCTCCCCCTCTTTCTCTCATTCATTCCCCCTGTCCTATTTATTAAAAAAAAAAAAAAAAAAAAAATGACAAAGGATGAACTGAAGCTCTGCCATCACGTAATGTCGCATACTGCTGTTTCTGATGTCATTTTAAAAAAAAAAGAGAAAAAAAAAAAAAAAGAGAATCAATTTATGAAATAAAGTCGTGCTGACAGCAGTTTATGCTGCCAGTGAAGAAGAAGCAAATCCGAAGCAAAATACTTGATTCCAGTGAATCTGAGATGTTTGGTCTTTCTAGTGAGCAGAAAACCACAGAGATTGCAGCCTTCCTTCATTTCTATTTAAGCCTCTGGGAGCTCTCCACACACACTCCCTTTTCCGTGTCTTCACACACAGCTGCACGCACAGAGCTATTTAAACCACCTGCGTCCGCTAGCTCAAGCTTTACAGACATTTTCTGAGACTATTCCATCGAGTTCAGGGTAATAGAGGAGCAGGGAGACGGTGAACATGTGATCAGCCTTTGCCTTGTGGAGTCACGGATTGTGAACGCACAACACACCCAGCGATGAGAAATTCAGCACCACCTCCACAGCAAAGATCTCATCTGTCATACTGCAAAGAATAAAGTCCTACACTGAATAGATATGCTTACAGGAGATAAGCATTTATGTGTAAGTGTTAGCTCTGTGTGACAACAGATTGAGATGACAAATCCATTTAGGCCTATTTATACTCTGAAGCTGGGCTGCATTTTATTTGCAACCCAAGAGGGAAGAAAAGGATTTCGGTGAATTGAAAATGGAACAAAAGGTGGAAGTGAATGCAAATCAATTCAGGCTCAGCTCTTGGATCCGAGAAGATTGACTGAATTTCACATGCAAACAAGCCGTCACTGATTTTAGCTATAATATCTCTTTAAATACACCTTGAGGCTATCTAAACTGTAGTAGAGATCAAAACAATGCCACTACTGCAATACCACGAGTCATATTTTTCACGAGCATCCCCGCTGATCTCATAGCCTTTTCTTCTACTTGTCAAATGCAGGCCCTGGGCTTCAAGACAGATACGATTGGACTCCACAGCTATCATTGAGATGATGCCATCATGCATGACCAACTGCATTTGTTCAAATTATGAAACTGTGCATTTTGTACTTCTAATTAGATGCAGAGTCTCCTGTGATGAATCCCACTCGACCCGCATCCTCCGACCAATCCGAGGACGTCTGTTTGCGTCATCTTATTTAATGGTGAGTGCAACACGTGTGTATGTCACCGCAAGGTTAGGACATCATCATGTGGCGTGTGTGTCTGTGTTTATCTTGGTGTTTGCATATGGATGAACTTATGTGTAGAAAGTGAGCAAATAAAAAGATTGTCACATGTGTGTGTGTCTGTTTGTGTTGGGTTTTTTCAACCACGGGGATTTACTACTTAAGTAATGCAAGCATGATTAGGAAACATTGCCATCTGGTAGTTTGAGGGGGTGCTGAGACACATGCACACGAGCATGTGCGCTTGCTCAAACAAACACACAACAATGCACACATGCAAACAGGTGCACGAGACGAGACGCGCTCAGAAATGCCATCATGTAATAAATAATTCAAATAAACTGAGAAAAGACAGCTACATCCTTCACTGTCCTCAGATTCTCATCAGGCAATCACACGCCTACAGTATGCTCACAAAACACATACGTAAACATTGCTACTGCGCCACAAGAGGTTTGTCTGTGTCGGCTGCTGATTTCACCGATTCTTCCGCTAATATAAAGCACGGTGCACAGGTACACTGCAGATTTACTTTGATTATCGTTTCCCTTGTGAGAAAATATTCACCATCTTTTATCTCAGGTGAGAATAAACTCACTGTGAGGTCTGCAAGCAAAAATAGATCATTCCCAGGTGATGTTTCTTTAAAATCCCTTTCTGGATTACATTTAAAGCTATTTTATGTCACTTTTTCTTTTTTTAAACTGCTGTCTCATGTGCTAAACAATTGCTGTTATTCATGTGCACAGCAGCTTGGATCAGTCTGACCTTGAAAGCCACAGAGCCGAGTGGATGAACCAAGCTCAGTTGTGGGGTGACTGTTGTTTTTCTCCATGATTATAGATATAATACTTCTTGGTGGTCAGATTTTTTATTGTGATAAAGGTGTCAAGAAATGATACCTTTGGATGGTAGGCAGTAAACCGAGGTATCAGTCTTGACCTCATCTGGGAAATTTGTTGCATTTATTTAATTTCTTAATAAGCAGTGGAGCAAACTTGATTATCACAGCATCTTTAGCTCAGAGACGACCTTTCCCCTTTTCTGCCAACGTGGCTGCTGATGCCTAAATATCCAGTTACGTACATGATTTGATGTCATTTTAATCAAATAGCCAACACATGATTGAAGTGCAGACTTTCAGCTTTAATTCAAGGGATTCAACAGAAATACTGCAATAACTGTTCAGGAATTACAACATTTTTTATACACAGTGCAGAGGCTCAATATTAATTGAACAGCTAACTGACAGCCAGTTTTATGGCCAGGTAAGGAAGCAGACGTAGTACCTGAAGTTGATTTAAGGTGTTGCATTTTTATTTTACAGCTTTTCAATGTAATTTTACAAATGAGGATGGAGGGAGGCTATAATTAGTCAGGAAAGTAAACTTATCAGAGAGATAGCAAAAGCTTTAGAAGTTGGCAAATTGAGAATCGGTTACATTTTTATAAGGAAGAAATACAAAAAAGCCTGAGAAACCACAGAAACGATCTTTGGATGATGACGGAATAGTTTCCATTGTTAGGAAAAACAACTACACAAAATCCATCTCGTATCTCCGGACTTAAATCTACAGCAGAAAAGTTGGGAAGAGTTAACTGTGCTTTCAGACTGCTGCTCAGGAAAGTTCATTTGAAATTGCTAATTTCACACTCTTTACCCTGATTACCGATCATGACAGATCATGTTCTCTGGGACCAACTGCGTCACACTCTGATTTTTTTCATAAAGCGACATTAAACAAATATGAGTGTAGTGCTGTATAAATAACTGCTCTTCACACATATGCTCATGTCTCATTTAGAAAGCGTGCGCTGTTTTACTTTTCGGTGTGTGAGGTGTGCTGAGAGGTGCTGCCTACACACTGCTACTTCACTCTCTCTGAGTTTAACTGTCAGTCCTCACAGCAGGATTTCCAGACATGACTCACTGGCATAACCCTGCATGTGTGAACACACACACACACACACACCACTCATAATTGCTGGCATCAATACAGGTTATACAAGTAAATGTGGGGGCAACACTTTAGTCATTTTTATTCCTGCTTGATGTTCAGTCTAAGCTTAGATGACTCCACACAAACAGAGAGAACCAAACAGTGTGGGACACAAAACTTTCTTTCACATCTGCACTGAAGATACTCACAAAAACAAAATTGCACCTTCGTGGAGCCCGACTTATTCATCAGTCACACATCCAGCTTTTTACAGCAAAGAAATGATCGAACAAATACAAATGTCCTTTTTTCCTTACCTCTTTCAGAAGGGCTGAGAACATCATGAAAAAACGTTACACACTCTGTGCACCATCTGTTTAAGCTCATCATGTCAGGCAGGTGCCTCAGGTCAATCCACACACACACGCACGCACGCACACAAACGCACACAGAATAAAAACAGCTTGAAAAACAGACATTTCACTGTCTTACATGTTATTTAAAGGGCTGTGTAATATTTGATGAAATACTTCATTTAAGACTTCACTATTTGTTATATTTAACACTCATGTTGAAAATGTTAAATAGAGTGATCTGAGTCATTCGTTTGCTATTACTTACTCTTTTTTTTTTTTAAATGTCACTACGATCCTTTTTTCTTGGTAAATAAGTATAAAGTGTAAATGCACAATTTGAGGTTGTTGCAACTGAATTTCCATCATGCTTGGATCTTAAATTTGACCTGGAGTGGTTTGTGTGCCATTCTGATTCTGCAGACCTGCAGTCTGAGAGAGCAAGTAACCATCCAAGAGCCTGACAGGTTTGTTATTTCAATCAGCAGACAGTTTGTCTGCAGCTCCGGGTGAGCACAGCGATGCACAAATAGTTCAGTGGTACATACATGAAAAAAAAATTACCCATATAGTCAGTCACTCGCATGTTTTTACAAACAATTTTGAATCAGGTTAAAAATCACACACTCACGTAGCTGTAGTGTCACCAGTGTGCGCTGGCCGTGTGGAGTGGAGAGTTGTGGACCCAAATGCAGACAAATCACACGCGGAAACGTCGATACTAACAAAAAGCGAGCCGTTTGAAAAGGCTGGTGAAAATAATACAAAACAAAACGTTAAAGGCAAAAGAACATGAAACTGAACAATAACCTAAACTGGGAAAACTAACATAAAGCAAACAAACTGGGAACACGGGGAGACACGGAAGGTTAACAGACAATCTGACGGACCGAAAGACGGCTAAACACCTAAATACACACGAGGGTGACGAGGGAAAAGGAAACACGGGAACGCAGCTGGGACGAATGAACGTGAAGACAAGACAGGAGGAAGCAATCTGAACACACAGAATGTGGGACGCAAGACTGTCAAAATAAAACAGGAAGCACGGGGACAAAGACACGCAGGCTTGTAATAACATCAGGGAAATAGAAACGGGAGGCAGAGCACGGACATAACTAAGAAACAAATACAGAGAACCTGATGGCCTGCTGACATGAAGGGAGAAAAAGACATCACTGAGACACACAGAGGACGAGGGAGTTGTGGACACGGGGACCTGACTTACAGACTGCACACACAACACCAAAACCAACATAGGGGGGAAGCAGACACAAGGACACACACATGAACAGAGACAGGGACACAGTGGACAAAGACACGAGATGAACCTAATAAACAAGGAATTAAACTGTTCATAAGTAAATTCAGAGACGTAATAAGAATGAAATCTTAACTAACCAGTTACCCAAAAATAATCATAATAATAAACACAACAGACACCAAAACACAAGAAAACACTGGGTCACATGACCCAGACCCTGAACATGCTAAAAGGTTCCTACAGAATCAACCCTAAACTCTTGCATTAGCCTATAATATGCTGCTAATCCAGCATGCTTTACTGAGATCATGTGCAAAACACTTTATAGACAGAGAGTTACACCGCAGCCAAGTTTTAGGCTGTGTGTAGATTCCATTAAACCACTGAGGGAAATCATACTGCGCTGTCTCTTTATTTATGCCTATAAATGTTTGTCTTCATGAATGCCAGCGGTAGAGTGAAATGTAATGTGTGTTGATGGAGTTCATGTCACGGTGGTGGAACGGACTCGGGCGCAGACTGAGAAAGCACGGTTCAACAATACTTTATTAATCCCACTGGTGCGCTATGTACACGTGAAGGGGGGGAAACACCAGGGTCCCGGGGATCAATAGGCTGGGGAAACACTTCTTCGCACTTGCTCCGCTCCCTGTCCAAACAAACTCCACACAAGCAGCCCACTCATGCTCACGGGGTCCAGGGGTCACAAAAGGGCTGATCCAGGTAAACCTATTAACACAGACGAGGGTAAGTCGGAGGCAAGCACGGGAACAACAGAATCGCAATGAAGCCAGGCAATGCTAACGAGAGTTACTCAATATTCCAGCGACGAGTAGCTTAAGAAGAGCTGCAAACCACCGGAGATCAGCTGCAGGTGCGTGGGCCAAGGGCGGGAGCCCATTCAGAGCTCCGCCCAGGCAGACAGGTAGGAGAGAGAGAGAGCGCAAGGCTGGGCTGGCCGGGGAGGCACAGGGACCATGACAGTTCAGTCCTGTTTTTGTTTTATCTATGAAAAGGCTCCAGTCCAGTGAAAGGGTAAGTAAGGTCAGGTATCCTTTATTGATCCTTGCAGGGGAGCTCGTTCTCTCCATTTATTCCATCAGCCCGTCCTAAATGTTAAGAATAGTGGAGTCATCATGGAGCACCTCAGGGCCTTGTGCCTTGGTCAATAACAAAGTGACATTAGGATTAACCTGAAGAGCCTCGCTGTGAGGCTATAGTGAATTTTTTATCACTGCCTCCATCAAGGAGGTTTTTTTCAGTTTGTGTTCGTGTCATTCTGTCTGCAAACACACAAAAAGGTCAACTTATAACTTATAACTTAGAAACTATGACTCTTACAAGTGAAGTGTGCATTGTCAACATATAGAAAGCACCATATAAAGATTTAAAATATTATAGCACCAACTCCATAACCAAGAAGGCCCAACAGCATTTCTACTTCCTGCTGAAGCTGAGAACAGCCCATCTCCCTCCACCCAGTCTCACCACCTTCTACAGAGGGACATCATCACCGTCTGGCTTGGTAACTGCAACGTATCGGATCGCAGTACCCTACAATGGATGGTGAGAGCAGCTGAGAAAATCATTGGAGCCTCCCTCCATCACAGACACTTATCACACCCTCTGCATCCTGCTGCCTTCTGGCAAGAGATACAGGAGCATCCGGTGACCCGAATGACACACACACGCTTTCATGCACCAAGTGAATTTTTGCACAATACTCAGTCTTTTGCACATTTCTATTGCACTGTTGTGTCTGTATCGTTCTGTTTTTTGCAGTTTTTGACATTGCACTTTATGTCGTCCTGTGTTGATTGTCTGTTATAAGTCATCTGTAGCACCGTGGTCTGAAAGGAACGTTGTCTCGTTTCACTGTGCACTGTAGCACTGCACATGGTTGGAATGTCAATAAAGCTGCTTGCCTTATAGAAGTTTGCACTCTCAGCGTGATCCTTGTTTTATATCAAACAGCTGTTTTAAATGTTCATTGCAATGAATGTGGCAGGTGTAGTCTGCTCTGAGCGTGTTGAGAGAATAGCTAACAGCTCATGTTTGTGCAGTTTGTTTCTTACAAGCTATGTGAATGAAATAAAGTAGCTTTCAGTTTCTTTAATGACACAAAATGTAATGCAAATAGATAAATAACATTAGAGTCTTGTAGCATAGAGGCTTTTTGTATATAAGACAATGGCTACAAAAGTAATGTATATTGATAGTTTCAGGATTTTATTTTATTTTATTTTATTTTATTTTTTTATTTTTTGTCAACATATTATTTACATGAAATTGTGGGATCTTTTTTGACTGTAATTTAAAAAAAAAATCAAGCAAATGAAGTAAGACCTACGAGGCCGATGGGTCTCTTATAAATCTCATAATGAACCACATTCTGCTCTTCAACTCCAACACAACAGCTGTTTTTCTGAAGCTGCCTCTTTCTCCTCTCCGACATGTCGCATTAACATCTGTGTCAGTAAAATATGTTCCTACAATTTCCTCAGGTTGATTGACAGTGCTCTGATGAATGAGTGTTCAGAGAGCAATCGTTGTGAACTCAAACACTCTGCATAAACAGCATTTACAGCACAGCCTGGGAGTGTCGACCTATGACAACGGATGGAAAAAAAAGGCACTTTGTCCATACAAGGAGGCTGGAAATTAATAAGTTCTCCTTTCCTTTTCAGCCTCTTGCATTTAGTCACTAGGATGATGAAATTGTTAAAAAAATATCCAGGCTGATGATATGAAAATGTAAAGGTTAATTTTAGCTGGTTTTAGAGAAAAGTGTGAATTTTGCAGATTTGTTTTTAGATGTATTTGCCATCTGAAGTTCCTGCAACTCGTCTGAATGAATAATATCCCAAATGATAAACGTACAGTAAAAAGAGAACATTGCATTAAAATGGGTAAGCCGCACCTGCTGAGAAGAGTCTGTTTTAGTAATGAATGAAAGCTTAGGTAGGATATTGACATTGGACATGAAGGACATTGTCATGGCAATAAGGAAAGGTGGTTATTTTCAGCTCTCATGAGACAGGAAGACGAAGGAGTTACAGTAAAGTAAACATAAGTGTACTGTACGTGTGCGGCTGTGTTTGTGGGGAGGCGTCTGTTCTACATCCAAGTCAACAACAGCAGCCTGTGGGGTTAAAAACGTGACCTTTAACCTGATCTGTGTGTCTATCCCTGTCTTCCCATTTCCCTGCTGTTTCAAACCTCAAACGAGGTCTAATTCTATCGAGTAATGTCTAAAATAAACACTTAACAGAGCTAAGACTGCTTTCTGTTTATATCACACTAAACGTTGCACCCATCTACACTAGCTAGGAACATTTATAAACTTATCTACCATCACAAATTAAAAATCCCATGTCACTGTTGTTCAAAGCATAATTTACCCCACTGAGATCATAAGCTGACCAAACGAGGAAGCTCTTTACCGTGCATGGAGGGTTTCACCCAAAATCCAGCACCCTGAGACAGCAAACAGGGTACATCAGGAAGATGGCTGCAATTAACTACATGCTTAATGAATACTTCAGACAGCAGAAACCTGAGAAAGGAGAGGAGCAGGGAGAAGAACCATCATGGAAGGAGATGAAGTGGCAACATCCAGAAGTCCAAAGCTGGACTGAAAGACACCACAGAGGCACTAATCATGGCAGCACAGGAACAAGCTCTGAGCACAAGATCCACAGAGGCTGGGGTCCATCACACCAGGTAAGACCCCAGGTACAGGCTGTGTAAAGATGCCCCCGAGACAATCCAGCACATAACACTTGTAGTGGATGATGTGTGTGCAGCTACCAGCCGAGAGCTGCAGCAGCGGAATGAATAAAGATGTCTCAAAACTGTGATCTGGATCCGCTGTGTCTCATTCACACCACACAACTATTCAGAGGAGACTGTGTGAATCAGGCCTTTATGGTCAAACAGCTGCTAAGAAACCACGACTAAGGAAAAGCAACAAGCAAAAGAGATTTGTTTGGGCCAAGAAACACAAAGAATACACATTAGACCAGTGGAAATCTGTGCTTTGGTCTGATGACTCCAAATTTGAGATCTTTGGCTCCACCTGCCGTGTCTTTGTGCGACACAGAAAAGGTGAAAGGATGCATGGTTCCCACTGTGAAGCACGGAGGAGGAGGAGTGTCCTGTTGGAGATTGTTGAATCAATCCCCAACAGTGGTGACACTGTTGGGGATTGATTCAAAATTGAAAGACACATGAACCAGCAGGGCTACCACAGCATCCTGCAGCGACACGCCATCCCATCATTTATTTTTCAACAGGACAATGACCCCAAACACACCTCCAGGCTGTGTGAGGCCTATTTGACCAAGAAGGAGAGTGATGGAGTGGCCTGGCCTCCACAGTCACCTGACCTAAACCCAGTGGAGATGGTTTGGGATGAGATGAAGCGCAGAGTGAAGGCCAAAGGTCCAACAAGTGCTCAGCATCTCTGGGAACTCCTTCAAGACTGCTGGAAAACCATTTAAGGCGACGACCTCATGAAGCTCATCGAGAGGACGCCAAGAGTGAGCAAAGCAGTAATCACAGCAAAGGGCGTATATTTCAAAGAATCTGAAACTTAAAACATGTTCTCAGTTATTTCAAACTTTTTTATTTACTACATAATTCATTATGTGTTCATTCATAGTTTTGATGCCTTTCAGAGAGAATCTACGACGTAAATAGTCATGAAAATAAAAACAACATTAAACCCATTAACCATTAGCTGCAAACTTTTGACTGGTAGTGTGTGTATATATATAGATATATATCTGTATATATACCTATTGATTTGTCATGGTAAAAATAAAAGCTAGTCTGCTACCAAATTAGCTGATTTCAGTGTTTATGTTATTCTGGGGGGAAAAGCACGATGCATCAATCTTGTGTCTCTGGTGGTCAGACCAGACACCATTATGCTATAATGGTAGTGTTATTGGAGGAGGGGATGATGAGGAAGATTAAGATGACCATCTGTTGCCTGACAGTCAGCTCAGATCAGCATGTGGATGTACTGACTGCTACGAAGCTTATGCTGAAATGACTAGAAATGGGAGCTAAATGTGTAAAGAAAAAAAGTGTGTATAGATAGATAGATAGATAGATAGATAGATAGATAGATAGATAGATAGATAGATAGATAGATAGATAGATAGATAGATAGATAGATAGATAGATAGATAGATAGATAGATAGATGATACTGTATGTACCAGCAAAATACTGTGAGGCAGCCAACAGGGAGGCTGGGTTTGCATAAAAACGATCTAATCCTCACTCACCGACTGAATAGAAGAAATGAATTATTGAATAACTGAATGAATCAGCGTATTGCTGAGTTAACCTTGAGGTCTCTTACTTTTTTCAAAGGTCTTTAGAAAAGCAATCATTGCTTTACTTTGATTAGAGCAAAAAGATCTTAATTTTAAGACTAACAGCTACAACGTTAACATAATACATACAAAATGTCTGTTACACAAACTTCTCATTAAAATAAAGTCTGATTTCTTGAGCTATAACTACACAAAGCTGGACTTGTGGCATGTTTAACTTAAAGTCACTATATTGTACAATATTCATGTTTAATACATCAGTTTTGTGGGCGTTTTATTTTGCTCCATTTCACTAATCATAAATTAAGCAAAGTGGACTTTAACAAGTATCTGCATGTGCTTCCAAGTCTGACCTCATTTGTCATTCACATTTTATATAACTACTCCCAAAGTCTTTAATTCATGTTTAGCTTTTGACCTGATATGAGTGATTACTGCATACTTCCTGCCCCATTCAGCGCCTCATGCCAATCTGTCGTCTCTTAATCCAGCCCCTTTACTTCTTTCTATATCCATCTTTGTCTTTTTAAGACCCAAACTCTTCTTCCGATTCTCAGCTTAATCCTCAGTTTTGATTTCCATCTCAGTCGCTGCACAGTTAATCCCTCTTTTCATGCCCCTTCATTCCTCCCGCTCTTTAGGTCAACCTGCTTCTTCTACAAATCCAGTTAGGAAAAAGTTTGAGAATAAAATGAGAATAAAAATCCCCAAAGTGCAACAATTTGCAAACCTCATACAGCCACATTTTATTCACAGAAGAACATAATAAACATATCAAATAGAAAATGAGAAAATGTACCACTTAGGGAAAGATTTTAGCTTATTTGAGTTTCATGACAGCAACACCACGGCGTAGCATTCCCTCTTCTTCAAACAGCTGTCCAGAAACGTCCGGTAACCATGGAGACCAGCTTCTGGACTTTTGTGATGTTGCTCCATTGTTGTCTGATAGACGATTCTAACTGCTCAACATTCCTGGGTCTTCTTTGATGTAACATCTGGAGTGCAAGCAAGTCACCTAAGCACCCACACTCTTCTACTATGAAGCTGTGCTGTTGTACTAGATGCAGAATGCAGTTTAACATTGTCTCACTAAAATGTGCGAGAGCTTCGCTTGAAAAGAAATAGTCTGTATGGTAGTACATGTTGCTCTATACCACAGGTGTCCAACTCCAGGCCTCGAGGGCCGGAGTCCTGCAGGTTTTAGACGTGTGCTTGATCCAACACAGCTGATTTAAACGGCTAAATGACCTCCTCAACATGTCCTGAAGTTCTCCAGAGGCCTGGGAATGAACTAATCGTGTGATTCAGGTGTGTTGACCCAGGGTGAGATCTAAAACCTGCAGGACACCCGCCCTCGAGGCCTGGAGTTGCCCACCCCTGCTCTATACCTTTCAGCAATGATGGTACACTAAAGCACCTGCATGCTATCAGAGATGCAGGTTTTGAACTGAGAGCTGATAACAAAGGACACAGTTTCACTCCTCTTTAGTCTGGAGGACAAATTTCACATTTTTATTCTGACCACAGCAGTTTTCATTTTTAAATTCTGGCCTAAAGTTTTCTGGCTCTTGTTCACAGATATCTTCATCCTAGCAGAGCTTTAACCTACATTTGTGGATGACACAGTGAACTGTGTTCACAGACTGAGATTGGAAGTGATCCCAAACCCAGGCGCTGATTTCCACGTGATGACAGAACCGTGACTCTTTGAAATGCATCCTTAGGCCCCCTCATAAGGAGCCGATTGATGCATCAAGAAATGTTATGTTGACAAATATTATTCTGCAATTTGTAAACGTAGTTGTGAACCCCCGTCCATCTTTACTTCTGAGAAAATCATACACTTGTTATACCTAATCTTGTTATTGATTAACCCAATTATCTGCAACCTTTCCCTCCAGCTCTTTCCTTATAGTACTACTAACTTTTCCAGCTTTTTGTTGCCCGTCTCAACTTTCTGAGATTTGTTAATTCCATCAAAGTCAAAGTGTTTGTGGTATACTGACCACTCTAAATGTCCTGCAGAGCCACTGACTCTACAAACTGGCCCAGATTTGACTAATCAGTTTACAGGTGTACAGTTTGAACATGATGCTTGTGTCAAACTAAGTAGGTCGTTCCAATCAAATAAGGATCTATTTTTGGTGCATATAAAAGTTGCTGTTGCAGAAAAAAAGGCAAACCTGAAATATACAAAACTCCTTTGTAATGGTAACATAATCTCACTGGATAGTTTTTACTTCAAAGAAGCTTCCCAGTGATCTGAATAGTTTTTATCTCACAGTTAATGCTTCTATAATACTCATTTCTAGAGATGAATAACCGGTGTGGCTTTTTCAGATTTGCTCCTGTAAATGGTGCGAACTGTAGCGAGCTGTACCGCTCTAAGGTCAAAACTTGAGCTTATGAAAGGTCAGGGTTATATCGTTTTATCAGTTGGTTACTTGCTGACATGAGCTCAGAGACAGTTGTTGAGTGCGTTTATGCATTTCAACCTGGGACAGACAATACCGAGGATGTAACTGTCCTCAAAAGAAAAGGTCCAAAAACTTCTTGTTACACACTGGTCATATTCACGGAGCTGCAGCCGAGACGGTTGGATGATATTTGAACATGCTGGCGTTTTAATTCAGCATTTAAAGTTCCCTCCATGCTGCTGGATGTTGCTGTTTATGGAGTTTTTCTGTTATAAAAAGACTCTGTTGTTAAATGCTTTAACAATTCAGCTCAAACCATCAATGAATGTTTGAATGTAAAATCTGATCAGTCTATTTTTATTAATGGGCTGTGTGACCGAGGCCTTTAAGGTAGCACTTATTAAATCATTACTATCATTTGACTCAGCTGACTTAAAGAACTTTAAGAGGCAGTTTGGATTGCTACCTTAAATGATACTAAATTACCAGGACTCAATGATGATTTAGATCTTTCGCCATTTCTCTGATTGAGCAATTTTTTTATATGTTGTGCAGTTGTCATATTGGTATTGGGATATATTTATTTATTTATTGTATGCTGCCTTAAATAGGAGCAATGACCTGCTGTTTGTTTGTGTGTTTTTCATGAATGTAACTGTCCATTGTTCTATATTTATTAGGGCTGTCATGTTAACGTGTCACGATTAACGCAATTAAAGGTTTTTTTGTTTTTTTGTTTTTTTAATGAGAGACATTAGTTTACAATGACAATACAATCTGTTCCCCTCACATATTTGTTAGTTTTTCTTACATGAACAGATACAATAATACACACACACGCGCTTAAATAAAATTGAAAAAACAAACAAACAAACAAAACAAAACCTAAGAAGAAACCCAAAACAAACACAAACAACAAACCCCAAAACACACACACACACAAAAAAAAGGGGGGGGGGGGGGGGTGATATTAATCAGCTGGTAGAGCCAATTAAAGTTTTTAGTGCAATCAACCCGTCTGAAGCGCAGGACGGACAAACTTTGGACAAACTAACCGAAATGAGTTGACAGAGGAATTTCTGGGATTTTGAGTCATTCTGCGCTGAAGATGGGTTGATTGTGTTAAAAATTGTAATTGCGTTAATCATGACATCGCCACATTAACACGTTAATGTTGACAGCCCTAATATCTATATATTATATATTTTTTGACGGTTTGTTTGTTTTTTAGGTATAGCATTGATGTATTATTATTTTTGCCTATATACATAATTTGAAGAATTAAGTACTATCGGTAATCATCTCCCTTTATTTAGTTATTTATTTATTTGTTTAGATAAATAACAGCAAACCTTTTCAACAACATAATTAGATTCAGTGTTAGTTATTGGTAGAGTCTTTGTGTGTTAACACACAGCACATCACAGCAATTACAGGAAATGGTGAATACGTCTCATTTCAGTAAGCTGATGGAGTGTCTCTACCTGCCTCCCTTCTCATTAAATCCTTTGAAAGGACATTATTTGTGGTAATGAGCAAAGCTGCTGCAAAAATACAGTTTGCAGTTTAATTTTGCCCAAAACAAAGAAGAAACATTTCAGGGTTTTTTCTTCAAAGTATTAAATGTTTTAATGTGGTACGACTCCCTCCATTTGGTACTTTACTCATACTGTAACTAATACGCTTTTATAGCCTCGGAGGGTCAACAGCAAGTCTGAATAATCTCCTGATGTTGGGGTTTATCTCTCAGGAGTGCCTTTGACCCTCATCTGTTATTTATTCCAGTTATATCTTAGCTTCATTGTCCTATTTGTGGGATGCTTTTATGAGTATTTTAAGCTCTGGCAGCCAACCAAATTTCCCTCCAGAGAGCAGAGCTGAAGTTGAAGTTAGGGGCTCCAGACAGAATGGCATCAAAACATAAATAAATAAATAAAAAAGAGAGAATGTGGCTGCATTTAAAAGGCCATCAGAGACCAGTGGACTATCTGGAGAAAAACAGGACCAAGCTCAGCTGCGAGATGAAATCAGTCAACATTTTCCAAACTCTCACCAAAGGGAGAGCAGCTTTCTCTGACCTCTTATTGGGTCGTGCTGTTAGCTGTAGTTTCCCCACATTAGTGAGAGAAAGCAGTGCTTAGTAGCACTCAACCTGCCTGTGCAGAGCTGAATTACATTTAATGGGAGAGGAAGATGCAGACAGCCTCACCTTCTACTGTACACAGACGCTGTCCTACATCACCACATACCAAGTCGGAATAAAAAAACAAACTTAAGGCAAGTTGGTATATAGACATATTTTTATATGCATACAGGCAGTGGGCTCTTAGCCCTCTACTTTGGTCCAGACTGAAATATTTCAGCTCCTGGATGGATTTCTTTGAAAACACCATCACAAATCCCTCTGTTTGTTCAGGCAGTGGACATCCCAACGAGGACAGAATGCACAATGCTCCAAACCTCTGCAGCTCTCAGTTAGCATGTAAAATGCTGTACACAACAGTACAGTTAGAAAAAGACTGAACAAGTGTGGCTTGTTTGCAAAGCTTAGCGGTAAAACCCTCTTCTGTCTAAAAAGAACTTGGCAGCAACGAATCACAAGACTTCTGGAACAATGTCCTTGGGGTGGACAATGCTGAAGTTGAGCACCACGTCTGGAGAAAACCAAACAGGATATCAGCACAAACACTTCATCGTACCTGCTGTCACTGAGTTTGACCATAAACTCCTCTTTGTACCGAAGTATTCTCAGTCCAGGCCTCACCTTTTCACTCACTGTGTGTTAACAGACCTCTCTGCACTGATTCATACTTCTTATTAATCTCTGTCTCTCTTCCACAGCATGTCTTTATCCTGTCTTCCTTCTCTCTTCTCAACCAATCACAGCAGATGGCCCCGCCCCTCCCTGAGCCTGGTTCTGTCAGAGGTTTCTTCCTGTTAAAAGAGAGTTTTTCCTTCCCACTGTGGCCAAAGTGCTGCTCATAGGGGGTCATATGATTGTTGGGCTTTTCTCTGTATGTATTATTGTAGGATCTACCTTACATTTTAAAGCATGTTGAAGCAACTGTTGTTGTGAGTTGGGGCTGTATAAATAAATGGCCTGCATTTGTATAGCACTTTACACTACATTCAGTCCTTCACACACTGGTGATGGCAAGCTACAGCTGCCCTGGAGCGCACTGACAGAGGCGACGCCCTCTGACCACCACCAGTAGGCAAACATGGAGTTAGTATCTCGCCCAAGGATATTTGGCATGCAGCCGGGAGGCAGCCTGGGATCGAACCACCGACCTTCTGATTAGTGGCTGACCTGCTCTGCCACCTGCCACCCCATAAATAAAACTGAATTGAACTGAACTCAACTGAAATGCTGAAGCAGGACCTCAAGAGATCTGTGCATAAACAAAGGGCCTCAAAGCTCAATAAACTGAAGCAACGTTATAAAGACAGGTGGTCCAAAACTCCTCGCCAACATTATGAGAGACTGATAAGCTGTACAGGCTATTGTTGCTAAAGGTGGCTCTACAATTTAAATTATGTTAGGATGGGAAGTTTGTTTCTTTTTCCCACCTGTAGGTCTGGACTCAGTCTGGTTAACAGTTACATTAGCACCGTTATTGCTTTAAACCTGTAATGTGTAACATGGTTAATCACGGGGTGGCTGTAGCTCAGGTGGCAGAGCAGGTCAGCCACTAATCAGAAGGTCGGTGGTTCGATCCCAGGCTGCATCCTGGCTGCATGCCAAATATCCTTGGGCAAGACACTAACCCCGTGTTTGCCTACTGGTGGTGGTCAGAGGGCCCGGTGGCGCCTGTGTCCGGCAGCCTCGCCTCTGTCAGTGCGCCCCAGGGCAGCTGTGGCTACAATGTAGCTTGCTATCGCCAGTGTGTGAATGTGTGTGTGACTGGATGTAGTGTAAAGCGCTTTGGGGTCCTATGGACTAGAAAAGCGCTATACAAATGCAGGCCATTTACTAAATACCACATGTTAGCTGGATGTTGTCTTTGCTGACTAAGATTCGCTAGGTTTCTTCTTCAGTAAAGTTCACAATGGCTGTCTGGTCAGTTGGTGAAGAGGGGATATATTTTTTAAATGTCTAAATTATTGGGAATAAATAATTCCACTATGATGGTCATTATCTAGTAGAAACAACTGCAAGTAACGCTGTTCTTACAGACTCTCAAAGAAGGCGTGAAATTATTTCTTTAGAGGTAATGTGCTTTTCCAGAGAAGACAGTTTAAATAAGTTTAACAGTTAATCATACTTCTTATGAATTCAGTTCCTTTGGTTACTGTTTGAACAGTGAATACAAATAGTTATTTGATTCATTTATTCATATGTGTGTGTGTGTGTGTGTGTGTGTGCGTGCGTGTACATACAGTGTCTCAAATTAATGTGTCATCTAATTACAGAGTTTCAAAATAGCTTACAGCAAAGACAGAATCAATTTAAAAACTCTGTGTATGGTGGAAAAGATGGATGTTTCAGATGAGCTCTGTGATGGTGATGTTGGGGAAATTTTAATGGAACAAGAATGAAAAAGGCTGACTGAGACTTTTAGTAACTCCCATGATGACAATACTGTTGAAGAGTGAACCCCCCCCCCCACCCACCCACCCAAAAAACCCCAAAAGCCTAATAATCAAGTGCAAAGCAGTTAGCACAGCACTGAAAATCTGAACAAGGCTCGTGTAACTGAGCTCGTGGGACAGGAGACAGAGAAGCACGACTGAAGAAATAAAAATCAGAAACCATGCACGAGTGCTCAAGTCCTTCCTTGAGCGCCACAGAGTAACACACTTTGTGTTAAATAACAACTGCTGATATAGAGCCCCCTCTTGTGGTAATCATCTAGAAATGCAGGAGCTCATCAGCACCTATAGCTTTCACAAATTCTTTAAATTAAGTTTCTGGTTTTTCCATCATCCACTTGTCTAAAATCTCTGACGACAGCAGAGGATTAGATGGTCAACTCTGTGAATTCACACACGACTGGCAGCACAAGGACAGATTTAACCTGAAGGTCGTCCACTTACTGAAAATATGGATATAAAATGATAAGTTCACCGCACTTTGTCTTGAGTTTTAATGATATAACAAGTTCTCAGTCTTACTCCAACAGGAATGGCTGTTTATTTACCGTTTCTATATCTCGAGGACGTCAGCTGGAAGAGGAAATTTTACGAGGGTTTGTAAGATAAATGTCTTGCATACGTCTCTTCCCCCCCCAAATCTTTTTAATTTATCTTTTTTTCATGCTTGTACGGTTTATTTATTTATTTATTAATGAGACTGGGGGCTTTTTTCTTGTAAATAAATCACAGGAAATCATGCAGCAGTGTTTCCAGCAGTATTGGCCTTTTAATAACAACAATAAAAACAGTCCAGAAACCACTGTGGTTCTTAGCCAGAGCTAGCACATACAGTAGTAGGCCAGAAAAAGGAACAATACAATCTGTAAATACACATAATTGAATATAACAACTAAATCCATGTCGAAAAAACGGTTGAATGAAAATAACTGAGGTCTACTTGTTTCTCTGTTCGAAAGCCGCTCTGTAACCACAACTTTCCTCATCTGTGTTAATGCATCCGTATGAAGCAGGGACACTAATGCTGGAGAATCCACCCTGGTCCTTAGATCAGCAGCTAGCAGGACAGCTCAACTGCACATTTACTGAAAAGCATGAAAATCTGATGGGTTTAAACGATATCGTATGAAGACACGATTTATTTTTGCAAAAATGTCTGGAAAAGTCCAGTTTGAAACTAACTTACCATAAGGTCATAGAAAAAACAGGGGTCAAACTAAAAAGATAACATGATTCAAAACCTGGAATTTCATTAAGGTATCAGCTGGGATAAAGTCTCAAAAACCTGAAACTTTACTCGAAAAAACAAAAACTAAACTCTCCCTGTTTCAAGCCATTAGCCCATGTGGTGCAAAGAAGAAAACATGGATGGTACATTCGGTTGAAATTCTCGACTTCGTTGGCCTCTAACCGTGCAAATATCTCGTCTAGTCCAAGAGAACGAAACCAGCTCCAACCTTCAAGTTTTAAGTGAACGTCTGGTCCACTGTCACTCATACGTTAGCTTTATTAACATGTCGTAGAACATGCACATGACTGCGAGTGTGACGCTGCTGGGGAGTCCAGCATAAAACAAATGGTTAAAACTGTCATTCAGTTTAAAATGGCCATCTAGCATTAAGGCCACTCCATGTAGGATTAAAGGTCCTTCCTATTGGTCCAGGCTGATGTAATACTTGTTTCTTCAGTCAACATTAAGTGTTCAGTCGCTTCTTTAAAGGGAGGGGTCTCGGAAAAAAAGCCTCTGAAGGTGGTAGCTGTAGAAAGCTGAAACAACCCTAAGTGTACAGGTCAGTAGGGGGCCACGTCAGTAGTTCTTGAAAATTTGCGAGTCTAAAAAACAAATCTACTGAGCTACAAGACTGTAATTGAACTCCAAAAGTGACCGAAAGTCCCAAAAGACAGCTGCTCAGCTTTCAGTCGGGCAGGCAGACGGGCAGTTAGGGCTCCCTGGAAAACAGATGGCCAGGTTGTGTTAGCTTATGTAACTGGCCGTCAGTGAAAAAGGCCATCTGACACACTCGGACAGACCATCACGTGTAACCAGGCGAGCAAGTCAGTGAGCGAAGGCGGCCGATAATCGGTCGTTCAGTCGTTGAGACGACGGTCGCACAGCTCCTTGTAGATTCTCTTGCGAATGCGAGGCATGTCGTCCTGGCTGAACAGCAGCGGCTGCTTCACGGAGAGGCGGCGGCAGTACTGGCAAACAGAAAGACGGACAGTGGTGAGGTTTTTCCTCTGTGTTATTCGCCCTCCAGTGAGGGCCAACAAATCAAATTTGTGTAGAAACCCAAGGCAGGAGAAACACTCTATATCTATTTTATTTGCTTTTCTGCCAGGGAGTCGTGAAAGAGATGCATAATCTCACCTCAAGGACGAATACCCCACAGTCGCTGTCGTTTTTCTGCTGAGGAATACCCTGAGGAATAAATCACAGTCAACACTACAGCTGCAGCTTTTGGGCTGAACTGTTTGCATATATTTCAGCTTTATTTACATGCATGCCACTTTATAATTTGACTTAGGACATACAAAGTGAAAGATTTACGTACAAAAAAAATAAGCAAACTTCAACTTTCCTGAACTACTCTGGGCAAAATAAATAATCTTCCCTGTTTTAAAGGAGCAAAGGTAAGTGGGTGTGTGTTTACACAGGTCTGGGATCAGAGTTACCTTGATTATAGTAATCTTCCAGCCTTTCTGGAAAGCTGTCTGTTTCTTCTCTCTTGCTTCAGACTGAAGGTACTTCATAATGTTCTGATGGGAGGTCACACAGACAGAACCGCTACAGTGATTACGGTGCAGAGATGTAGCATTACAGCACAAGCATGTATTTTAGTACATCTAAAATTCTGCGAGACAGCAAGGTCGGAAACTACATTTATGTAAATGTTCAGGGAACAGAAGATGCTGTGGATTACACAGGTCTGCAACCAAAAAGCTGCATAGGATTTTTTGACAGTTTCTTATAGACGTTTACTCACTGAAGCCGGGAAAAATATTGGGAATACATGGGAACATGGGAATAGAGCAGCTGCAGAGAATTCAGCATTAATGAATCAATGGTACAGAAGAGGAGGAAGCAAGAAGAATGAGATGAGTAAAATTTGATTCATCTGACTGTTTTGTTTCACTTAATGTGCCTTATAATCCTGTGTGCCTTAGGGCCCGAAAAAATACGGTATCCAATGATGATTTCTTACATTAATTCAATATTTCTAAGAGCCAGACTCAAGAGAAATACACACAGAAAATGTGAGGAATAGAGGGGGGTCAGTAGGAGGGGGAGGGGACAGTGTGTTTGGCAAAAGGAGCTCAGATGATCGTGTCCACAAAGCAAAAGTTAAGGAAATTATGCCTAGTTAATTGTAATAAAATATGGATTCTTTTTCCATCACTGTTGTGCTTTTTCTTCTCTTCAATGTAGACTCCTCCTGTTTTTATTGAACCCAATAATTTATTTGTCTAAGGAGCAGAAAAACTGGATTCCTGAGATTCCTGCCTCGTTCTCTGAAACTGAGAAAATACGACACAAAACAACATCAACATGCGCAGAGTTGCTCACATCTGTGGTGTGTCTGAACACGATGCCTTGGCTGTCATAGTAGCTGATGGTTTTGGTCGCCATGGTGACCGTGACGAGGGACCAGTGGATTTCTAAATGGATGGGAATTAGCAACAGCCACTTGGAGAACAAGTCGACCTGAAACGACCACACACAGAGTCAGAAAGGAGCGCACTACAGGTCAACAATCGTCAATTAACAATCAGCAATATAACAAACAAAACTCAAATTCTATGATGTAGTTACAGGTTTGAGAGTCAAATGTATCTGAATCACTGTCATTGTTTACATTTCCAATAATACACGAGGTGAAAGCAATCGTTCAAGCCACACATTTGTGTTTTTGTCACGCTGTGTTCTCTGAGGTTCTGGAGCATACTGGTTTGCACCTGACGTGCAAAAGATCCCAGTTGGATTCTGGGAGATGTGTGCCCAGCCTCGTTGTGTTGTTTATGATGGAGAAATGGTTCTGCAGCTTTTATATTTTTACATAACATTTACTCACTGATGCCAGTTAGATATTAAAAAGTAGTTAGGACAAGGACATAAAAATAAGAAAACCCCTCAGCAGAGATGGGCAGTAATGCGTTACTGTAATCCGATTACTTTTAACAAGTAAGGAGTAAAGTAAGGGATTACTATTTCAAAAAAGTAATTAGATTACTGTTACTTTCCTATAAGCACGCTGCATTACTAAACCATGATTCTGTTTATGAGCGTGTCTCATCACAGTGATGTAAGCACCCCCGGATCCCCCACTGACATGACCGCTGTGGACAAACCTCCACCCGCCCCACTCCTGCTAAACAGGTGACTATAGATTTAAGAGTGACAGGACTCAGTGCTGCTGAATCTGTGATTTTATTCATTTTTACTGTGTTTTACTTGCATCTATTTGAAAGAGTGTAAACACAAAACATTATTTTATCTTATGTGCTGGAATGTACAGAAAATAGGTTTAAATGTTAATGAAATTTCTTCCAGTCAGAGAATGGTGCATATAATTTAATTTTTGTTTGATGCATAAAGTTAAAAGATTAAAACTGATAAAAAAAAGAGGCTTTTTCCATTTGATTCAGTTTTATATGATGGATTGTGCAGAATAAATAGAATTGGGCTGAAAGGTCTATTTCTCTATTACATATTCAGGTTGTGTATCATGTTTTTAAAAAGTAATAAAGTAACTAATTACTTTTAAAAATAAGTAATCAGTAGAGTAACTGGATTACTTTCTTGGAGAAGTAATCTGTAATTAGTAACTAATTACTAATTTTAAGTAACTTGACCAACACTGCTCCTCAGTTTCACTTTAAGAGTGCAGTGTTCCACCTTTTCTGGAAACCAGGCTGTGGTTTGTATTTAGATGATGGTTCTCAGCAGGAGCACACAGACGCCACAGAAACATTTCCAGTAACTGAAC
Source organism: Aulonocara stuartgranti (assembly GCF_965226115.1). Taxonomy (NCBI): domain Eukaryota; kingdom Metazoa; phylum Chordata; class Actinopteri; order Cichliformes; family Cichlidae; genus Aulonocara; species Aulonocara stuartgranti. The sequence goes on from NC_138953.1 coordinate 38,969,112, forward strand.
CTAGTTTTCTGCAGCTTCCAGTAAAAACTGATTCCAGTGAAGCCAAATGTCCTTACTTTCTTAGTCCATCTCTTCACGCCATCGTAACCTTTGGCCACAAGCTGCTTGTGGAAAAAGCTGTTGAAAAAATGAACCTAAGAAAAAGAAACAGTAACTTTTTTTTGAATATCTAGATTCTCAAAAATAACCAGTGAATATTTTTTTAATCAAGCATAACCCTACAAACACACCCAGTCTTACCTTGTGCTCCGTAGCCTCCATAATGAGTTCTCCATACATGTTGATAATCTGACGAAAAGGTAACGTGATATCAGTACTGAAGGTGTAACACAGTTACAGCATCACTAACATTTTAAAAAAATAAAATAAAATTAAAATACTGTATTCCTCTCTTTACCTGATCATTGAGCCAATTCTGTTCCTCCAGTGTGCCGAGGTCCTCCAGCCTTAGTGTGTGTTTATTATACATGACCATGAAGCCTGCAACAGGAGCAGAAGACAGCCCCGACTTGTACCGAGACATCTCCCTTTTGATGTCCAACCCACTAAAACAGACACACGGAGAGAAAGGAATGTTAATCGAACTTCTGTATATGAGGTTCATCTGTTTATTTTACCTTTAATGACAGTCTGAGAGAATAACGCTGAAAAAGACAACAGAAACTTCTAGAAGACGGATGCTAACGTAAGCAGCTCTGCTTCCACACCGATTTGTCTAAATCCTGTTGGAGCAATAAAGCATTATTCAAACAGGGATGGTTTGCCATCAGCATGTTGAGTCTTGAGCCAGTCCTCATTTCTTTATATGAAAATGGACGCAGAGATTCATTGAAACATATGCCAACATCAATGGAAATATAGACAAATCCAGAGTTTGTACAGTTCTAACAAGCTTGTGAGTCAATATTTGGTAAAAGAAAGCAGAAGTAAGCAGTCAATGTCAAAACCCTTAGAAATCCTAGAAAACGTTTGTTCTAGACGTCTTTAAGAATAACAAGAAAGACTCCACGGAAGCAAAATATGAAGAAAGGAGGGTAACACCTCTCAACAACGCGTTTTAGTTTCCTCACTGCAGTTCAGATATTACTCCAACTGTCTCAAAAGTGCAGATTATCTACGTTAATAACAGTCAGGCAGGTGAAATCAAACTGAGTTTGTGCCGACCTGTTGCTGAGGTCACACTTGCTCTCCTTCTTCAGGTGTTCCCGGACATCAGATTCACTGAGAGGAATGAAACTGCCGTATTTTATATAGAAGCTCTCCAGAAACTCTAAAACAGAGGAAGTTGTCATGAAAGTGATTATGTGACCCAGTGTGTTTGCTTTTTAATCCAAGAAATCTCAAAATCTTTTTGACAGTCTTGCCTCCTGGTCAGTTTACCTGCAAGCCTCAGGTCAACAAAATGTTGTCCTAGAGGAATTTATGTTGTTTCAAAATTTTAAAAGAGAAAAAAAAAGAAACATATTGTTAAAAATGAACTTTGCTCATCCTTTTTGTTGAACAGAAAACTACCTAACCAAAAATTGACTATTATACCATCAATCAAATCAACACATGCATTTAGTTCTCCTTCTGGGAGCTAAGAAAATATGTCATGAATGATTAATCATGTATAAACATGAGCTCAGATCAAATGTGTGCACATACTGGACAAGGCCAGGAATGTTTTATGGATCTTTTATGACATAAAAAAAATGCTGATCCTCTCAGCAGTCGCTTCTTTGTGTGTAAAACATCATTTACCAAACGGAGAGGGTGATGAATATATTCATGCTCAGGCATGGGTTCGCACCGTGAACCCTAAACCACATCTTACCATGGATGGTATCAGTAAGCTGCTCCAGACTCTCTTGATGCTGCATCGTTCCATCTGTGTTTTCTGACCGATTCTCGTGCATCATTTCATCCATCTGGTCTTTCTCCCAGGTGCCAGGCTGACAATACAGTCTGTGGTCACTTAATGCCCAGCCATGTTGGATGCTGCTCACTGTAACAGGGCAGTAGTCTGGTGGAGGAACGGCAGCCGGACGAGAACTTTCCACCTCCATAGTTGTAGATCCACGGTTGTGGTCTGTTGGTGCTATAACATTTCCATTGGACAGCGCTACCAATAAAGCAACTCTGTCTGTTCCGTCGGGGACTTGATCCACCTGCATCTCAGAGTCAAGGTCCTGAGTTGTTCCTGATCTTGAAGCGGGGCCTGACTGCCATGAGATGGACAGCTGTATGTTTCCAGGTTCGGTCACTATCATGTTGTTTTCCTCTCCTTCTTCATCGGTGTCAGACAGGTCTACCGTGTCGCCGTTTCTAAGTGGACAATTAACTGAGCTGGGGTCATTCTGGTCCCCGTGGTGCATGTGTGCATCTTGAATTTCCCTCTGCACCACTGACGGAGCCAAGGCCTCGGTTTTAGAACAGACAGCAGCACCACCTGTTTCTCCCTTTTTAATTTCAGTGTTAACTTCCATATTCGATGCGCTTGTGGCTTTCATCATTCCCCTTCCTTGACCTCTAACCACTAGTGACCCCCCGCCCACAGTACCTATCAATCGGACATCTGCGCTCTTGTAATCCCCGCCTCTTTTTTCTACTACATCAGACGCCGCGGAGCCGTCTATCAACACATCCTCCTTTTTATGCGCATCTGCTTTCTCCGGAATGACACAGTTCCTTAGGGATTCTTCCTGCAAGGGGACGGTGACAGCCTTGGCAACAGGCGTATGTGACTGAGTATTAGCCAGTGCAACAGGCATTTGCACCTTATCTTCATCATTTACCTCCCCCTTGGTCAAATCAAAGCTCTTGATATGCGTCAACTGGTCCACTTTCCCTTTAGGAGTGACCCCAGGGTCCCTGCCGGCCACCCTTCCTCTTCCTCTCCCCTTCCCTGTCCCCGAGGTTCTGACATTGTGCCCCGTGCTGTTGGGGCCACAACAGTCACAGGACTTTGGAGTCCTCTTCCTGCCCGATGTGCGGCCATTGACTGGGCCCGGAACAGGTGTTGGTGTCTGTGCAGAAGACCACACTGATTCCTGGCTTGACTTAGTACTTAATGCTTTGGCTGGAGTTACAACAGGCTGCTCTGTATCAGCAGGAGTGCCGGTCTGAGTCAGATCAGAGTTGGACGTAAGGCCTGCGGTGAGGAGTTTAGCAGGGGACTGGGTTTGGTCCTGATCTGTAGTACCTCCAGACGGAGGGACTAAAGGAGGTGCTGTAGTTAAATGAGGTGATGCTGACGGTGTTGTGTTCATTGGGGAAGCAGAGCCGCTGTGAACCATGACGTCCTCCTTTGGCTTCTTAACCCCATCCCAATACCCGCTCTCTGCTCTCCTGTCCTCGCTTCCCTTTTGGTTTGTTGGACCGGCAGTATAACGGCCTTTCTAGATGTTATGCGCTCGCTTCCCTTTAGGTGTTCTTCTAGCCAGTACATTTGCCATTGTTCTTAAGCTTTTCCAACCACGACAGCAGACATGAATGTGCAGGTTGGACACTTTTCTGCGTGTTATATTTCCGCCATGGTCTCCTAATTGGTAGAGAAGAAAAAAAAGGAGAGAGAAAAAGTCGGTTTGTTTTTGCTCTGCGAGGCTCAACTTCAACAAACACGTTTATGTCAGCAGCACAAACGCAGATAAAAGCAGGCCTACAATATAACAACAGGTGGGATTTCAACTGTGGCAAGGAAACCAAAACAATTTAAAAGATGCACACATCGCAGTGCACAGAAAATAAACCAGACATACAAGATGTGCATCAAATAAAATTTGCCCTAGCTTGTCTCACTAGTAGGAGTGTTCCTCGTGCTGTGCACACTGACTGTTTTAGGTCGGGGAGCAGCTGGAAGCTGCTTCTATCTCACCCCATCTTTAGTGTCACCTTCTGTCACACCAACCCTACTGCACGTCCTCCTTCACTACAGGAATCTGCACTGCGGTCTCTTTTCCTCCTGCACAGCAGCTCCATCTTTAACATCCTTTGCCGAGCGCATCCTCAATCCCTGCTTTACACATATTTTTTATTCCTATTTATTCTATTTATCCCCTTTGTATATTTTATTTATATTTGTCTCTGTATTTATATATGTGTGTGTGTGTGTATATATATATATATATAACAGTTCTGTAACTGTAACTTCGGTCGTTGCTGTGCTTTTTTTGGAAGTCGAATTTCCCAGAGGAACCCACCCGAGGGATTAATAAAGTTCTATCTTATCTTATCTCTTATCTTATGTCCAAACCATCTCATCTTCCTGACGCTGAAAACTGCCAAATTAAGCTCAACAGAACTCACTAAATGATTAAGCTGGTCTCATGGGATACACCACGGGACTCTCCACCATCTTGTAAACCTTTCTTTTCACCCTTGCTACCATCCTTCTGCCAAAAATCACCCCTGACACTCAGCACCACCCACCCCGCCCTGTCTGCAGTCTCTTTTTCACCCATCTTTTGCAGTGTGCATGGATTTCAGTGGCTGCTCGTGGGTATTTTAAGTCGCCCACCTTCACTCACACACGTGTATCCCTCCAATTCACAAACGTGGAGTGAATTGTTAATGATTAATTTCCAGGGACATGTAAACATCAACATGGTTGTCTTAAGATGACACAGGGCCATTTCTCTACCTGATACTTTACATTTAAAAAACAAAAACAAAAACAAACTTTGAACCTACAAAAAAAAAAGAGAAGAAAAATAGATAAGACCAGGCCACAAGTCAGTGTACTCTAGTTCTGGTCTCGGGCCTGAATAAATGGAGAGTGTTGCATCGAGAAGGGCATCCTGTGTAAAATCTTTCTAAAATCAAACATGCGGAACATCAAGGAGGAGATTTCTATACAGGATCGGTCAGGGCCTGGGTTAACAGCGACCGCTTCCCAGTGCTTGTAGAAACTGGGCTACTGCTGGCCGAAGACAAAGCAAGAGGGAAGGAGGAAGGCATGTTCAGAAAGGCAGGTGTGTAGGAGTGAAAGCAGGGCCTTTAAATGTAGGTACTATGACTAGTAATGGTTTTGACAGTGCAGAGAAGAAATGCTGGACATATTGGACAAAGGATGGAGCTGCCAGGAAGGAGGAAAAGGTTCATGGATGCAATGAATGAGAGGGGTGGTGTGACGGAGGAGGATGCTAGAAACAGGGTGAGATGCGGGCAGATGATCCCTTGCTATATTAAATTGAGGAGCCAAAAAGAAAACAAAAAAACCGAAAACAGGCACTTTGATTATTTGTCTGCTTGGTTACAAAGCATCTAAGTACGTCGCTGTTTGATTAACAGGTGGTTTGATGTTCCGACAGGATTCACTTGTTGTTACAGCGCGCCGTCACTTTTTCCCACAAATACTAAGCACATGACTAACACTGCATGCTACTGTCCTCTTAAAGTTAATGCTGCCTTTTAAAGAGTACCATGTGGCTCGGGGAAACTCTGAGCGTGGTATGAATTAGCAACTACACAGGGAGAAATTGCTGTCGTTACAAATGGCTGGTAAAATTCACTTACGTTATCAAGTTAAATGAAAACTGCTCCGTTAGCTGCCCCAGTCTGACATTTGGGCTCCAACAAACGGAGCAGGTCCGCGCATCATTCAGCAATATAACGCACCACCAAATTATTTAACGGGTGGCATAATATGACGTTGCACAAAGTTCTGCACAAGTTTGTCATTGCGAGCTAAGTTAGCTAGCTGCAGCCAAAGCACAGGCGAAAACACAAAGCAACGACTACACACATTTCCTCCATTTTCGAGAGGAAGTTGGGGGCGCAAAAAGACAAAGAACGAGCTGCGAGTCATTACTCGAAGTCTGCCGGATTTGATGAGCCAAACCACAGCAAGAAGCTACAAGAAACATATATCTACTATACCTTGTCAGTCAAACAACAAACGAGTTTTGTCTGGCCACGATTTGCACAAATAACAATCAAAGCTGTCGTCGCTCGTTGATTGCGTCACGGCTTCGGAGTGCGCTTCGGCTGTGTCCGGAAGCTGTCGCGAAGCATCCTTGAGATTTCAGGTTCTCTCTTCTTATTTCATTTCTACCACGATGTAAAAGACAAAAGCTTTATTTTATTTATTTTATTTGATCCCATTTGTTTTGTTTTTATTTTTATTGTTCATGTTCAAAAACTTTACGTCCATAGTTTTTTTTTTAACTGGGGACATAAAGTCTGTCAACAAAGATTGTGGAAAAAAAGGGTAATGTTATAAAAGCTCCTGTTTTACATTTCATTGTTCGGTGTGTACACTTCACGCGTTCATACCCAGTGTTGGGTAAGTTACTTTGAAAACGTAATTAATTATAGTCAAGTTATATTTTTTACTGTAACAACCACAAACACGTTTATTGAATCATATTTCATAACTTTATATGCAAATATAAGTTGTCAGTTTTAAAATCCTATGCACAAGTTTTGCAAAGAACAAAGTTACTTGCAGCCGTTTGCCTTTTACCCTTTAGTATAACCGTTTCAAACTATTTACATAGCAATCGGGTGTTCTGCATTAGATAAGATGCCACACGGATTATTTGTTTGTTTTTATTTTTGGTCATAAGCAGAGTGCTTGCTGCGAAAAAACGCCGCGTATATCTTGTTTATCATGACTCTGGTTTTAAGTGGCCTATCAACACAATTTAAAAACTGGTATATGTCACCTTGTTGCTTCGTCATCTTGAAGTGGTCATGTAATTGTCTTACCACGACTACTTTATTCTTCCTCAGTCAAGCAGCAGCACTCATGCGATTGTTTTGCCCCCTTATCTCCAGGTGTTGTGCCAAAAAGTGATCGTTGGGCAGAAAGCTGTAGCGCCCAGATTACTTACAGCTACTTCCGTGCAACTGATATAAGATGCTGTAAGCTGAACACAGCTTCAACCGTCTGTTTGTTGAAAAATAGTAACGCGACCGCATTTTCTTGTTAGTAACGGTAACGGCCTTGTAAAGATAGGAATAGTAATTAGTGAGATTACGTTACTGAAAGAAGTAACGTCGTTAGTAACGCCGTTAGAAACGCCGGAGAAAGTGCTGCAACCAGATCAAACCAAAATCAAGCTCTCTGGCATCAACTATAGAAGAGATTATATGATTATAACACAAAGAAGAAGCATTGAGGGGCCATGTGCATGGGCGAGAACCTCCTTCCCTCAGCCAGAGGACTGAAGATGAGTCATGGATGGGTTTTCCATCATGACAATGGCCCAAAACGAGCACGGCAACAAAAGAGTTGTCAGGTAGCAGCCAATAAACACTACTGAGAGAGCTTCTGTAAAGAGGAGTGGGTCAAAATCCCTCCTGAGATGTTTGCAAACCTGGTGACCAACTACAAGAAACATCTTGCTGATGTCCTTTCCAATAAGGGTTTCTCCATCAAGCGCTAAGTCATGTTTTGCTTGGGGATGAAATACTTATTTCACTCACTAACATGTAAACCAGTTTATAACATTTATGGATTTTTTTCCTTTCTTTTTGGTTGATTCTCTATCTCACTCCATTAAAACGAAACACCCATTAAAATTAAAAGTTTTGTAGTCGTGGTATTGATGGTGTTGATGATTTGGTGTAAAATTGATGTCATTTTTATTATACCCTAAATTAATTTTTCAGCCCTGTAAATGTTCTTGCCACGAATCCACTGTGAGCCTGCAACTTGAAAAAATAAATAAATAAAACCAGCTGATTCTGGAATAATCAGTTGGGACGTATTCACTGTGTTTTCAAGGAATAACCGATGTTTAGTAAAACTTGAGCATGTCAGCCCAGACAGAAGTGAATCTGCTCCCTGCCAAGTTTCCTGATGAGCCTGAAGAAGTTTATTTTATTCGATCGATGTAAAACATATAAACGGCTTAAACTGCAGAAATTTCCCCCCTTGAAATATTAAAGACAGCTTGGTTATAAAAGCTGATTAGATGTTAATCAGCTTTTATACATTTAAAAAGCTTTGGACTTACTGTAGTTACTGTTATTATTGATTACCCAGCTGGTGTCATCATGGACAACTGCAGTGATAAAACCGAGAGGATTCGATATCAGCATTTAATAGACTTCAGGGTTGCAGTCAACATTTGCTCTGTGCTTTCACAAACACTATGAGCATCATCATCTTTTATATTTACCACATCAATGACACAACATATTCCATATTTTGATCATCTTTAATTACAAAAAAGGACAGGAAAACAATAAATAAATCTACTAGTAAAAAAAGTAAAAGCTTAAACTACAAATTATGAACAGGAAAAGGTTACATAGGAGAATATTAACTTACCGGTTGCACACCAGCAGTTTCCAACAGACTTAAAGCAACAATCTGACTTTTAACAGGAGTCTGACGACCACAGGTGTAGCTACGTTAGCTTTCATCGTTTAATGACATGGGCGTACTATTATGTAAAAA